>NC_136482.1:57730379-57802879 GCF_053919585.1 Euprymna scolopes | reverse complement strand
TTACATAATACATATATAATATACACACAAATATAGTTTTTATATATAATGTATATAATACATATAGTATATATATAATAGATTATATCTATAATACATACATATATACACAAATATATATAAAACACAACATATCTATATGAAATAAATTCATATATATATATATATATATATATATATATATATATATATATATATATATATATATATACATTTCATAATTTCCGAGTCCAAACGAAGATTTATTCAATTTAAGTGTCGAATACACATTAATTTCGTGCTATTTTGATTCATCGGTCGGACCCTATCTACTGCTCATAACTTTATGTGCATATATATATATATATATATATATATATATATATCTATATATATATATATATATAAGTGTGATTCATGTCCAGGTCACCTACATATTCAATTTTATGTTTTTTTTCCTTAAATTCGTATAGGAGTTTTGGTAGAGTCTGCGAACGTCAACTCTTTTAACATTGACAGACAAATTTTCGCCCCAAAACCGATTAAAAACTTTCTGCATATCTGAATACTCTTTCCGTAAAATTTCCCATGTTTTACCGAAAATATGCTGAATTATTAGCTAGAATCCACAAAAATCAAATATTTTAACTCATATCTCGTTGTAGGCAAATTTCGGCAATTTGCGATTAAAAATGTTGTCCCATATTTGAATACACTTTATGCAAAATTTGCAAGGTTTTGACCAAAAATTGGCTAAGAGATCATTTTTTTTAAACTTTTAACCTTTTTATGATATATTAACATTTGTTTTTTAGTTTCACATAAAGTTTAACATTTTGATCCCTGTCCAGGTAACGTACATCTAAAATTCCAAGTTAAATACTTGAGCCAAAATTAGCGGAGGAGTTTGGTAGAGTTTTCAAAAATATAATCGGTACACGATGACCTCCCTGACAGCTAAATTCAAGCGAAACCCCGATTATAAAGACTGTTTCTTTTTTTTTACACAGTGATCACCATCATCAAGGCCCGGAAGCCACTCAGGGATAAGGGTTATTGCAATTTTCCCAAATCTGTATACAATCTGGCGAAATAATATGTATATTTTATGAATACTTTGTTTCATTCACAATTTTTATGTGATTAGACAATATTATATGTTTGATTAGTCCTACATTGATTATCGTTTTGCGTTAAATTTATGTGGGGAACTACTTTCCTATTCCCGTAGAGTCGGTCAACATCGTCCTCCAGATGAAGTACCGAAATCAGAAATTTAGAACAAAATCGATAATTGTGTCGTAATCGGAAACAAATTTTGGAATCGCTCTATCACTAATATAAAAATAAATAGATTGTTATCCATTCGTGCGGAAAAAGATATAGAAGAAATTGCCAGTGCCAATGCATTTTGAAATTTAGCGTAGTAAACTTAAAACAAATTTTGATTCGTCCTATCTAAAATATAAGAAGGATATAGGTCTTGAAATCGTCAATTGAGAAACTAAAACTGACAAAATAATAATTTTATAAAAGAAGTAAACATGAAATAAACATGAAATAAACATGAGCTAAAACATAGTTCATTTATGTATGCGATCTAGATAGATAAATACACTGATAGATCATTCACAGCGAGCACTGCTCTCTTCGTCATTTGGGAGTTCATATGATAAGTACTCTCTGCTTATATATAACATGGTTCAGAATGAGAAACCGAGACTTTGTCTAAAAGTCACGTGTTATAGTGACATGCGGATGTCACCTTCCTCTCATCATGACCATTCAGCTCGAGCACTTCAGTCATTATATTAAATAGATACGTCGGGATGTGACACCAAATCTCAACCTTCTTTCAATTATGATTAATGGCTTCTCCATTTTTTTACAAAGGAGTCACCACTTATAAAGCTCGGAAGTCATTCGAGGATAAATGTTAATGAGTGTACAGTGGTCAAAGGGAGCATGTCTAGTAATAGTTAGTAGTGGAAAGTTGGTAAATTGGATTACTTAAGAGGAGAGCTCATCGAGAATTTGTTAACGTTGGACTTTACGATAACGATATTGTAGTCAGTTTAAAAGCCGGAAAACGGAACAGAGTTTCTCAGTTGTGCAGAGCTAAGTGATGATACAACTTTCTTCTATTATAGGAAATATTAAAGCTGTTTATTTCTCTATATTCAGGTTTATTGCTTCATGCCTTGAACTAAATGACCACTTTTATTTTATTAAAGAGAATAATATGCATACATTTGACTATGCACAATGTAATAGAATATCAATCTAGAAAAATTGCATGAGTTTCAATAGACCATTGTTCCATACATAATATTTTATCGACCTAAATAAATATTGAGTAGTCAGTAACCACATGCAGTTGATCTGAACAACACTTTTAATGATTCGACATCTTTTTTTTTTACACAGTTACATTTTTTGTTTTTCCTTAAAGTTGTTTTTTTCTCTTGTCTGTCCGTTTGACCAGTGGGATCAAACCAAGACAATTGACGTGCTAAATCGGAATTGGCATGTGCCATGAAAGTGTCGGAATTTTGAGTTGCACACAAAAATGTCTTTACATTCTGACATCGAATGTGTGTATTTCTTTTTTATACTCCAGCTTTTCAGACTTTCAAAAAAATGGTGATTAAATAGCGTCGCATACAATGGACATTGAATAGAGTAGGAGAGAAACGAAATTTTGTTTTGATAAAGTCGCCGTTTAAATGCGTACTTTTTGTCATAAAAAACGCACTTAATCGCTTTAATCGTATTTTTATATGTTACCATCAGAATTATATGATTTTAGAAGTATTGATATTCATTTCTGAGATTATAATACATTCTAGTATTATTTATTTCACAAGGTCACTGTTTATTGCTTAAGTGATAAGTGTGTCAACAGTCTTCGTTGCATTTTTGTGTTTATCAGATTTGTGGACTTGTTTGGATTAGAATTGGAAAAGATACTTTTAGAATCCTAACACCCTGTATAATAACCTTTTTATAATGAATAAGTTCACAGTCGTATAATTTCGGTGATCTTACAGTACCCGACGAGTATTATTGTTTTAATAAAACAAAAATGAATACGGCAAACACGTTCCTCGTTAGGTAAACCAATAAGGTCGTTTAACAACGGGAACCTAAAGTAATTTAAAAATAAACATAGAATGATAGTCACCTTTCTGTTCATTATAGCTCCTCGTAGGTCACTATTCCTTCTTTCAAAGTTTTCAAGTGTTTTCAATACATTTTTCTACACTCTTTCTATTGTTGGTTTACTCTTTCGTTATCTTTTTGTTCTACAATTAAAAGTAATTTAATGCGATGTGTTAATGTTTTTTCTGTATAGAATTAACTAGAACATTTACTGTACGCTTGAGTAAGTTTAAGAACAGCAGACAATCAGAATTTTCCTGAGCATAATAAATTATAAAAGTATCAAGCATGACAGAAGTATATAAAAGCTTTCATTTATTTCTGGCGGATTATTATCCTCATCTCGAGGTATCGAGCAACTATTCATCTGGCATTCAACGGGAGGTAACCTGAACCGGATAGGAATCCGAATCCCCTAACTGCATTCTCAAAAATTACTGCCCTCTATAGTTGTTTTACGTCTCACCACGTTTTGGCCAACGAAACATCTGACGGGCATGGGGTAGGATTAAAACTGCTATTTTCAAATAACACTCACGCGGAACCGTAGAGATCTAATATCTCTATCCACTGCGCCACAAGCCCCGAACGCCAGAGGAATGATTGGGCAAAACGTCGTGAAACAACAACAAAAATATGAGGATAATAGTCTGCAATAAATAAATGAATAAATAATAATCATCTCAATAAACATCCCAATTTATTAAATAATACATGCTTACTTGTTTAGTTCATTGAAAGTTACAAATTATTAAATGAATCAAATTGACGTTTAAAAAATAACTTTATATCAATATCATTATAAGGTTTTAAATAATTTAACTAATATAAATAATTAGAAAATACCTCCATGCAATGAAGTTTTATTGGATGATATTTAATATAATAACATACATAATTTAAAATTTACACAATTAAAATTACCTTTAGCTTTGGCTACTAGCTTTAACGTTGATGAATTTTTTATCAACAATTATGAACATAGCATTAATGTTTACTTATATATAAAATGAATCAATATTTAATCAAACAAATTCGAATAATAAAATGATATAGAAAATAGTACAATAACATAAGATAGAACACTAAATTTTATTTTTTTCGAAATAAGTGAACCTAGAACAGCATCTTCCAACGAAGACCCCTACTACCAGGTCTCCTTCTCTAACAGCAAGGGTCAACGTTCCAACCCAATTACAGTAGACGAAACCGGACATATTCTTTCCAAGCGAAACTGGAACAGGGCCGACCAAACTGTTTAAGCGTTGCCTTAAGAAGTGCTTTCCGACTTCATGGAAAACCTCATGAGTATGCCTTGTATTTAAGAATTCAGGTGATAAGTCATCTCCCTCTCAGTACAGAACAATAAGTCTCCTGTGTGTTATGAGTAAGTTGCTGGAATCCATATTAAATAGAGAAATAGTCAACCACCTCAGCAGAAACAACCTTCTTAGTGACACACAATATGGTTTCCGCTCTGCAAGATCCACCGCAGATGTGCTGACGCTTATATCTCACAGGATTAGTGAATCTCTAGACAAAGGCTTCATTTCTATGGCAATTGCTCTTGACATATCAAAGGCCTTCGACAAGGTATGCCATAAGGGCCTTCTTCACAAGATTTCCAGCTACGGTATAACTGGAAATGTTTTCTCAATCATTAAATCATTTCTCTCCGATAGGCTCATAAGAATAGTAGTCGATGGACAAAAATCAGAGGCCTGCAGTATTAATGCTGGAGTCCCTCAGGGATCAATCCTTGGCCCAACTGTTTTCCTGATCTACATCAATGATCTCCCTAAACATATACTTAAATCATTCGTTGACATATATGCTGATGACACAGCCATCTACGGCAACACATCAAAGACTGTAAATGACAACGTTCTCTCTGATTCTTTCTCCTCTAATCTCGAGCGCGTGGTTCAGTGGGGGAAGACGTGGCTAGTTACCTTTAATGTATCTAAAACCAAGCTCCTATCTTTACATCATCAACGACCTGATCTCCATCTGGCATAAATTGAAATGGATGGCTCTCGTCTAGGAGAAGCCCCATGTTTTGATTAGCTTCTGGGTTTGACCTTTACTCCTGATCTGAAATGGAACACGTACATCAAGTCTGTTGTCAAGGTCGCTGGAAAGATGGCGGGATCCTTCTACCGCTCCACAAGATATCTTACTACTTATGCAATTCTCTATCTATATAAAAGCCAAGTACGGCCAAGGATGGAATACTGCTGCCATATCTGGGCAGGAGCTGCTAAAACAGCCTATCCTGCTTGACAGAGTACAAAATAGACTTCGTGTTTTAGTGGGGGGTGCCCTTTTCTCTACCCTGCAACCTCTCTCCCGCAGAAGAGACGTTGCGAGCCTATCCTTGTTTTATCGTTATTTCCATGGCAGGTGCTCGTCTGAACTCCAATCTCTGGTCCCCCTCGCCAATCTTTCACGAAAAACACCCGTCTACCTGAATCTACTGTGAAAAATGTTCCCCACTCTTTATCTGTGCCTAAATGAAAACGTAGATTCCATGAACAAAACTCCTTTCTTTTAAATTTGAAGACCTTTTCTGACAAAACGAATTGAAGTTTCAGAGACCGATTGCATATAATGAGTAGATATTATAGCATAAAATACATAGTTTGTTTTTTAAATTATTTATGTAATAGTTATAATTCAATTAAACATGCGACGTTATTTTATATTGTTTTATTCCCCTAATATTGTACATTTTTTAAAAATCAATTCTAAAGATATAAGAAAAAACCAGTTCTCTGGACGTGATGTGAATAAACTAAAAAGAATTTCTCATCCATTTTCGATGTAAAGTAAATAATCCAAATTATATTATTACCAACGTAAGGTATACCTGTGTGTATGAGTTAACTCCACAAACCGTTTTTGTTCACTTCTTGTTTTCATGAGAGTGAGATCAGGATTCTAACAATGCTCGCGGTATCAATTATAAGCCTGTCACAAAAAGAAGTTACTCCTAATCTAAGAAAACAAACACTAAGTTAAATAAGTCAGCCTAAACTCATTTTTCTGACTCCTTGAATCTATTAAAATTAAACACTTTACAGCTATCGCCTAAAAAAACTTGAGTGTCAGTTTTCAGCAAACGTATTGATCTGAATTCCAACGTCTGGGACGAGCATAAGTATTCTAAAACGTTAATTAGATCGTAATAAAGCTATTGAACATTTGCGCCATTTTTTGTAGGAACTTTAATATCTGTAATGTCAATATTGAAAACAGTTCAAAGAGAAAAAAAAGCTTGGTTTCTTCCAACCGTTTCATCTCGGGTCGCTATAGGTAAATATGTAAATGAAATATGTCAGTGGTTACGTAACAAAACAATATTGGAAGCACAGTACAATGGAGTCCGCTTTGTGACATCGTCGCTCCAGTAACCAATAAACAAGGATAGAGATACAGAAGCTATTTTTGTCGTCGACAGAAGCTGGTTACGCCAAAATAAAGTTGCATGATATACCGAAACTCTACGCCCATCTTCTCGCTTTCATCATTATCGTAAATGATGTCGCCTACAACTATTCCAGGTTATACCTATCATATTTAATTATAAAACACGTACACTATATGTAATATTTTACATTAAGAATAGTGTTTCTTTAAACATCTAGAAAATATACAATTAATGGATTATAAACTGCGCATATGTACGTAAATACTTCTTGCGTGGAGAATAATATTTCTTGACTTCAACAAATTCTATATACATTTTGATGTATAATGCATAAATCATTCTTTCTTTCATTAGGGCAGTTTTCTTATTAAACGACAATTTGGTTGCGAAAATGTCAAAGTAGCAAATAGCATAGCTGATAAATAAATGGATGACTATGCAATATATCCTTAATAATAGCAACACATTCTATGAGTACAACGTATTTAGCTATCGACGTGGCGTAAGTACCCTGCGTAATTATGACTCTCATCTGACTCAAGTGGATTATATTCATGCAAGTCATCACGTGTTAACATTTAAAATAACTACATACAATAACGGTAGAACAATGAACAAGTAAAAGGTTATCCGGCTGCTTGCGTGCATAGTGCAAGCTTACTTGCCACTTGCCATTAAAAGGATAAAATACAGCATTTCATGCTAACTTCGTGTAAAAATCCCAATGAACATATGCTTTATCCAATTTTACCGTTTATAAAATAAATACAACGTAAACAATATACATGACTAATCTTGTACCTAGATAACAGAAATAATGAAACATGCTTCTATGTATAATAGTTATCGATTTATAAATTCAAAAATTTCTGAGTTGGGTCGTTAAGATTGATACCGATGATTTAGATCGATCATCATTTGTATTGAGAAGATGATATAAACTCAAATTAATTATTATGAGTACCTACGACGACATTTGTTCCACATAATTTTTCAACTAATTTTTAGAAAATTTATAACGTGATGGATTATCTCCCTTCGTAATTAGGCTTTCCCAAGTATTGAGAACCACAACAGATTAGAACGAAAGAGAATAATAAAATAATCTATATATCTATAAAAGTGAACGTGTATGTCTGTCTGTCTGTGTGTGTGTCTGTCTGTCTGTCTGTGTACATTTCCCTACGCAATAACTCTCTCAATTTTTAGTCTATAGACTCGAAATTTGAAATACCGGGTACTGAGATTTGGGAAAAATGATGTAACGAGTGTCAGCCAGAAATTTTGCTGTTAAAGGGTCAAATTTTAACGATTTGACCTTTAAGAACTCTACCAAACTCCTCCGACAATTTTGGGTCTAGACACTTGACATTTTAGATATAGGTTCCTTGAACCTGGATCTAACTTTATAAAGTGATTTGAGCCCGAAACTATAAATTTTAAGGGGTCATAATAGGGGTCAAATTAAAAAAAAAATTACTCTTTTTTTTTTTTTTTGCTCAGCATACACCCCCAAACACTCGGGCAACGCCGGGCTGAAATGCTAGTAAATAATAAATAATAGAACAGGATCCTTAACTTGGAATGTTGTATGAGGATTAATAAATATAAGGTAATGCCATTCTTTATTTCCCTATTTAATGAAATATTAACCTAAAACTGGTATAAAATCTAAATAATAAGATAGTCGATATTTTGTAAACATTGAAGCCACCATTGGGCGAATACGAAACTAAAAATAACCGTAACGTTTTAGCTAGGTTGTTCTGGTCATATTATAAATATAAAAATAAAATTAAAAAAATGTTGTTTTTTTTTTAAATCAATTATGCGAAATAAAGAAATATAGAAATCTAATTTAATAATTCAATGAATAGTATTATTAAAATATATTAAATAGCTAAAGGTTTTGTAGTAACTTCTTATGAGGGTTTTTAAATAAGAATACGAAAATTAGATGATATATTAATATTTAAATAAGCTCTTTACAAAGGATGCGTCCAGGATAAATGTTTTAACATGCTTCATTTCCTTTAAGGGAAATATCTTTAAATAATGTCCTAGTGTTAAATGTTTTTTATTCAAGAAGTCTGAAGATATGCTTGTTATGTTATAATTTTCAAACGCCGTAATGCGTGAAATTGCCCGACCGTTCTTGAAACAATTGTAACTTACAATGAAATACACTTTTTGTGCATACCAATTCCTTATTTGAAGTCCTGCTTTTGTTAATACGGTATATTAATGCTCAATTATGAAATATGATAATTTTGTAGCTCACATTTTAAGTCATCTCTTTTGGGCTTAAAATTCATTGGTATATGAAAATTTACAGAATTATACGAACCCAGTAAAATTCAGTATATTACAAACAAGTCTCTCTCTCTCTCTCTCTCTCTCTCTCTCTCTCTCTCTCTCTCTCTCTCTCTCTCTCTCTCTCTCTCTAAATATATATATATATATATATATATATATATAATAATAATCCACTGGTACACTGTCCGATATATCACAGCGTTTCAATATGGGTAGACTAATACATTTCTCAGAGACGGATCCGAGTTAACAACTACGAAGTTGATAGTCGTCAGTGCTAAACTGTCCCATAATATATATATATATATATATATATATATATATATATATATATATATATATATATATCATCGCCGTTATTACAGTGCTCTATTTATTTGTTTATTTGTAAACCAATGCCTTTTGTGGTATGACAAGCAAGCCGCAGTTAACATCGCGTACGAGAGTTCTTTACCTACCAACGCGATTCGCTGTATCACAGCATTTCAGTCCAGCTAGATTTGCTCGCAGTGCAAGAGTTTATTCAGGAGTTTTTATGAAAATAAGTAATGAAAAGATGGTTAAAATATGTCTGAGAAAAAATGTAGAGAATAAGATATATACATACGAGCAAATGGTGTTACATTAAACTTTTGGCTTTATAAGAAATGAGCGGATAAATATATACTTATGATAATTCATTGTCTTGGAGACATGGACACTCGTTCTGCCTACGTTCAAATGACGCTAAGCATTTCACTCTACTAACGGAAGGTGTACCTACTTAGGCATTCATGGTCACATAATAAAAGTGGGTTCATTCATTCTTTCTAAAGAGAGAAAGAAAGAGAATCATGTAAATTCCTGTTTGTATATTTTTTAAGATAATGAATCCTGAAAATTTTTAACGCATTTAAATTTGGATTATACATAATTAGCTTAACCAGGCATAAAGTATAATAAACATTAGTAGTAGCATTAGGCTGAGAAAAGGAGTTTGAAAAGCAAGTACATACTCTGATTTAAGGGGAAAAGGATGACGGTAATAGTTACCATTAAGGAATATGTGTGTTTTCTTTTTCGTCCACTGTAAGCGATGTATGGCTAAAATTTGGATGATTTTATTTCAAACGGTCGAGCTCATATTTAAAATAATATTTTTTAAATGAAAGTAAATATACAAATAGACACAGCTCGATGCAAAGCAATGAAATCTTAATCCAATGTATGGTGAAGTGAGTTATAATAAAAAAGTTTTCCCTCAACCTAATAAGTTACGGATACGCAATAATTCTGACAATAGAACTGATCCATCAAATTAACGCCCCATTAGCCTCCTCCTGATTTTTGCCAAAATATTTGAGTCCATAATTAATCAAGCTCTAGTTCATCACCTTACAGCTGCTAAACATCTGACTGACCAAAAATATGGATTTAGACAAGCTGGTTCTACAGCAGATATCCTTACTGTAATCTCTGGACGTATATGCCTTTCACTGAACAAGGCAGGTTAAGGTAGAAATGTAGCTCTAGATATATCTAAGGCCTTTGACAAGGTTTTGCACAATAGTCATCTGAGGAAAATAAGATCTTACAGTATCACTGGACAAGTATTTATAATAATTAGATCTTTCTTCGACGTCCGTACATGTAAATAATATAATATAAATGCGGGTGTACCTTAGATCTTTATTATTCCTAATAATCATAAACGATAAAATTGTTTCTAAGATGAGTATATTTGCTGATGACATTCCGCTTTATAACAGGCACGAGGGGAAAAATGATCACATATCATAGAAATGGCAAAAACACTAGAATAAGACCTCCAATCTGTGGGTGAACGGGGACAAAAATTGATCGTCACATTCAATTCTGCCAGAACTAAGTTTGTTTATTCCATAATTACAAGCAACCTTCTAAACCACTAATAGCTATAATTAAAGACACATTACCTGAATGTATTTTTTCAAACTCTTTGTCCATACTATCAGAGGGAACCTAAGCTGAAACTGATACATTGAGAGCATTGCCAAGGCTGCGGCAAAGAAGGTGGGCTCTCTCCCCTGTGCTAGAAAGCTACTGACTCTTGAAATCTCTACCATGCCACCAACAAGGTGCAGAAGAGAGTCCTCAACCTGATAGGTCCTAAATTGCCATCTAAGCTTCAACCTGCTCCATCGACCTAATGTGGCATCCCTCTGCCTGTTCTGCAAGTATTTTAATAGTGAATGTACCTCCGCGACGTAAATACCCCCGACAAACCTGAAAAGCAGAAAAATCCCATCCCTAACCAGTAAAGATCCCTAGATGTAAGAAGCCTTTCTACTCTAATAGTGTCCTCCCCAGAACTGTTAGATTTTGGAATTCCCTTCCGAGTTCCTGCTTTCCAACTGTACTGAGATTCAGAAGTTCACGTGTAATGTGAACATATATCTCGCTGCTCAACTCCCTACATAGTATCCTTGCAACTTATGTCCCCGATAGTAGCCCTCTACAAAAAAATTGCAGCTGTGCCTTGTTGTAGGTTAAAATGGATTTTAGAAAATATTTTTTATTGTTACAAGAGTTTATTAAAATGTGCTGCTTGGGGGGGGGTAATTTATTTACTGATCAACTTTTTAAATAGCACAATTATATAGAATCTCAAGAATATGATGGATAAATATAGCATTTTATTGTAGATAAAATCACTTTAGTCATTATGTCTACATGTATAATTAATTGGAGAATTGAAGAATTAAGTGTAGCAAACGAGTCCGAAGCGAAACTGGCATAGGGTCGACCACTTCCCAAGATGAGTTCATAATTAAAGGATACTCTAACTTAACATCTAAATCTGATCCCAAGATCGCCATTGGCATGGAATATGTGCTTGCATTAAAGATGAATTTACGTGTGGAAGGGATATCTCCAGAGAAGGCCCTAATATATATGTGCTTCAAGGTGGCACTTGCTTACTCCACCGCATTTATATTTGCTGTCTATCGCCCCCAAAACAGGGGGGTTACTAGATTTAAGAGTATATCTGAGAACATTGACCTCATCCTTCCTGCTCATGCTTCGGCTAGCATTCATATTTGCGATGACTTCAATGGTCATAATGTGGAATGCCTAACCCACTCAAATAAGACAGATGATGAGGGGACGGTCTGTCATGACTTTGCCCTTGCCTATGACCTCACCCAGATTGTTCACGAACCCACCCATGTTCCCGATACTACCGGTCAGTATGCAAGCCTTCTAAACCCTCTTTCTGACAACCCCCCTGAGCTATGTTCATGTTATGTACTCTCCCCTGGGATCCTCCGACCATTCTGTTGTATTAGTTCGGACAAAAATGGCATGTAATAAGTCTTCAGAGTACTTCTCCATCGTACTGCATATCGGTACTCTATGGCTGACTAGGATAGCTTCCGTATATTCATATTTGATCTACCTCTGCATTGCATGTGTAAAAAGGATGTGTCCTCTTTAGTGTCAGACCTGGCCGAATGGTTACTTGTAGGCATAAACCAATTCATACCATCCAAAAACTTCCAGCAAAAACCTAACAACCAGTTATGGTCTCCCCCCCCCCAGAATGTTCTGCTGTCATCGCGCACAGAAATCACTTTCCCGTTGCTACCAAAGTAATAGCTGTACTGACACTAAATCTGATTTCAGGACTGCCAACAACCACTATAAAAGAGTAATAAAAAATTCAAGAGAGCTATATGCTCAGTCCGTTAAATCCAAAGTAGTTAAGCAGTTGCTCCGTTTTTGCAAATAATAAACAGAATCCTGAACAGAAGCGTGCGTTCTATCCAAACCATCATCAATGGACCTGAGCTCATCCTGTCAGCATCAGCCAAGGTAATACTATTTGCCAAGAACTTTGCAGCTAATTCTACCCTTTGCGACCAAGGCCATCAACTGCTTGTATGTCCAGCTATCAAAGACAACACACTATGCAGCATACAAATATGTGTGTGAGGTTGCCAAGCTAATCATGAACCTTGATTCCAGTAAAGCAACTGGCCCTGACGACATCCAATTATAGTGTTGAAAAAGCTTCAACCAGAACTTGCTCCCATACTTACAAAACTGTTTAAGCATTGCCTTAAGGAGAAGTGCTTGCCATCACAGTGGAAAACCTTGTAAGTATGCCCTGTATTTAAGAATTCAGATGTTAAATCATCTCCTTTTCAGTACAGACCAATAAGTGTGTCAGGAGTAAATTGCTGGAATCCATATTAAATAGAGAAGTAGTCAACTACCTCAGGAGAAATAACATTCTTAGTTACATGCAATACGGTTTCCGTTCTGCAAGATATACAGCAGATGTGCTAATGGTTGTATCTCATAGGATTAGTGACTCTCGACAAAGCCTTCCTTTCTAGGGCAATTGCGCTTGTCATATCAAATACCTTCTATAAGGTATGGAATAAGCGTCTACTTCACAATATTTCTAGCTACGGTATAACTGGAAATATTTTCTAAATTATTAAATCATTTCTCGCTGATAGGCTCATAAGAGCAGTGGTTGATGAGCAGAAATTAGAGGGGCACAGTATTAATGCTGGAGTCCCTCAAGGGTCCATCATGGGCCCAGCTCTCTTCTTGATCTACATCAATGATCTCCTAAAACACATACTTAAAATCTTTCGTTGACATCAATACTAATGACACGACCATCTATGGCAGCACATCATAGGGCGTAAATGACAAAGTTCTCTCTGATTCTCACTCCTTTGATCTTAAGCGCGTGGAGAAAGAGGTGGCTGGTTACCTTTAATAAAGCTACAACCAAGCTCCTATCTTTACATCATCTACCCTCTTATCCCCATTTGGCATCAATTGAAATGGATTGATCTCGACTCGGGGCTGCTCCATGTTTTGACAAGCTTCTGGGTTAGACTTTTTCTCTGATCTGAAATGGAGCACGTACATCAAGTCTGTTGCCCAGGTCCTGGGAAAATGGTGGGATTCTTCTACTGCTCCAGAAGATATCTCACTACTAATGCAATTCTCTACCTGTATAAAAGCAAAGTACGTCAAAGTATGGAGTACTGCTGCCACATCTGTGCTGGAGCTGCTAACCTATCTTGCCTTGAGAGAGTACATAATAGACTTCGTGGCTTTATGGGGCATGTCGTTTTCTCTTTCCTGAAACCTCTCTCCCACAGAACAGACGTTGCGAGCCTGTCGTATCGGTATTGTTTTATCGTTACCTCCACGGCACGTGCTTGTCCGAGCTCCAATTTTTGGCCCTCCCTCGCCAATCTTTCACAAAAACACCCGTCTAGCTGAAACCACTGTCAGTAATTTTCCCCACTCTTCATCTGTTCCTAAATCAAAACGTAGATTCCATGAACAAAGCTTCTTTCTTAGAAGTGCACGTCCGTGGAACTCTCTTCCGTTTACCTGTTTCCCCCCTGACTACAATCTGGATGTCTTCAAGTCCAACATAAACAAATATATATATGTATTTATGAACAAAATAAATATGTATCGTTGAGAGTTGCGTAGGTTTTGTAAGTTTAGTTTGGTAAATTAAGTTATTTATTTATTAATATTTTTTCAAGAGTTAGTGGAATACTGATCGCATCTAATTCTGAACATAAACACAGTAACACTCCTTTAATTTGAACTTCCTCTAAAATTGGACTTCCTCTCATTTGAACTTCCTCTTATTTGGACTTCTTCTAAACCTGGACTTTCTCTAAACTTGAACTGCCTCGTCATTGAAATTGTATTAGCTTATCTGATGCGGAGTTGCAGCAAAACTGTTTACATGGTTTAGTCAAATATTGCGCAGAAATGTTAATCTTGGTATTATGTAATTGATGTAGATTAGCTATTGATAATAAATTTACACTAACTGTAAATTATTTTTTCAGATTGCTATATTCAAAATAGTGTAAAACAGCCCATCACAATAGCTTGCAACTCTAAAAGAAAACAAGTGACACTGTCTGCACTCGAAAAATGTCAAACTATAGAAAAATTAGATGCTGGAGTTGAAAATAGCGTTATATTGAGAGATTATAAGATTTGAAGAAGTACACTGTTTTACATGAAAAAGGAAAAAAAGAGGAAATATTGAAGGCTGCTCCTTTCTCTTCAAATAAAAGGCATGTCAAAAGAAGGACTCTTCGCAGACCAAAGCAAGTTGAATTCGATCGAATATTGCATGAATTGTTTGTAGCAAAACTGAATGAAGGTGGAGCAATATATGGGTCCATGTTTATTGCTAAAGCAAAATCTCTTAGGAAAGAGTTGAATATCGCAGAAGATATGACATTCAGTGAAGGTTGACTTAGGAGCTTTAAGAGTAGGCATGGTATAAGACAATTAGCAATGCCAGGCGTACAACGGTCTGCTGATACAAACGCAGCATCGAATCATTGTGACAAATTCAAGACGATAATTGCCGATTATGGTTTAACACCAGAGGCTGTTTACTACGCTGATGAAAGTGGCGTAAATTGGAAGTGTTTCCCTACAAAACATTAGCCAGATCCGGAGAGCAGAAAATAAAAGGATTCAAATATAATAAAGAAAGTCTAACAGTGATGGGATGCGCTTATGCTTCTGGAACTCATAACTTTAAGCTTCTCAAATCAGTGTCTCCGAGCATTGAAAGGAGTTTCGCCTTTGGCAGTATTCTATCATTCTTCACGAAATGAATGGATGACTCAACAGTTGTTTAAAAAACGGTGTTTGCAAGAATTTGTGCCAGTTGTCCAGAGGCGTTTTCTTGGATTAGGTAAACCTGATGCAAAGTGCTTGCTTCTGTTGGACAATTATAGAGTACCTCCTCCTGAGGCAGTTCATTAATTGTCAATATACTGTTCCACTTATTATTATTATTATTATTATTATTATTATTATTATTATTATTATTATTATTATTATTAGTGTTGTTGTTATTGTTATTATTATTATTATTATTATTAGTAGTAGTAGTAGTAGTAGTAGTAGTAGTAGTAGTAGTAGTAGTAGTAGTAGTATTGGCTCACATTGAGCTTTCACACATGTCAACAAACGATTGGTTTGGAGACCTGTGATGTTCTCTGGAAGCTGAGTGACAATCCCAAACGTCCAGCTCTCTCCACCTCCTTCGATAGCATTTGCAAATAAAATTGCGTCATCGGAACAGCCTCATACCATTGATTTCTCGCTGGTAGTGACCATTGGTTTATACTGGGATTTGAGTGGCACTAAGCCTCCCCACGATCCCAGTTTTCTTCGATCTTGTCCAGCGGAGGTTTGGCCAGCGCTCTCTCCTCGGTCTTTCCATCCTCCTTGACCCTTCTTGGCTCTTTGGTATAACTTTTCTATTGAGGGGGAACGGTGATGAGACTATGGAGGGATGCATTATTGTGGTGTATAACTTGTAGATATGCAGCTTCGGCATTCTTCATTCCCTGTAACGCTTTTTGTTATATTGTCTTGTTATTCCCTAATTATTATTATTATTATTATTATTATTATTATTATTATTATTATTATTATTATTATTATTATTATTATTATTATTATTATTATTTACACCAGTATACACCAGTGGCAACACCATTGAACTCTAGTCATCGCTGCTATCAGAAAGTTTCAATAACCACAGCCAACTTCATTTTAGATATTACACTGGTTCACGTTAGTACTTATGAACGATGACTGTGGATGAACCATCTACCTGCCAGTGAACACAGGTATTCGTATTCGCTCGAAACTCACTTTAAGTTAAGATTATACCAATGAAGGATAACACTGAGCATGGGATCAGTGAGTCACAATTGAAAAGGCAGACATTGGCCTCTAGTAGACGCCAGTAAATGCAATTAATCTCCCTAGTAACAGAAATCGTCGGTAATCAATAATGCTAATAATCACAGTCAGTAACTTCTAATTGTTTCAACTTTTACTGTTAGAGAATGCCAGTAAACGATAGAAATTATTTTGTCCACTGTCTCAAGGGGCTTCTATTTTCCAGGTCTAGTAGTGGCCCCCTGTAACGATGGTAATTTAATTATTTTCGGGTCGAGGAGGGTGGGGTCCCGAATCTATTCTGGATCTGTGACATACTTTCACTTGGCAAGAGCGGTACATGGGTATTGATATTTTGTTATCCCGTAGTTTTAGTATGCTTTTGCACACATCCTGAATAATCTAGAACAAGAATTGAGTTGTAATTGTCTGTATTTTTGTGACTATAACAACCAGGATGAGGAAGTCAGTCCGACAATCTCAATCAAAGAATTGAGTTATTATTGTGTTGAATTTGATATAAATATATTCGGTAATATTGTAACGTCGACGTTTTAATTTTTAGAGTTATGGTCTTCCTGCAATTTGTCAGGCAGGTTAATCAGCTTTGACATGGGCTTTGTCGAATTACCCTTTGTATTTCGAAATTCACAAGAAAAAAAAATCCCCCGGAGAAGAAATGCTGGATACCGCTTTTAAGTGATGCAAGCACTTAAAAGCGGTATGCAACATGTCTTCTTTCCTGTTCCTTCGAAATTGTCAAAATAACATTCTATAGAGACGAACCTCTAGGTATAATGTTTTGCTGTCCTTAAAGAATTGTTTTCACACCATTTTCATTTAATAAAATGTCGGATACAGCCATTACAAGTTCTATCACGTTTTCCATATTACTCGACCTCATACGCAGTCTTTCTCAAATCCTCACGGGTGTTTTAAGTTCGTTACTTCCATTTCATCTCCGAGATTTTTATGCTTTCTCTTTGCACTCGAGAAGACATCGCACATTGAGACGTCAGCAAGCAATCCGTTTCATTTCTTGTCATCTTGTACACACAAGGGGGCGTAATGAATGCATCCAGAATGATGCTGTTTACGATGATGTTGCTTGGATTCTATTTAGCAACTGCAAATACTACCACTGCTTAGAAATCTGATTCCCCGTATTGCATTTTATATTTCCTTTTTTCATTCTATGTTTTTAAAGTAATGCCATTTATTTTTCCATGTGAAAATGATGTTTTCACTCTGTTTTTCTACTACACAAAACTTTATAAATATTCGCTCCACTTTATTTTAGTTTTGTTTAAACAAGCCAAGAAAATAATATATCAATAGATACATAAATCCTAATCGTGTTTGTTAATGTGCATTGCTTTTAATAAGATTAATGTACATGTTCAGAACGTACACATTGACTGCTGTTATAAAATATGTAAATATATTTATCGGTATTCATACGTGTAAAACACATTTGATCTAATTACACTGAATATATAGAAATGTCTTATTTTATCGGAAAGAAATATTGGCAACCTTTTCCGATAATATTGGTATTAATAATTAATGAATAACGAGAAGTTTCATTTGTTTATAAAAATGATAACATAACTTTTTATTTCATTTTAAATATATATTTTTCTTTAATAAAACCTTTTTTATTCCAAACAGCATAGATGAAAAGACAGGAAGTTGGAATCACTATTACCTCGATCTCAATTCATAGATTAGAAAAATATTTTTAATTGCCGAGATTTGAATGTAGAATTAGAAAAATAATTACTATGAAAATAAAACAGAGAATTGAAAAACATAAAACTTAGCAGAAAGCATCAGTCGCCATTTTTCTTGTAGTCGGACATTAACAGAAGCCAATGAGTCAAATTTCCCAGATTCCTAGAGTTCTTTATATGACTTGAATCTGACAGTACAGATATTATCTTAGACATTTTAATACACATACAAACATGTCTATTATCTATGTAGCTATGTAGCTATCTATCTATCTATCTATCTATATCTCTCTCTCTATATATATATATATATATATTTATATATATGGAGGGGTATGTAAGTTTTATGATTATATATATATATATATATATATATATATATATATATAAGTTAAAGGATTAAAGTCAAATTTTGTAAATTAAAATATACATTAAGATGTATTCACGTTACGAAATTATTGTATTATTGTGTAAAACAAGGAATACATGGAACAGAATTATTTATTTGCTAGCATTTCAACCCGGCGTTGCCCGGAAGTTTGGATGTGTATGTTGAGCCAAAAAAAAGTGGTAGTAGGAAGGCAGGCTAGAACCCGTACCGTGAAGAAGGAAAAGAACGGGGAAAAACACCTGACGTCTTTGCTGATACAACCACCGCCAAAGCGGAAGTAACGTAGGTTTAAATTAAGGCTAGACAATCGAAAGGAGGGGAGGACTTGCAAAAATATCGGCGAAAAAAGCGACCCCGCTGTAGAAAACTGCCTAGTTGATGGTGACGATATTAATGCTTTTCGCCAATTTTTCGATATTTGTCGTCTGAAAGGTGGAACTTAAAAAACACACTGATCTTGGTAAAATGCGTCGCCTCTGTCGAAAGTTTAAGACAGATATGCAAACATACATACATACTTACATACATACATACATTTATGTATTGGTAACTAAAAAAATTTCAGCACAAACCGATTAAAAAGCTTGCCCTATCTCTGGGGGTCTTTATGTTAAATTTCAAATGTTTAGACCAGAAATTGTCTGAGAATTTTGGTAGAGACGGCAGAGGTAATTTTTTGCAAGAACTTTCATCCTATTATGACCCCGCAATAATAATTTTTTGGGGCTCAAATCAAGTTATTAAGTTACACCCATGTCAAAGGAACATATATCTAAAATGTCAAGTGTGCAGACCCAAAATTGTCGGAGTAGTTTGGTAGAGTTCTCAAATGTAAACTCGTTGGACTTTGACCCCTTAAAACCAATATTTCTGGCTGATAATGGATTACAAAGATTTTCCCATCAGAGACAAGCTCGCAACATATCTTCTATGAGATAGAGCTTGCAGGGAAGAGAAAGGGACATCTCTTACGAGGCGATGAATCTTTTTTTCACTCTTTCAAGGCAGGGAAAGCCCTTTCTAGCAGTTCCTGCCCAGATGTGGCAACAGTATTCCATCCTTGGACGTACCTGGCTCTTATATAAATAGAGAATTGCATCAGCAGTGAGATATCTACTGGATCGATAGAAAGATCCCGCCATTTTTCCAGCGGCCTTAGCATCAGATTTGATGTACGTGTTCCATGTAAGATCAGGAGTAATGGCCAAGCCCATAAGCTTTTCAAAACTTGAGGCCTCCTGAAGACGAGAGCCATTCATTTCAATTGATGCCAGATGTGGATCAGAATGTTGATGATGTAAAGAGAGAAGCTTGGTGTTTAGATGCATTAAAAGTAACCAGCCACACCTTTCCCCATTGTACAACGTGCTCAGGCTCAGAGGAGAGAGAATCGGAGAGAACTTGGTCGTTTACTGTCTTAGATGTGCAACCATAAATGGTAGTGTCATCAGCATAATTGTTTGTTCCCTAAATTTATTATTCAGTTTTATTAGTATTAAATTGTATATTGCTTTAAAATTACTTAATTTCACATAGATAATATTTATATTTTATATTGAATAAAGTTCAGTTTAAGTAGTAATCGAACTGTGCTCCTTTTTTCTTTTTTAAAATGTTTTATTGCTCTTTTTCCAATGGCCCTCATATAGTATTGACAGTCTGACAAATCTTACCTACATTGCATGCAGACATTTTTCAGTTAAAAGGCCTTCTCATTACTCTCGGTGGTTGTGGTTGTACTAACCCCTAAATCAACGTGGCACTGAGCCTACATTGGAGTGATTAAGCAAAAAACAAAAGAAAATATTTCTCACTTTCAAAATGAGAACAATTATTTCGTTTTATATAAAACGCATCTTTACACTCTAAGCTGTAGTTACGTCGAAATAAATAACGATTTTCATTACCTTTTACTCAGTTTGTATTTGACTACATGTACGCAAGTTTTATTTCTTCATTCTTTGCCTGTCAAATAATTTACGTCGCTAAAGTACAAAGTCCCTGTTTATTACATTGCCTACCGATATACTAATTTGCTATATATATATATATATATATATATATATGTATATATGTATGTATATATATATATATATATATATATATATATATATATGAAGAAATTCCACAGTCAAATAACGTCGCCGCCCACAAGAGTCATACCGCCAACGAACCGGCATTTTTAGGCTTCAAACGTATTTGGCTGTGGAATTTATTATATATAATCTCTCACATTCTTAACATCATATATATATATATATATATATATATATATATATATATATATATATATATATATATATATATATATATGTGTGTGTGTGTGTGTGCTTGTGTTTTGTTCTTTTTTTAGGAATCATTTTCCACACTCAACAGACGTTAACGTTTTATGCTTTTTTACCTTAGCACCAACTACACCGATTCCTTTAACTGACGATTTCAATGAGTTTTAAACTGTACTGAATAAGACAAGCTATTTAAACTTTTGTGGAGAAGAATTTTCGAGATATAATAACCTGCATTACGCACTATAATTCACTGTTCTACACACGCTCGATAAAAAAGTGTATTTCTCCCCGCACGAGAGTACAACTCACCCCTCGCTTTCCTTTTTTTTTGTTTATAGTCTTTGCGGGTGGGTAGACTAACAACATGTATCAAGGTTGAACTTGAGGTAAATACTTTGACAGTCCCCCACTCATAAATGCAGTGTTTATTCCGACAGCTGTTCTTACCATGGTGAGGTCATGCGTGTTTATTCCATACGATGTTCTTAACATGAGGAGGTTAACAGTGTTTATTCCGAAATTCGTTCTTAATATTAGGACGATGGGGATTGTCATCTCTAATAACCGTAATTCATATTTTTTAAGATGAGAGAGTATGATTCCACCGGAAAACCCCGGATAACGGATCCTGCTAGTATTTAATAAGATAATTTCCTTGATTATCTAATCAGTGTGTTAATTCTTAAATATCTGGAAATGTCTTCTCAACCAGCAAATTCTTTCTCTCTTTTAGATTTATAAAAGTAGCTAATGGCAAAAATCTGAGCATATCTTATCAAGCCAACAAACCTCAAGGATGTATTCTGAGGTTAACCCTATTCTCGGTCTTCATTAATGCAAAGATGTATGGCATAACAGATAACATATTATAAGGCACGGTAAAGTAATGTAAGGGATGCGAATTGGCTGCAAAACAAAACTCCAAATGATTTGTATTACAAACGCGTCGACTTTTTTTTTAATAAAAAGTTTGTTTATAAGATTTACACTCCGGTTGTAGATAATGATGACGACGACAATATTCACGCATTTGTTTACAAATAAATTGACGTAGGAATCAGCCAAAAAAATTCCAACGTATCAGAATTAAAAACAGTAGCCTTTTTTGTTAAATTAAAAGTTTGTTTATAAAACTCACCCTCTTGATGTAGATATTGATGATGATGACAAATTTAACACATTATTTTACAAAGAAAAAATGTCGTAGGAATCACGACGAAAAAAAATCCAACTGGTCAATATTAAACATGCGTGGGATTTTTAACATAAAAATTCGTTAAAAAAACCTAAAGTTCTGCTGTAGATAATGATAGTGATGGCAAATTTCAGGCATTTTTGGAAATAAATGGACGTAGGAATCATACAAAAACCAATCTCCAACTGATCAGTAGTAAATACACCTGGACATTTTTTAAATAAAAGTTTGTTTATAAGACTCGCCGTTTTGTTGTAGATAATGATTATGATGACAGATTTAACACATTATTTACAAATAAATTGACGAAGAAATCAGACAAAAATAAAAATCCAACTGATCAGTATTAAAAACACGTGGGCTTTTTTTTTTTTAATAAAAGGTTGTTTATAAGACTCACACCTCTGGTGATTATGATGACAAATTTCACGCATTATTTTACAAATATTGAACGTAGAAAGAAGGTGACAACAAAAATTCTACTGAGCAGTATTAAAAACGTGTTGACTTTTTTTTAAATAAATGTTTTTATTAGATTCACAATTCTGCTTTAGAAAATGCTGATGATAAAAATTTTCACATATGTTACAACTAAATGGATGTAGGCATCAGACGAAAGCTAAAATCCAACTTATTGTATATAATATGTACGTATATATACATATGTACATATTTAAAATTTAGAATGTGCTATCTTAATCATTTTAAAATATTTCGACTACATTCGTAATTGATAATATTGATCTTCATTTTTTTAATATACAATGTTTCGAGTATTTTAAGTCTATTAATGTTTTTTACCATGATCTCTCGGAATTCCGAATGGTGGCAGCCATGTTTTCCCAAATGTTGCGATATTAAGCTAGCGTCTGAGGGGTGGGGAGTTAACTTTCGCCTGTTTGTATTATAGCCTATGTAGTTAGTATTATTAGATATACAGTATCCTAATAAGCAGTTGAATTGGTAACCTACATTAGTTTTTTTTCTAACCAATTATTTGTCAAGAAAAGGTTGTTTTTAATTAGGAGATAAGTTGTTCGCAGATTTGTATAATACATTTTAAGTTGGGAATTTCTTATTGACGAAAACTTGTTTTATATTTTTTAATTCATTAAAAATATAGTTTTGCTTGAGGAAATCACCTTCGCACGATGTATAAGATTCTTTATTATATGGGTTTTATAACGATATGGGCATCCACTTTTTAAAAGTAAAATACAGGAATTAGCGGATGTAGTTTTTTAAAAAACGGAGGTGATAAACTCGTAGCTAGTAAAGTCAATGAGAACGTCTAAAACCGAGATTTTATTATCGACACTGAAGATTAGTCTTTCCTTTTTACTTCCTTTTCACTTCGAATATTTCCTGAGTAACAAACAAATTATTGCCTGCAACGTAGCATTTTCACTCGTCTGAAGGTTAACTTTTTCACTAGATTATTTTCTTCTGGAGAAGAAGTGACTTTATTTTTGTAGACTTTTCTGTCGGAACTCAGCCGGCATGTTTCTCTTGATTTTCGTCACATAGACAAAATTTTAACTGACGAAACAGGTCCTTCAACTAGAGGCTTCTTATTTTTCACCAGAATGGATTACTACATCCAGGTCCGACATATTTTAAAGAACGACCTTTCATTCCCAAAACCCAGGGGAGCAACTGCTCTTTTTTCACTTCCATTTTCGTTTAAATAGGCGAGCAAAAAAATCACTCGACAATTCGGCAAACAAAGAAACAGTTAGAGGGGTTGGTTAAAGAAAAAGAAAAGAAAGAGAACTAACGGTAGATGGAAGAATTAAATTCTGCTATGGATGTAGTCACCTCCGAAGCAACCCTTTACGGTCACAATGCATTGTAGTACTGTTCAAATAACTTCTGAAAGGCTCCATTGTAGTCCGCTTGTGTAAGCATGTCAATGACCCTCGTCACAGCCTATTTCATCTACTCAATTGTTTCAAATCGATAGCTTATGAAGCATTCCCTGGTGTTAGGGAATAACTAAAGGTCACAAGTAGCATAGACTAGACAATATGGAGGGTAGGGTCCGTTCTTGATGACCATCATGAGAAAATAGTTTATGACAAGAGTGAAGTGACGGGGCTGGTGCATTGTCCTGGGGGAAATGTCACTCACCCGATTTGAAGTGCGCTGGCCTCTTCCGATTAAATATGTTCACGAACTCCCTTAAAACTTCAACATAGTCATAAAAATAGATTATTGTATGTTTCTGTGTGGATTTGCTTTGTTTGACAGTCATGGGTCTGCGAGAGCCAATATGCTTCTACTCAGAAACGTTTCTTTTGGTATCTGGATAAAAGAAGTAGATTCAGCTTCCATCGCGGGTTTGTAGGGCATAAACAACTACAGGATCTGAATTGATTAGCTCGATAGTTTACTTAGCATCATGACAACATCTTTTATTCTGATCTTCTATTACAGTGCTTGGGACAACCCCCACGCAAACCTTCCACATCTCCAGTTGCTGGCAAATAATTTATGGACAGCTCCCACACTGGCATCAAACTCTCCACTTATTTTTTCTATAGACACCTGACGGTATTTATCAATGAAATTCTTATTTGGCAAATAAAAACTGATATTCTGATACCATTACTCCTCCCTTACAACTCATCATTACTCACACACACCCTGTTTTCCTTAAAATATTTTGTGACACTTTTAAACATTATCGATTTGAACTAGATGGCCCAAAAGCAGTCAGAAGCATTCTATACATTTTAATGACATTTTTCAAGATAAAAACAGAATTTACAATATATCGTCCTTCTAATATGCTCTCACGTCAAGTTTCCATTTTTATAAATTCACCATCTGTGACAATCAGGCTTTAGTATGTATATGGTGTATTCAAATTTCAGCTTTTATTCTTACATGAAATCATAAAAATTAACAAACAATCTCCTTATATGAATAGTGATAAAATACTGAATTTTAGGAGTCTAAACTAATTTTAAATGTCTAGAAAAAAATATTTATTGCACGCATAAATGGTGCAGACTAGTTATGTTAAAAAATATTTTTGATTACAGGATTAGGTTTACATTTTACAAAACTAGAATGGGCAAAATATACAGGAAGGTTATATATAAGTGTATAAATATTTACATATATATGTTGTATAGCAGGGGTTTAAATATTGGGGATCATATACACTCGTTTATTTTATAAAGAAAAAAATCGCGTTGCAGCTATTTGGCTTTAAAGTGTTCAATGTAAAACGTATCCGTCTACAGATAAATTCACAGCTAACATCATGTGGACTCAACTCAAATTCTTTCATTCAACACTATGACGACAAATAACAAGAAAAAATGTATGCATTTATATATATATATATATATATATATATATATATATATATATATATTGAAAACGGAGTGTATATATCCAAAATATATCTCTTTATAAAATAAACACTCGTTTATTTTATAAAGAAAAAAAATCTCGTTGCAGCTATTTGGCTTTAAAGTGTTCAATGTAACCTATATATATATATATATATATATATATATATATATATATATATATATATACATATATATATGTGTGTGTGTGTGTATGTATATATAGTCTCTTTATTATACAAGCATTATTGGCTACATAGGTGCATACATGTTTCAGTGGCGTCCCAATTCAGAGACAATACTCAAACGAAAGGAATATCTAATCTTTCTTTTCGCCTGATGAGATGTTGTCCCTGAATTGGGAGTCCATTTAAACATATATTCCCATATGTAACTAATAATGTTTGTATAATAAACAGATTATCTATCTGTTAATATATATATATATATATATATATATATATATATATATATATATATATATATATATATATATATATATATATATACAGCCTTTGAGATTTGAAAAAATAACCACTCGACCGCCGGTCGAGTGTGAGGGAAAATTTACTCGCCCCAAAATATTTTTACTCGCCCAACTTTATAGCTTAATTTCTACACACTCTTCCTCACATCCAGTAAACTTTGGTATTGATTTCCAGTCTACTTCAGATTTGTGAGTTCACATCGTGTAGCTCTTATTGAAACCACATTAAACACCATAACCCTTTCTTGAGCTTTGCCCTTGATCGTTTAATCGTCCGGATTTGCATTTTAGGGGAGCTGATAATAATCCTATTGTCATAATTATATCGGTAGAGCATGAGTAATACAGCAGCTCATCCTAAATATCGCTCGTTGAACGTATGCCATTTTAAGACACGAATAGAAGGCTACAATACCCCTTAGGATTTGTCCACAACTACCCAACTAGACTTCAAGTAAAAAATAGAAAACAGCTTTACAGCAAAGGGAAATTGAATCGTGTCCTCTTTTCTAGAGCGACACTTTTATTATTCCACCCTGTATATTGATCTTTCTCTCTTTTACTATCCTTCAATATATATATATATATATATATATATATATATATATATACATATATATATAATACATGCATATATATGCATATATATGAATATATTTGTATATATAAATATACATATATATACATGTATATATATGAATAAATATGTATGTATATATATATATATTTATAGTTACATATAGATATGTATATAAATAGTGTTTATATCATTTTTGTTTAATTTAGAAAAAAACAAAAATATATAGACATTATATATTAGACGCTATAATTTTATGAGAAATAAACATGCCTAAAATCATATTATTATAAAAGTTACAGTCGACATAATTTTCAAAAACATGTAAAAATTGTTACCATAAAGAAAGGACTCTTTTTTAATTGCAAGATAAATGTATACGGTATTGCATTTTTTAAATGCGTAAAATGAAAAGAAGAGTGCCTATACTTAATGTCCCATTCACTGAGCAATATTTACTAGGATATAATATACAATAAGTAATATTAAAATATAATGAGGTTTTCTATGTGTACATTTTAATATTGTAACCAACAACAAATTACTCAACAATTTACCTTTATATGATGAGATAGTTTTCCTAAAACAAACAATATTGCCCTCTTTAATGTAGAAAACATATTTATTATACATACAGAATCAGTTTTGCACTCACAACAATAATAAACCACCCGCACGTTTTCCTCCTTTAACGTACACTCCATAAATAGATATTAGTCTTAGAAAAAATTGCATTCTCATAAATAATTTCCGCAGCTCAATACCATACGAAACTAACTGTAGGAATAGGCTCCTAATAAAAAAGATATGGTAACTTAAAAAAACACAAAAGATAAGTTCTTCGTTTGTAACATTACATTATCATTTTACTTTCTTTCTAAGAATGTGTATATTTTCTTTTGATGTGTATACATAGGAGAATTGCAATATTAGCATCAATGTGTATCGAATGCGATAAAACTCTGTAAAGAAAGTGCATATGATAGGTGGAAAGCCGTTACTGATAAGAATCGTAAAAACTTGAAACATGTAATATCGCAAAAATATTAATCATGTATGCATACACACACACACACACAAACACACACGTATATATATGTATATATGTGTGTGTGTATAATTATGCATATATACATATATACAACTTTGTATACATAAAGCGCGTGGTACAGTGGGGGAAGAGGTGGTTGGTTACTTTTAATGCATTTAAAATCAAGCTCCTATCTTTACATCCTCAACGCTTTGATCCCCATCTGGCATCAATTGAAATGTATGGCTCTCGTCTAGGGAAAACGCTATGTTTTGATAAGCTTCTGTGCTTGACCTTTACTCCTGACCTGAAAATGAACACGTACATCAAGTCTGTTGTCAAGGTCGCTGGAAAAATGGTAAGATCCTTCTACCGCTCCAGAAGATATATCGCTGCTGATGCAATTCTGTATCTATATAAAAGCCAAGTACGTCCAAGTATGGAGTACTGCTGCCAAATCTGAGCAGGAGCTGCTAAAACAGCCTTTGCTGCCTTGACAGAGCACAAAATAGGCTCCGTGGCTTAGTGGGGGATGCCCTTTTCTCTTCCCTGCAACCTCTCTCCCACTGGAGAGAGGTTGCGAGCCTGTCTTTGTTTTATCGTTACTTCAATGGCAATTGCTCGTTTGAGCTCCTATCCCTGCCCCTTCGCCAATCTTTCGCGAAAAACACCCGTCTAGCTGAAATCACTGTAAAAAATTTCACCCACTCTTTTTCTATGCCAAAACTAAAACATAGACTCCATGAACAAAGCTTCTGTCTTAGAAGTGCTCGCCTGTGGAACTCTGGCCCGTTTGCCTGTTTCCCACCTGACTACACCCTGGATGTCTTCAAGTCCAACATAAACAAATTCCTGATGAACCGCCACCTTAAGTAAGACACTTTATCAAATCTCAACGCTAACGTACTGTAACCCTTATACCCGAGTGGCTTCCGAGCCTTGATAAGTGATGAGCACCTTGTAAAAAAATATGTATATATATATATATATATGTATAATTATGTATATGTACATATATATATATATATAACTATGCATACATACATGTATATATATGTGTGTATCTCTCTCTCTCTCTATATATATATATATATATATATATATATATATATATATATATATATATATATATATTAATTGTATGTATATATAGCATATTTTATTTAAACAGACCTTATTAAACATAACGGTAAATACTGCTTAATTACACGATTTTTTCTTTCCTTCCGATTGTATTTTTGTTTGAAAAAAATGTTTGATATCACGAACATGCTCGAATCTTAGTCAAACGTTCCCTATATGATAATGCAAATTCTAGTAGTTCGAGAAAGGATCACTTGAATGTGGAAATCTTTAATTGCTATGGGAATTCAAGTCATAAGGAATGTAACGATAATAACGTGTACACGTAACTGTGTGTAATAATTCTTCAACAATTTTCTGGAATAGTTTTTTCAGTTACATATGCATATTATCATCTTTACAATGCATAATGCTAGAATAAATTCCATACGATATATCGAATTACGTTACGCTTTTAGAAAATACTAGACTAGCCTGGGTTCCCGGCGTTATCCGGATGTTTGGAGGACTGTGTTCAGTAAAAAAAAATTGTAGTAAGCAGGCGGGCGCGAATCTCTAACACGAAGGCGGAAAAGAAAGTGGAGGTGTGTATAAGGATGTTTCTTGAGGAAAAAAGGGGGAAATTGTGAGTTTAAAAAAAGAAGGAAAATTGCGAGCAAAAAAAAAATGCAAATTTGGAGCTCAAAAAATAAATGAAAATTGTGAGCTCAAAAAAAAAAATGAAAATTGTGAGCTCAAAAAAAAAAATGAAAATTGCGAGCCAAAAAAAAAAAATTAAAATTGTGAGCTCAAAAACAAAATGAACATTGCGAGCCAAAAAAAAAATGAAAATTTTGAGCTAAAAAAAATGAAAATTGCGAGCCAAAAAGAAAAAAAATGACAATTGTGAGCTAAAAAAAAAAAATGAAAATTGCGAGCCAAAAAAAAAAATGAAAATTGTGAGCTCAAAAAAAAAAAATGAAAATTGTGAGCTAAAAAAAATGAAATTTGTGAGCTCAAAAAAAAAAATGAAAATTGCGAGCCAAAAAAAAAACTGTGAGCTCAAAAAAAATGAAAATTGTGAGCTCAAAAAAAAATGAAAATTGTGAGCTCAAAAACAAATGAAAATTTTGAGCTCAAAATAAAAATGAAAATTGTGAGCTCAAAACAAGGAAAATTTTGAGCTAAATAAAAAAATGAAAATTGTGAGCTCAAAAAAAAATGAAAATTGCGAGCTCCAAAAAAATGAAAATTGTGAGCTCAAATAAAACAAAAATTAAAATTGGGAGCTCAAAAAATAATGAAAATTGCGAGCTCAAAAAAAGAGGAAAATTTTAAGCTAAAAAAAAGGAAAATTGCGAGCTCAAAAAATAGGAAAATTGCGATCTCAAAAAAAAGCAATATTGCGAGCTCATAAAAAAGCAAAATTGCGAGTTAAAAAAAATAGGAAAATTGTGAGCTCAAAAAAAAAGGAAAATTGCGAGCTCAAAATAAAAGCAAAATTGCGATCTCAAAAAAAAAGCAAAATTGCGAGCTCAAAAAAAAGAAAATTGCGAGCTCAAAAAAAAGCAAAATTGCGAGCTAAAAAAACGGAAAATTGCGTCCTCAAAAAACAAAGGAAAATTGCGACGTCAAAAGAAAATAGGAAAATTGCGAACTTAAAAAAATTTCGAGCTCAAAAAAAGATAAAAATTGCGAGCTCAGAAAAAAACAAAATTGCGAGCTCAAAAAAAAAATAGGAAAATTGTGAGCTAAAAAAAAAAAGCAAAATTGCGAGCTCAAAAAAAAAGGAAAACTGCGAGCTCAAAAAAAGCAAAAATGCGAGCTCAAAAAAAAAGGAAAATTGCGAGCTCAAAAATAAAAGCAAAATTGCGAGCTCAAAAAACAGCAAAATTTCGAGCTAAAAAAAAAGGAAAATTGAGAGCTAAAAAAAGGGAAAATTGCGAGCTCAAAAAATAGGAAAATTGCGAGCTCAAAAATAAAAGGAAAATTGCGAGCTCAATAAATATAGGAAAATTGTGAGCTAAAAAAATACGAAAATTGCGAGCTAAAAAAAAGGAAAATTGCGAGCTCAAAAAAAAAAAGGAAAATTGCGAGCTAAAAAAAAAGGAAAATTGTGGGCTAAAAAAAAGGAATATTGCGAGCTCCAAAAACAGCAAAATTGCGAGCTCAAAAAAAGGAAAATTGCGAGCTCAAAAAAAGGAAAATTGCGAGCTCAAAAAAAAAAGGAAAATTGCGAGCTCAAAAAAAAAGGAAAACTGCGAGCTCAAAAAAAGCAAAATTGCGAGCTCAAAAAAAAAGGAAAATTGCGAGCTTAAAAGAAAAATAGGAAAATTGCGAGCTCAAAAAAAAAGGAAAATTGCGACCTCAAAAAAGGAAAATTGCGAGCTCAAAAAATAATGAAAATTGCGACCTCAAAAAAAGGAAAATTTTGAGCTAAAAAAAAGGAAAATTGCGAGCTCAAAAAAATAGGAAAATTGCGATCTCAAAAAAAAGCAATATTGCGAGCTCATAAAAAAGCAAAATTGCGAGTTAAAAAAAAATAGGAAAATTGTGAGCTCAAAAAAAAGGAAAATTGCGAGCTAAAAAAAAAGCAAAATTGCGAGCTCAAAAAAATAGAAAATTGCGAGCTTAAAAAAAAAAAGGAAAACTGCGAGCTCAAAAAAAAGCAAAATTGCGAGCTCAAAAAACAGCAAAATTGCTAGCTAAAAAAAAGGAATATTGCGAGCTCAAAAATAGGAAAATTGCGAGCTCAAAAATAAAAGGAAAATTGCAAGCTCAATAAATATAGGAAAATTGCGATCTAAAAAATAATTGGAAAATTGCGAGCTCAAAAAAAAGGAAAATTGAGAGCTCAAAAATAAAAGGAAAATTGCGAGCTCAATAAATATAGGAAAATTGCGAGCTAAAAAAAAATAGGAAATTGCGAGCTCAACAAAAAGGAAAATTGCGAGCTCAAAAAAAAAAAAGAAAGAGAAATTGCGAGCTCAAAAATAAAAGGAAAATTGTGGGCTAAAAAAAAGGAATATTGCGAGCTCCAAAAAAAGCAAAATTGCGAGCTAAAAAAAAAGGAAAATTGCGAGCTCAACAAAAATGAAAATTGCGAGCTCAAAACAAAAAAAGGAAAATTGCGAGCTCAAAAAAAAAGGAAAACTGCGAGCTCAAAAAAAAGGAAAATTGCGAGCTCAAAAAAAGGAAAATTGCGAGCTCAAAAAAAAAAATTGCGAGCTCAAAATACAGCAAAATTGCGAGCTAAAAAAAAGGAAAATTGCGAGCTAAAAAAAAGGAAAATTGCAAGCTCAAAAAAAAGGAAAATGGCGAGCTAAAAAAAAAAAGGAAAATTGCAAGCTCAAAAAAAAGGAAAATTGCGAGCTCAAGAAAAATAGGAAAATTGCGAGCTCAAAATAAAATAGGAAAATTGCGATCTCAAAAAAATAGGAAAATTGCGACGTCAAAAAAAAAAAAGGAAAATTGCGAGCTAAAAAAAAAGGAAAAGTCTGAGCTAAAAAAAAAGGAAAATTGCAAGCTCAAAAAAAAGTAGGAAAATTTCGAGCTCATAAAAAAAGGAAAATTGCGAGCTCAAAAAAATAGGAAAATTGCGAGCTCAAAAAAAAAAAAGGAAAATTGCGAGCTCAAAAAAAAAAGGAAAATTGCGAGCTCAAAATAAATAAATAGGAGTAGTAAGCAAACTCAAATTCGTACCCCGAAGGGGGAAAAGAAAGTGAAGGAAAAAAACATTCATCTTTGCTGTTGAGCCTATCGCCAAGCTCGTATGTGACGTAGGTTTAAATCAATGTTAGACAATCCAAAAGAAGCGATGACTTTGGAAAATATGGCGACAAAAGCGACCACATTCTGTAGAAAAGTGCCCAGTTGACGGTGAAGCAATTACGATAGCGATCCCGTGCAAATCCGTCGCTCTTGTCCAAAATTTTAGGCGAACATACAAACACACATGCATACACAAACACTAACAGAGAGGTGAGATTTATATAAGTTATTATTTCATTTTAATGCAATATTTGATGATTGTCTTATGTTCATGAAAATAACTTCAGGTATTCTATGTTTATTAGTTTCACATCTCAATGTTATTAACGACGATTTTTATTAATCGGCTAGAAAGCGTGTGTTGATATATTGAACGATAGTGTACAAAATAAACGTTACCGTTAAGGGGTAGTTATGAACTTTATTATTATTATAGAAATAGTATATCCTTTCAATTAAGCTTGGCAATGCGAAAGTTTAAATACGCCACTAAAAACACGCCTGTTATTATATGGCAATACTCAATAAGAAATCATGGACATTGAAATTCATTTTTTCTTTCAGAATACATATTGTTCATATTATTCAGACCTCTGCTAACACCTAACAGGATATTTACCAAAATCTTTTAATCGAAGTCAAGTGAGTTTTGTAAACTGGGAATCTGTACTCAACTTAAAACGGAAAGTTTCACTTTATCCTTAACGGTAACTTTCTCTAGTTCTTTACTTAAGAAAGTTTATCAGTTTTTATCAATACAAGAACATAAGTTTGCCCAGCTGGGCAAACTTGAGTCCTTCTACCGGAAAAATATCCAGTAAATAAAACGTTGTTTAGTAAATCGTTATTTTTAGCATTTTTTTTTGTTTTTTTTTTTGCATTTCCATACACCAAACATGGGTATAAATATCACTAAAACATCCACTCGGTCATAAGCTTCATGTCGGTACCTTACTTGCCTGGGTGGGTTGCCGGTAAACTGCGTCACACACACACAGCTACACACACATACACACACACATACACACACAGTTAATCGAACTTATTAAGGGAGATAATAACTTCCGGTGAATCCCGGGAAATTATCCTGTAAATAAAACGTTGTTTATTAAATCGTTATTTTATTGCGTTTCTATACAGCAAACATGGATATAAACATAACTAAAACATCTGCTGGGTCATAAGCTTCATTTCGGTACCTTACTTGCGTGGATGGATTTCCTGTCGGCTGAGATAAACAGCGTCACACACACAGACATTAGGAAAATTCATAATATGAAGATTGACTTGTAATCTTTGCCATTATCCGCAGTTTTTATTGAACACACGCTGCAGAAGACAACCCTTTACAACCGACTATAACTGTTCATGTTGTTCCGCGTTCGATAGGTTTCAGCGGAAAAAAAAAACATTTTCATGGAGTTGGGCTGGTGTAAATCTATTTCATGTGTAGTTTTACTGCGTGCGAATACATTTTATTATCATTAAAAATTATAATTACTTAAGATTTATATTGCTGCATCTTTTAAATATTCGTGGGTTCGGGAAAAAATATGAATACATTTTCTATCGCGTATGAAAACGAAAAGCCACCCGGCGATTAGAGTTAGCGAGAGTCATGCGGTGATTAAATAACACTGTTATGATGGTTCTTGGTTAATATAGGGTAGATGTTTAAAAAGGCATCTTTAAAAGACATTGTTCATACTTGCACGAAAGTGAACATGATGTAGCCAAGTTTACAGCAGTCCGAGTTATCTGATACACTGTCAGAAGCGTCTCTGAAAGGTATTTTGCTAATGTAATTTTTTTTTAATTTTATGCAGAGAAAGGAAATAGGTTAAATTGTTTACAGTTGTTGTAGAGATACGAGTACTTTCGGACAATGCGTCACCCATGTGGGGCAATTTTCAACAGTTACATCGAAAGAAATCTGCGTTATAAACACACAAATATGAACCGTATTGTGTATAATAGAATGATGTTCGCCATCTGAAGTACATTCTAATGATCTTTTATTGTTCCTGTAGAATATGTATATTGATACATATGTGCTCTCCCTTTACGCACATTAGCACCACCAGATTGTATTATGTCAACAAATATTAAATAATTATGCCATACACATTATCTTTAGACTTGTTGCAAAAAGCGTATGTACATTATTTTCATGGTAATAAACTCTCATGTTTCATAGAGACACTGTAACCTAAAACTAAACATTAATTAAAAAATGATAGCCGGGAAGAAAGAAAAACGAAATACTATTTTATAGTCATATAATCTGAGTTATAGTTCCTTAATGGTCGCTAAGTATAACAGAATGAATACATTGATGACAGAAAGCTCAGAAAATACGTGTTGCGTGGAAAGTGGTCGTAGATGACCGCTGTGCCAATACAGAAGATTGGACGGGTCTGCTCACGCTTAGTTTATAGGGAAGCATGAACGTTGTTCATTTTCTGTCCAGGAGGCAGATGAGTTTTCAAGATAGAATTGCAGCGTATCCGATACATGAAAACTGCCCGAATGGTTTAGTAAACACGCTAGGAAAAATCACACTTGAATAGCAGCCTGCTCTGTGACAGAGAGGACTCAATTTGATATATTTCAAAATTAAATTTAGAAAACTATATGGAAAAATAACGTCAAGGATAGGATTGTAACACATTTAAAGGTCATTCTCTTCAGTGGAACATTTAGGGGGCTTGGAACTTGTACGAATAATCTCATTCTATACATTTAAGTATAGCGACCATAATTATTCAAAGTTTTTTACCATAGAATACATATTTATTTACAAAGCCAAACCAGAATGTAATCCTGCCTCTCAGATTCGGTCATAGTTATTGAAATTTTATTGTTTCCTTACAACTAAGTACCAAAGAAAAGTAAAAGTAAATAAAAAAGAATTTAATTCCTTTTTTAATAATTTCCTTTACAAAGAATATTATACTATATATTTTATATAGGGTGAATCATCTGGGAGCGCCAAATTGAACATTTTTTACATAGAGTTCTTCATCGAGGGGCACCATTTACGTTTGGTGTATAACATAAAAGGATTCCGTGTGCGTATGATTGTCTCTAATATAAATGGTTGTGTGTTTGTTGTATCATAAAGGGAATCGTGTGTGTGTGACATGTATTTTAAAAACCTACCTCTGCTTCTTCGATGTTGGACCATCTGGAAATTTCTCATCTTGGAGGGAGACTTGATACCTGTTTGACGAAGATTTATCACTCCAAGACGATGAATGGGTTTTATAGTTGTTATTTCACTTTCCCCAGAGGTCCTGCAGAAGTGGAAGTGAAATCGGCTTGTGTGGGTTCTTCTTCTACACACGTCAGCGTTCCTCTCCCACCTCCCCAGTTAAGAGGGGAAGACAACGGAAACACCGTCCGTCTTCTTCAAAGCCCAAATCAAATCTCACCGATCCAGCCAACCTGACCACGTCACACATACGTAATCTGGTCAGCTGACCTTCGGTTCTGGTAAACGTGTCTACCTCCGTTTACTCACCTCTCTCTCTCTCTTTCTCTCTCTGTAACATCTCTCTCCATCTCTCTCTCTCTCTCTTTCTCTCTCTCTCTCTCTCTCTGTAACATATATTCGGACTTTTCATATTATATGATTAAATAATTGTGTATTGAATTTTAAAGGACTGAATAGTGTATACGTAATGAAATATGTTATTTGCTCTTTTCATGTTGAGGATCGCCAATATGTCATATATTTTTGTGGAGGATAAGACTTTTAGTTTTGAATAAAGTAATGGATAAAGTGTGATAAAAGGAAACAGATAAAACCGGACATTATTGGCTTATTTTTTGTTCAGGCGTTTTTCTTATTCGACAAAGACAAATATAGTTCCTGGCACTACATGTTTTTAGGGTTGAATAGAAATATTCAAGTCTGTCGTATCAATTGAAGAAAGTGATCGGATTCACTCCTGTATTTCAGTCACATTAATCAGCTCTTGTTAGCATCACAGCAAGGTATATTCTATCTTGCTACTGCGTACTGAAACCGAGCATATGTTTTCTTCGTGTCAACACGGAAAGAAACTTTGCTATTTTAAATCTTCCTACTAAAGAGGTTATGGGCCCAGCGTGGGAGTTTATTTCGAAGGATCAAAATCAAAATTCGAATTGTGTCAAGTGAAATTTGTAAGATACTTATGAATCAAAAAGTTATACAAAGCAATTCAGGCACAACTTAAAAAGAGAAACGACCCCGACTTTATATTAAATAATGCAACTATCTTTGCGGAAGTAATACAGTGCTTAGATAGCCGATGTCTGTCACTGACCATGAGAGAACCCCTGGCGATAGATGCAACACATTGAACATAATAAGACAGCATTATTTATCGAAAGGAACACCTAAAATTATGTCTTAATATACTGAATAGAGATCTCTAAAACCTATGGAAGCCGAGACGATTGCATATTATTATTATAAGGGCCGAAACCACTGCAAATTCTTTCAAACTGTCTGGTGAAGTTATTAGCGACAGTCATCCCCCTCTCAGTACATACCAATAAGTCTCCTGTGTGTTATGAGTAAGTTGCTGGAATCCATATTAAATAGAGAAATAGTAAACCACCTCAGCAGGAATAACCTTCTTAGTGACACACAATATGGTTTCCGCTCTGCAAGATCTACCGCAGATGTGCTGACGGTTATATCCCATAGGATTAGTGAATCTCTTGACAAAAGCTTCCTTTCAAGGGCAATTGCTCTTGACATATCAAAGGCCTTCGACAAGGTATGGCATAAGAGTCTACTTCACAAGATTTCCACCTACGGTATCACTGGAAATATTTCTCACACATTAAATCATTTCTCCCCGATAGGCTCATAAGAGTAGTGGTAGATGGACAGAAATCGGAGGCCTGCAATATAAATGCTGGAGTCCCTCAGGTGTCAATCCTGGGGCCAACTCTCTTCCTGATCTACGTCAATGACCTCCCTACACACATACTTAAACCATTCGTTGACATCTATGCTGATGACACGACCATCTACGGCAACACATCAAAGGCTGTAAATTACAAAGATCTCTCTGATTCTCTCTCCTCTGATCTCCAGCGCGTGGTTCAGTGGGGGAAGATGTGGCTGGTTACCTTTATGCATCCAAAACAAAACTCCTGTCCTTACATCATCAACGCTCTGATCCCCATCTGGCATCAATTGTGATAGACGGCTCCCGTCTGGGTGAGTCCCCGTGTTTTGACAAGCTTCTGGGTTTGAACTTTACTCCTGATCTTACATGGAACACGTACATCAAGTCTGTTGCCAAGGTCGCTGGAAAGATTGCGTGATCCTTCTACTGCTCCAGAAGATATCTCACATCTGATGCAATTCTCTATCTATATAAAAGCCAAGTACTCCAAGGATGGAATACTGTTGCCATATCTGGGCAGGAGCTGCTAAAAATAGCCTATCCTGCCTTGACAGAGTACAAAATAGACTTCGTGGCTTAGTGGGGGATACTCTTTTCTCTACCCTGCAACCTCTCTCCCACAGAAGAGACGTTGCGAGCCTATCCTTGTTTTATCGTGATTTCCATGGCAGGTGCTCGTCTGAACTACAATCTCTTGCTCCCCTCGCCAATCTTTCACAAAACACCCGTCTTGGTTAATCCACTGTGAAAAATTTCCCCCACTCTATATCTGTGCCTAAATCAATTGAAATGGATGGCTCTCGTCTAGGAGAAGCCCCGTGTTTTGACAAACTTCTAGGTTTGTCCTTTACTCCGGATTTGAAATGGAACACGTACATCAAGTTTGTTGCCAAGGTCGCTAGAAAGATGGTGGGATCCTTCTACCGCTCCAGACGATATCTCACTACTAATGCAATTCTCTATCTATATATAAGCCAAGTACCTCCAAGGATGGAATACTGCTGCCATATCTGGGTAGGAGCTGCTAAAAACAGCATATTCTGCCTTGACAGAGTACAAAATAGACTTTGTGGTTTAGTGGGGGATGCCCTTTTCTCTACCCTGCAACCGCTTAAATAATATATTTTAGTTCATGCAAATTTAATAATTATTATTATACCGCAATTTCTTTATGTATTATACTGTGCAACAATTTTCAGTTTTAACAAAAAATACATCTACATAAGACAATGATACTAAATCTTTATATATCTTGGCAATATATATATGTATATATATATATATATATATATATATATATATATATATATATATATATAGCATTGTTTTTATATACAATAAATCATATTTTATTTTTATCCGCTATGAATGAAACATGCAGAATTGTATGTTTAAACAATATTTGATATTTTTAGCATCACGTGTTTGTATTCCAACCATTTTTTACTCTAGCTACAATCTAACAACATGTCATAGTCTCATTTTTCTTCAAAACCTTTTTCTATTACTTTTATATGCTGGACGAATCTGTTGCTTTGTTCATAAATCACATTACTAAGTTTCTTCGCAAATCTATAGACAGTTACTATGATTTCCAATGCTATTGTATAAATGAAAATGGTCACAGGTATTATTTACTTGTTTTGGTGTTGCACATTATTATTAATTATGAGAAATATAGAGTAATGATCAACCTCAAGCGAAGTACTGTCGTAAAATACTCTTAAATATATTTTAATTAAATCACATTTAGAATTTATTATCATAGACAAAATACTTAATATATTGTTAATTTTACTTCATATATAGTTCTGATTTTAAAAGTTAAAAAAACTATTTGATGTAATTAGCTTGAATATAAGGAAAACATTCAGTGCCCCTATCATCAGCTGTTTACGTATTCACGTCAGATGACTACGGAACATGTTAAAATATTTCTAATTGCTTCTGCGTATAAATGAAATTTACATCGATGTACGCTTGACAAGTTCCAATCTCCTAACAATTTTACCGATTAGAAACTATGTTTACTGATTAAAGACCATATTAAAATTGTTCCACATGTCAGTCAACTACGTATCAAGTTAAAGTATGTAAATTAAAAATTTGGAGAGTTATTTGAGAGAGTCTGTTTCGTTAGACAGATATACAGACATATTGGCAAGATCAGTTTTATATATAAAAAAATTAGTTATATTTACTATAAACCTTTTATTATATTAGATAATGAAAAATATCTAATATCTGGGAAGATGCACAACATAAAAGTAGTTCCTTATGTAGAATCCGAATCATGCTATAATATTGATATTTTTAAGTTACATTTACATTTATTAAGCCTTTTTAAGTGGCGTATGCTGTGTAAGTAGCAGAGCGTATAACAATCACCTGGAAAAAAGAACTCAATTTATAGGTGAATCTCTGAAATCTTAGAAAATGTAATAGTTGTGTTTGTAATTATTATTGAGTAGGCAGTGTGGAGAAGTAGAGTATTCCGTTTAACTTTTTTTAACGTCAACCCTGGCATTATTTAAATTAAGTCGTAGCGACGATAACACACCTCGTTTTGGAGATCTGCTAAACAATCACTTTTAGCATATTTGCTTAATTAAGTTTCATGACTTCGCCCGTTGATCTGATACGACGGAGAGAAGTTTGGTAAAAATAATTACGGCAACAACCTCCGCTCTTCTCCTCGCTATCATCAGCGACCTAAACAAGATAAGAGGACGCGTCTGAAAAGGCATCGGCCACTTCCACAGTTCCCCGTCGACGTGCATACTATCACAGTAGCCTGGAGAATTACAAGCAATCATATCTTCTTCCAAATCTTCGCAGTAAAGCTTCTGCCCAATTTTGTAATGAGACATTACGGCTGGAATTGCAACAAACACAGCTTTTAGAAATCGTTATGCTGTCAAAGATAACAGAAGTAAAAGAAATTAAATGGAATCAAATGTTTAAGCACTTTGAGAGGCAATTTGAAAACCCCGGAATTATTTAAGTCGTTTAATTAAAATTTGGACGTCGGGTTCTGTTTCGCAAATCTTAAAGGATATTTGGCGTATTTTGGTAATGGATACGAAGTCAAGTCTGTAAAAGAAAAAGCTAGGAATTTTTAAATGCTTAAAAGGAAATTGTACTATTTTATAATACTGTCTTTGGTTCTATAATATAGGCCATTGTCCATTTATTTTTTCAAACGCATACATACTCACACTCGTACACACACGTACATACACACCCATATATATATATATATATATATATATATATATATATATATATATGTAATGTTTGTATAGATCAATTTCCTACATGTAAATCCAATGAAATCCGCGTATTTTTAAAGAGTGCACAATCGAGAACAGATATGTATATAGTCTGTTTATTATACTAACATTGTTGGTTACATATGTGCATACATGTTTCAGTGAAATCCCAATTCAAAGAGACTAAAGCTTAAAGGGGGGATATTGAAACGAGTGTGACGATTACATTCGTTTTTCTATAAAATATACGGTGGTGGTATATGCTCTGAGAGAAACGGAATACATGGCCGATATAAAGAAATGCATGCTATTATGTTTCGTTTTACATATTGATGGCCTGGAAACCCTTTCTTCATAACAAAGCATATGCATCAATAAAGTATATTCTATGTATTGATGAAACGATAAACAACCCAAAAGGAATGAATGAAACCATGGAAATTAAGTTCATATCTATGAAAACCTTCATCATATAAATAATCCTGAGTATGTATTCACTAACTGTAAATTATACCATATGGGCATATATCTTGTATATAAACAAATAAATACATAATTAAAAAATGAGAAACAAAAAGGCGAGGAAAACATAAGCAGACCTTATCGATAAAAAAGAGGTATAATGATGTCGCCACGCGACAAAAAACAATCATGAAGACCTAAGATAGGAAAGTAATAGCTAAGACGACATAATATTACTTCTCATTAAATCAAAAACGTAGGCCAATAAACAACCGTCAAGTAAAAATACCACCACAATCTCTCTGTTACGACAGTTTGAGCACACGGGATCGTACTTCCCCCACCGCAATTATTTTCTTCACCATAACTCACATTCACAATATATACACCCCAAATGTTCTCTCAGAGCGTAAACCGCAGCCGAATATATTTTATAAGCAATTAACGTAATCTGAACTCTCGTTGCAATATATTCCCTTTTTGTGTCTGATGAAGGTGTCTCTTTGAATTGGGATTCAACTGAAACTTGTATTTATATACGTAACCAAAAATGGTTGTATAATAAACAGACTATATATATATATATGTGTGTGTGTGTGTGTGTGTGTGTGTGTGTGGGTGTATATGTGTATATATATATATAAATGCATACATACAGATATATATATATATATATATATATATATATATATATATATATATATATATATATATGGGGGTCTTAAAGTTAAGGAATGCAGAAAATGGAGAAAATTGGGTGAATGAGAATTCGGGTGAAATATATATACATTGATATAAAATATATGTATGATTGCGATTAAGGTGTATGAAAACGATTAAGATTTATCGCCGAGCAAGTCTAATGATTAAACGAATTCGTTTTTTCGGCAAAGCAACTGATTTCAAAATCTTAAAATTATTTTGAGAGTGAGCCACTTGAAATATTCTGAAAAAATCTATTGGCACAAGCTGGATTTTCAATTAGATGTTGGTCAATGACAGATTCCAAACAACAGAAGAGCGTAAATACGTTGCTTGCCTAGATTTATTTTTGTCGGCATATGTTGATCATGTGTTTCTGCAAGTTCAAGGAGGTACGGCACACATATCCCGCAGTGTACCAACAATTAAATTCATGAATAACATTACTTGGCGTGATGTGAGGCAAACCGTTCTTCCTGGCCAGTCGAAATGCAAATCTTACACCGAAAATCAAGCGCAATACGACAGAAGGGGGAAAAATTACAGATTTGATAATACGTTTGCCCAAACACTGACCAGAAGCCCCAATCCAAGGTAAGTAAAAAGCAGGTCACGTTGACCGACACGGAGCTATAGAAGAATTGTATTTTTCCACTTGATTTGTAATAATATAAACCATCTAATAATATAGTAATAATATAATTATTCAAATAATAATATTATAATAATATAATAAATAATATAATTAATCATATAGTAATAATATAATTAATGATATTCTCCAGACAAGCATTACTAATGAAAATGTATTTAACAGTATTCAATCTGTATTCGAGTTTATTGGAAGAACAAATTCTAAGGTATCTATATACTAATGCATTAATAAGCCCTATTCTTCTAGAAGTACACAACAAATGAACGCCAATCCATATAAAGACCGGTAAAAGTCGAGTTGCAATAAACTGAAGAAAATAGTTTTCACTACGTTCAATCAAGGCATCAAGGAAGATAAGCAATCTTACATCTCTAGAGTAACTGATAATGCTTTATAGAGAGAAATAACGATTATCGATGAAAATTGTTGCTTCATTCTCAGAGGCAAAGACGGCAAAAGTGTCATCGAAGTATCATAAATATATTGTGGTCTTCAATATATTAGTAAACAGGGTGTACGAGCCTTTTTCAAGTCTCACACAAAAACACACATTCACATTTCAAGCTATGTCATATACATACGCGCCCACGTCCACACATGTACACATATTCACGTTCGCGTACATACACTCACATTCACGTGTATAGACACACACGCTAACGCACACATATGTACTCACACACGCGCACACGAACGCACACATGGACTACGTCACTTCGGCTTTCTAAGGAAATATACACATGCGCAAAACACCACCGGAAACGAGTATAAAACAAAGATACAATCTGTTTATAGGCCTTTTAGGACCAACTCTCAACCAGATAGGTTTAGCTAACCAGCCGCCTCTCTTTCGGGAGGTGCACGCTCGCGCGCGTCATACCCACTTACTACTATGTATGGGGCACGAGCTAACAGACTGTATGTACACATTCTCACTCTTTCTCTCTCTATCTACTACTAGTCCCTGAGAACATCTTCGCGTAGCTGACTACTAACTGATGTCAAATCTCATATCCCCTTCTTTGTCTACACGCTGGACTATCATTCTCAATTTCACTCCATCAATAGTTGAATAATATCGGGTTGTTTGTAGTGCCATGTCGCGTATGGAAGAGAGCCCTGCACTCATCCCCGATGGGCTTTCCTGAGTCCACAAACCTAACTGGAGAAAGATCAGCTCATGGTTTACTTGTGATGCATGCCTGATGCTCTGCATAACCTCGTGTTTAGCTCCTCCTTACCTAAATCGAAACTCTTTAAAAAATATGACGGCAGTACAATCTAAGTCTAAAAATAAGCTTAATCTATAAATAAGCTTAAACCAGGCCTAGGGACAAACAAATTCAACTTGCCCCCTCCCTTGAGGCTTGCATTCACAAATATCCGTGGGCTTAGAACTAATTTAGCTGATGTTGAAGCATTTCTCTAAAAAAATACCCCGGATATCTTAGCACTAAGTGAAACTAACCTACACTCCTCCATCCCGTCTAACTACTTTAACATGCCTAGACATCTCCCACTCTGCTGTAAGGACTCTGACAGGCACATGCACGGACTTGGAGTTTACATTCGTAATACCATTCCTCTGACTAGAGAAACAGACCTAGAAACAGATGATCAAGCCTTTATGTGCTTTAGACTATACAAGCAACACAACATTAGGTACTTTTATTTTCTCTACCGCTCTCCCTCAATCCAGGACTGAACCATAATAAACAAAGTATCTGACAGCATAGACACAGAACTCTCCCTGGAGACTAGCGCACAAGTACATATATTTGCTGACTTTAATGTCCACCACAAAAACTGGCTTGGATTCTCTACTTACACAGATGCAGCGGGCAGCAAAACTCATAGCTCCACTATATCTCACTCCCTATCACAAATAGTTACGTTTCCAATCCGTTTCTCTGACCAGGAAGAACAACATACATCACTTCTAGATAGGTTTTTGATCACAGTTCCCGGTGATTGCATAAACAAGGCCGACAGCCCACTTGGGAACGCTGATCATGCAGTGATAATGGTTGAAATCGCACTAAACTCTAGACCCAACTGAAGAGTCAGTGCTCAAAACAACGAGATATTATAAAAAGGCTGACTGGGGAGGCATCAAGGAACTAATCAGAGATGCTGTATGTGGGGAAATATTTTTCTCTCTCTATTGAACATTGTGCAAACGAGACCACTGACTGGTTCAAAACTGTAATCGAAGCGAATGTTCCCATGCGGAAAATTTATAGTAATCCCCACTTTCCCCAATGGTTTACTTCGACTTGCACAACTTACCGTATATTTAACCGACATAAGTCCAGTTCAAACTGACTGAATTATACAGAAGCTAGAAATAACGTTAAGAAATAAATAGTGACAGCTAAGAGAGAATTTACGGAAACAACTAAAAAACGCATCGAAGCACAAAAACTAGGAACTCGTGACTTCTGGAAAATCTACAACAGTGTAGTAAATAATAGGCAATCAACAATTCCCCCACTAACCAACACTCACGAGGTTGTCTCCTCAGCAACCGAGAAGGCTATCATGCTTTCGGTCGGTTTGCCTCAAACTCCACACTGGACCCTATCAACCACCCCCTACCTGACTTTCCTATTCGGACAGACACGACGCTAGACGATCTGAAAATCGCCCCTGCTCAGGAGCATGCTATCATAAAAAAACCTAGACACTTCAAAAGCATGTGGACCCGATCTCATCCCGGTTGTGCAATTAAAAAAATACGCAGCCGAAATAGCTCCAGTTCTCTCCAATCTCTCCAGCAAATGCCTTAATGAAGCTTGCTTTCCGGGTTGTTGGAAAACTGCTTCTGTTGTACCAGTATTCAAGAATTCTGGCGAAAGAACTGACCCATTAAATTATCGCCCCATTATCCTCCTCCCACTGTTTGCCAAAATATTTGAGACCTTTATTAACCATGCTCTAGTCCATCACCTTACAGATTCTAAACTTCTGACTGGCCAACAATATGGATTTAGACAAGCCCGTTCCACAGCAGACATCCTAACTATAATCTCTGAACGCATATACCATTCACTGGACAAAGCGGGGGAGGGCAGAGCGGTAGCTCTAGACATATCTAAGGCTTTTGACAGGGTATGCCATGAGGGTCTCCTAAGGAAGATTAGATCATACGGTACCACTGGTAGAATACTTAACATAATTAAATTCTTCTTAGATAAGAGAAAAATCCAGGTTGTCCTCAACAGTCGTACATCTAAACAATATTATATAAATGCGGGAGTGCCCCAGGGGTATATCCTTGGACCTCTATTGTTCCTGATATTCATAAATGACCTCCCGACAACATTGCCTCTTAGATGGGTATATATGCTGATGACACTACACTCTATAACAGGCACGACAGTAAAACGAATGAACACATTTCTAAAGAAATGGCAGGAACACTAGAGGAAGACCTCCAATCTGTAGTGGAATGGGGACAAAAATGGTTGGTCACGTTCAATGCCGCCAAGACTAAACTAGTTTCATTCAATAATTACAAGAAACCCTCTCTATCAAATATAGCAATGTCCAAAGAATTACATTTGGCAAACTGCTTGGCCTAACGTTCGCAGGAAACATGAGTTGGAACAATTACATTGAAGGCATTGCCAGGCCTGCTGCAAGAAAGGTTGGCTCTCTCTACCGTGCTAGACAACTACTAACACCCGAAAGTATCCTGCACCTCTATAAGGCTACCATTTGCCCATGTATGGAATATTGCTGTCCCATCTGGGTTGGTGCATCTGCTACTAGCCTCTCGCTCCTTGACAAGGTTCAAAAGAGAGTCGCAAACCTGATAGGCCATGAACTGGCATCTAAGCTTCAGCCTCTGTCCCATCGACGAAATGTGCATCCCTCTGCCTGTTCTACAAGTATTCTAATGGTGAATGCTCTGACGAACTGCAATCACTTGTGCCCCAACGACGTGAGCACCCTCGGCAAACCCGACAAGCTGCTAAATCCCCCACACTGTAGGGATCCCTAGATGTAAAAGATATTTCTACTTCAATAGTTTCTTCCCCAGAACCGCTAGACTTTGGAATTCTATTCCAGGTCCCTGCTTCCCCAACAGTACTGACGTGCAGGAGTGCAAGTGTAACGTGAACCGACATCTTGCTGCCCAAATCCCTACATAGTACCCCAGCAGTTGTTGCCCTTGATAGTAGCCCCCTACACCAAAGTGGCAATTTGCCTTGTTTGGTGTGAAATGTAATATAAACAAAAATATATATACATATATAGTCGATTCGATACGGATTTTGCTAAACGACCCAGAGATGGCTCTTGTTGCAGAGTTCGAATCTACGACTGGTTTTAATCGTGATATCCTGTATTCAAGATTCCCAAAACGATGAAACACCAGTTTCTGTAGGCATTTAATTATTATAGTAAAAAAATAATTATGTCAGCCCCTTTAAGAAACTCGTTTCTTATCGTTGAGGAGTTTCAGTTTTAGTTTAATAAAGTCGGCCAATTTAGCTCTTATGCATAGATAATCGTAGAACGATTAGATCACTGTGACTGACGTAAATAAATGTTAAAATTCAACGTTATTTCTCGCGGTTAATAGCAGCCGATTGGATACGGTCTTTGCTAATCGAGCCAGAGATGGCTCGTATTGTCGTGTTCGAATCTGTCGACTGGTGTTAATCGGAACACCCTGCACTGAAGATTCCTGAACGGATGAAACTGTAGCTATTTAAGTATTATAATAAAAATGTGTGTGCATATATATATATATATATATATATATATGATATGATATGTATAGAAGACTCTGTGAAGGACACGAAAAAAGTACAAGAAAAATACATAATGCAAAACACTGAAAGGATAATAATGGCAGCGAGAGTCACTGTAAAAAACAACAAAAATGAAACCAGAGAGACAGGTGACAAAACGAGAAAAGAAAAGTGGGAAGAGAAACAACTCCACGGAAGATTCATAAGAATGTCAAAAGATGAGAAAAACGAAAACACATGGACATGGATGCAAAAAGGACACATAAACCTTCCAGAGGTTGACCCCCATTACAGGAGACTTAACCTGACCTTTTATTTTTAAGCTAAGCTTGCATTGGTCAGGCTATTTCCCTAGATGAGTTCGTAATTAAAGGATACTCTTACTTAACTTCTAAATCTGACCCCCAAGATCGCCATGGTCATGGAATATGTGCCTATATTAAATATGGCTTTCCATGTGGTAGAGATATCTCCAGGGAAGATCCTAACTTACATATATCTTCTTCCGGTTTGAACTAGCTCACCCTACTGCATTTTTACTTACATTCTATCGCCCGCACAACAGCGGATTTACTATCTTTAAAAGCATATCTGAGAAAATGGACCAAGTCCTATCTACTTATCCTTCAGCTAACATTCACGTATGTTGAGACTTCAATGATCACAACGTGGAATGGTTAACTCACTCAAACAAGACTGATGATGAGGAGAGGTTCTGTCATGATTTCTCCATTGCTTATGATCTCACTCAGATTGTTCACGAACCAACCCCTGTGCCCGACAATGACGGTCAGTATGCGAATCTACTAGACCTTTTCTCACAACTTGCCCTGAACTATGTTCAGTTTCTGTTCTGTCTCCTCTTGGATCTTCCGACCACTTTGTGCTATGAAGATAAAAATGCAATATAATAAGCCCCCAGACGCATATCTCAATCGTACAGTATATCGATACACTATGGCTGACTGGGAGACTTTCCGTGCATTTATATCGGATCTACCTCTGTGTTCCATGTTTAAAAAGGATGTGTCCTCTATAGTAACAGACCTGACGGAATGGTTAATTGTAGGTATAGCCCGTTTCATACTCTCGAAAATGATCCAGCAATAACCTTACATCCACCATGGCTGTCTCCACAATGTGCTGCTACCATTATGCACAGAAATCAATTTTTTCAATGCTTCCAACATAATAGATGTATGGAAACTAAAGCCGTTTCAGGATTGCTACCAACCATTGTAAGAAAGTAATAAAGAACGCAAGAGAGTTGTATGCTCAGTCCGTCAAGTCCAAAGTAGCTGAGCAGCGGCTTGGTTCTAACCAGTTTTGCCAAATAGCACGCAAGATTCTGTGTTCTATCCAAACTATCATCAATGGACCTGAGGTAACATCATCAGCATCAGACAAAGCCAAACTCTTTGCCAAGAACTTTGTCAGCTAATTCTCCCCTTTGCGACCAAGGCCCCAACCCCCAATATGTATACCTGTATCAGAAAACAGGATATGCGATATACACATATTTGTATGTGATGTTGTCAACCTAATCAAAAAACTTGATTCCAGTAAAGCAACCACCCTTGACGGAATTCCAATTATAGTACTCAAAAGAATTCAACCAGAACTAGCGCCCATACTTACAAAACTGTTTAAATGTTGTCTTAAAGATAATTGCCCCCATCACTCTAGAAAATCTCATCAGTATGTCCTGTATTTAAGAGTTCAGGTGATCGCTCATCCCCCTCTCAGTACATGCCGATAAGTCTCCTGTGCGTAATGAGTAAGTTACTGGAATCTGTGTTTAATAGAGAAGTAATCAACCATCTCAGAAAAAATAACCTTCTTAATGACCCACAACATGGTTTCCGTTCTGCTAGATCTACAGCAGATGCTCTTATAGTTATAGGATTAGCGAATCTCTCGACGGAGGCAACTTTTTCTAGGGCAATTGCTCTTGACATATCTAAGGCCTTTGATAGGGTATGGCATGAAGGTTCACTTCACAAGATCTCAAGCTATGGTATAGCTGGAAATGTCTTCTCGGTTATTAAATCATTTTTTTTCTGATAGGTTCATAAGAGTAGTAGTTGATGGGCAAAAATCAGAAGCTCACAGTATTAATGCTGGAGTCTCGCAGGGGTCCATCCTGGGCCCAACTCTTTTCCTAGTCTACATTTCTGACCTTCCAAATCATATCCTTACATTATTTGTACACATTTATGCTGATGACACTACCATCTATGGTAGCACATCTAAGTCAGTAAACGCTCAAGTTCTCCCCGATTCTCTCTCCTCTGATCTTGAGCACCAAGTACTATGGAGAAAGGAGTGGCTGGTTACTTTTAATGCATCTAAAACGAAGCGTTTTTCTTTACATCATCAACGTTCTGATCCACATCTGGCATCAGTTGAAATGAATGGCTCTCGACTTGAGAGGCCTCAAGTTTTTACAATCTTCTGGGCTTGATCTTTACTCCTGATCTTTAATGGAACACGTACATCAAAGCTGTTGGCAAGGCCGCTGGAAAAATGGTCGGATCCTTCTATCGATCCAGTAGATATCTAACTGCTGATACAATTCTCTATCTATATAAGAGCCAGGTATGTCCAAGGATGGAATACTGTTGCCACATCTGGGCAGGAGCTGCTAGAAATGACTTGTCCCGCCTTGATAGAATTCGTAGCCTCGTAGGAGGTATCCTTTTCTCTTCCCTACAACCTCTTTCTCTCAGAAGAGATGTTGCGAGTTTGTCTTTGCTGTATCGTTATTTTCATGGAAAGTGTTCGACTGAGCTTCAGTTTATGGTCCTCCCTCGCCAAACTTTCACAAGATACACTCATCTAGCTACAAATACTATTAATAGTTCCCCCACTCGTTATCTGTGCCTAAATCTAAACGTAAATTCCATGAACAAAGCTTCTTTCTTAGAACTGCACGCCTGTGGAATTGTGTTCCGTTTTCCTGCTTTCCAGCTGACAACAATATGATTGTCTCCAAGGTAAACAATTCTTGAGAGCCGTCCTACTTGTTAACAACTTGACTGAATTTCCATTACTAACGATTACTATATTGTCCAATTTCTACTGTACACTCTTTAACCTTTATCTTCGAGTTGCCTCTAGGCCTTGACAAGTGGTTAATCCTATGTAAATATATATATATGTATATATATATAAATGGTAAGTTCTAATCTATGAAAATAAATGGATAGCTTGCGGTAGGATTTAATGGCATGTCATCAATAATTCATTGCAATGCCTGCATTTAGTTATCAAGTTGACTTTTAAAAATATGTTTATATTCATGTGTTGGTATATTCGTTATTCTTCCCAGTCGAATATTATCGTCTATGTTTTAACAATCAAGGGGTGCTATACTTACATAAAAATTGATAGTGGAATATTGGATCTTTTAGGACCAAAAATAATTGTAACATAGCGCGTATGAGCGCATTGGGAAATATCAGCAGCAGCTAAGCATAGCATATATGTGGAGAGATTAGTAGCAGTAGTTGAAAACCTGCACATGGAAATTAGAAAGTGTGCGCGAGAAACAGAAGAAATAAAATAAGAAAAAATGCAACACGTGCTCGGACAGAGAAAGAACGTCGACGTCGGAGAAAATGGATGTGTAAATGCGAAGTGGAGAAGTGACTGGCTAATACCAGCGTTCGGTCCGAAGAAATAGAAACGCCTGCCAGAATAAAAAGCCTTGTCGTAACAATTATAACATTAATGAAAAAAATTGAAAAAGAAAAATGCCGACTCGGATTTGTATTTATTTATTTATTGTCTTTGTTTGTTCGTAACGACAGCGTTATATGATTGGCCAGGTCAGTAATTTTTCAATAAATTATTTAGAAACAAGTGTCGCTGAAAATAGGATTGCTGCTTCCAGATAAACGCAGATAGAATTTCTTGTTAATAGATTTCTTCTTTGGATGAACAGTATCCGTATACACGAAACATTTCAGTTTGCAATAGCTGTTTAGTAGAAATTCCATTTAGATCTGGGAAATACATATCTTTTCATTAGTATCGTGCGCCTATAATGTTCTAATTGTTTGAATATTGGTGCAGAAATAGGTAACATTTACAAATATTATACTAAACATTTTGCAAAGGCAGTTATTGTGTTTAAGTATTTTTCCAAGCCCCTCAATAAACATTTAACAATCTTGATGTTGGAGAGACTGAAAATCATAAACTGCACCTTCCTTCTAATTCGTTACTATTAATTCCACTTACTCGGTGTATCTAAAGTAAGCTAAAACTGTTATTAAAATGTATTTACTTGCTGAGAGTTTGTATATTTGAGTAGCGATTGTCATCGCTCCTTACTTAATCATGCACTAAGGATGACTGGAGTTAGCGTTAATATTTGAGGGAAGTGCTTTTATCTTTATTATTGTTTCCTTTATCAGGTTCAATGTCATATCTAAATAATTCACTGTTTTACAATTAGAGGTTATATCCTTTGTATGTCCGATATGAAGAGTTCGTTGCTGTTATTTATATCTATCAGTCCATTATTCTTGTCATGTACTACGTTCTACAGGGTAAGGCTTCTGCTACGATTATGTAAAATTAAGCAACCCACTAACTCGGTGATTGGAGCGGAGACAAAGGAGGACATAAATAAATCAGAATTCCTATGGTTAGATATATCTAACTTCCACGATTAAATGTAAGAATGACTTTGCACCAAGCAAGTTTGAGGCTCACTCGTTGATCTGATATATCTACGATAATTCAACAAATTTATTATCTCTTTTCCCATTCATTGTCTTCTTATTTTTATTCCACTTTAAAAAATCTTTTATTTCATATTTAGTATATATACATTCATAGTCTAGTGTGCCCCAACCAGTTGCTTCTTTTTTCTAGTTAATTACTCACTTCACCCTAATTTTATGTCCTTTTATCAACAAATCTATACAACAATCGATCATTTCAAGTACACTACAAACAAAATAAGCTCATTTATTCTGCTGAGGCACGCAGAGGGTTAAAAAGGCGTTATAATGACATTTAAGTTCAGATGATGTTGAGATAAATATATAAACCGTTATATATAATCATAATATATATATATATATATATATATATATATATATAGATAGATAGATAGATAGATAGATAGATATATGTGTGTGTATTTGTATATATATGTATATATATTTATTTATATATATACATATATATATAAAGGTATACGTAATATATAGATGTTGTATATATATATATATATATATATATATATATATATAAATATATATATATATGTGTCTGTGTGTTTGTGGAGGGGGTGGGGGTGTAAACGTAAATGTATTAATCGGTACAAATATAGTACGGTTTCAATATTATACGAATTTGTTAATAAATTACCAGCTGATAATTTTTTTTTGAGAATCATCGTCCATTTTACTTATATTAAATAATAGAAACTATACACACACATATATATATATATATATATATATATATATATATATATATATATGGCGACAAAACATGTGTTAGTGGATTATTATATTTTAAACAATACATATGCGTATCACAATTTGAGAGTAATAAATTCGTAAAAGGGAAAATTATTCACAATTGCCATTTAGGTGAAATGCATTTGGTATGGATAATTTAATTCATTCATAAGAATCGCAAGGAGAAACAAAGAAAAACTACTATATGAAACACTGAACATCTGGCAGTAGCGCGAGATAGCTCATGGGTTGCCATTTCGAATCTCGCAAATGTCAGCCTCTCTGATGAGTCGTAGACGATAAAAAAACATGTCATTGGTTAATTATACTATACCTAGCACTCCCCATTATGGGGTAACAAAATGCAAGAGCTGGAGGATTATTGGAGGCCTCTCTTTGAAAACGAGATCACCCATAACAAAGAGGCTCAATGGATCCATACCATTGAGAGGAGCCTAGAAAATAAGCCAGAGATGCTGGAGCCAAAGATAACAGCTGGCACTATAAAAACGAAGCTAAATGGCGTCTCAAATTACAAAAAGCCTGGCATAGACAATCTCCCCAATTTCTGGCTTAAACAACTAACATCATTACATGGGCATTATAGCAGTTGTTTCAACAGAATATTGAGCGGAGAAGAAACCACACCAGAAAGGCTATTAAGAGGAGATACAACCCTCATAGCAAAGACAAAAGAAACGCAACGCCCTAATAAATACAGGCCCATTTGCTGTCTATCTACCACCTACAAACTCTTCACTGGCCTTGTTGCGGACAGTATATACCAACACCTCTCCTGCGCCACATATCTTGAAAAAGAACAAGCAGGCTGTAGGAGGGACTGTCTAGGTACCAAAGACCAGCTCTTAACAAATAAAACTATCTTGGAAGACTGTAGGAAGAGACAGCGACATTTAAGTATGGCTTGGATTGATTATCAGAAGGCTTATGACAGTGTACCACACACGTGGCTTCTACGCTGTCTAGAGCTATATAAGATACACCCGATAAACAGGCCATAGCTACACAAATGAAAATGTGGCAAACGAACATGACATTAAGCCACACAAAAGGAAATATAAGGGTCACGGACGTAAACATCAGGCGAGGAATCTTCCAAGGAGATTGTTTATCCCCTTTACTCTTCTGCTTGGCAATAGATCCGTTAAGCAAACTTTTAAACAAAAACAAATGTGCTTACAATCTTAGCCAGGACCGCCGACAAGACCCAAACAAACGAATTACCACCTGCTCTTCATGGATGACCTCAAACTGTATGCCAGTTCTGATGCCGACTTAAATGAACTCTTACAAGTCGTACATAACTTCTCCAAAGATATTGGCATGAAATTTGGACTGGACAAATATGCCAAGTGCTCCATCAAATCTGGGAAGAAGATCGAAACTGAAAATATACAGCTTGATGAATATACCACCATCAAGGACCTAGAATGGCAGGAAGGATACACATACCTTGGCATAGAAGAGAATGATACCATCCAGCATGCCAAGATGAGAAACAAAATTGGAAGTGAGTACATACGCCGAGTCAAGAAGATATGCAAAACAGAACTCACAGGCAGAAACAAAATAACTGCCATTAACCAACTAGCCATGCCAGTGGTAACATACAGTTTTGGTATTGTCGACTGGCCACAAAAAGACATAAATAGACTAGACACTAAGACACGTAAAATGCTGACAATGTATAAAGTAATATACAGAAACCAGTGTCTGTCTAGAATGTATCGGCCCAGATGGAAAGGAGGAATGGTCTCTCGGAGATTGACCATCAACATCGTACAACTATTGTGAGCACCGGACAATATCTGATGAGCTCTAAAAACCCAACTCTCAAGATGGTACACCAACATCAGGAATCAAGAGCAAGTAGAACAACATCCATCACAAAACTGGCCAAACATTTTGGGAAAGACTGTCTTACAAGTGAGACAGAAACAGAAAAGATACCTGCGACTGAAATAGCCAGAAAAAGTCGCCAGAAATACACTAAAGCTTTCCATGACAAGAAAGTTGAAGAATGGGCCAACCAACAACAAGCCAAGTATTTTCTGGACGAATATAACCAAGACTATATTGATAAGGAAGGGTCTATAAGCTGGCTAAAGGATGGATCGCTCCACTATGACCAGGAGAAGTTTATAATAGCTGTCCAAGATCAAGGCTTGATGACCAATGCGTTTAAAAAGATGAGTGGTCTCAGCAAAGACAACAAATGCAGGTTCTGCCACACAGAACTAGAGAGTGTGAGCCACCTGATTTCTAGCTGTAAGGTTCTGCTAGGGGACGGCTACTATAAAATGCGACACAATGAAGTATGCAAATATCTCCACTGGACGATCTGCAATAAGTTAAATATCGAATGCAGCAAGAAGTCATGGGAACATATACCCGAAAGAACAGTCGGAAACAAGTCATATACCATTCACTATGACTATACAATCCCTACAGCCACTTACCTAGAAAACGGAGCTATAAAACCCGACATTGTAATATGGGACAAGAAGGAGAAGGAAGCAACCTTGGTGGAAGTTACTGTTCCGAATGATGCTGGGTTAAACAGAGCTGAGAGGGAAAAGATTACCAAATACCAGGGTCTTATGTATGACATGAAAAGAAACTGGAACCTTAAGAAGATCTCTATCATTCCAGTAATTATAGGAGCAACCGGACTTATGAAAAAGAATTTTACACACTATCTTACAAATATACCAGGTAAACCAAGTGCAAAGGAGATTCAAACAATTGCACTTAAAGGGATGGTTAGAATCTTAAAAAGATCTCTCGGTTGGAGTGTCTAAAATAGCAGGTGTATGTTTGCCATCTGGTAGGATGCCCCATCCCTGGCTTAAACAAAATGATAAGAAAAATGAAAAAATAGGGTAACAAATTGGTGAACGAGAAAAGAATTCCTGACTCACAATTTGGTAAAAATGCACTTTCGTATATATAACTGAATTCTTCTATAAGTATCACAAACAAAAACCAATAAATAACATAAATATATATATATATATATATATATATATATATATATATATATATAGTGTGTGCTTAATAATTAATATATATATATATATATATAATATTTAAAATTAATACATATATTTCTATAGACGCATCCATATACGTATTTATATATATATATATATATATATATGTATATATATATTGGGGGGGGTGTATGCATATGTATATGCATACACATATATATGCGTGTGTATGAACATATATATGTATGTATGTGTATATATATATATATATATATATACATGTATGCACCTAATGTGTATTCTTTGGATCAAACATGAATTTATTTAAAACGAAATGGCATTTTAGAATATATGAAAGCTTTTTTAAACGCTGGATACACGCGAATCGATAATTAACGTTTATTCATGGGTTATACACGAGATGAAAGCAATCAAATTTTATTTCAATAAAAATATGAAAACACCGTAACTCAGGATTGCAAGTAAAATATAATTAATGTAATCACAGAGAATCAAAAATAAATGTGCGTATATAAACAAAACTACATTATACGAAGATTTCGTAAATATGAACATTCAAATAATAGGATAGCGTTCAAAAATACTTTTAAAAACAGAATATTTTATTAATTTGTTAATGTGAGTATGCCGAACAAAACCTGAGATATAATGATGATCGTTTCAAATATACTTTTATTTATGTATTAGAAACGGGTCATTAGAGTTCGTGTACATTAAAACATACTCTATATGAAAATACAATAGTAAAATATTTCAATGTTAAATATAGTGGTTTATTGAATGATCTTCTTCTATGTAATTATACCTTTTACTGGTATTGCTACTTTCGTGAAGCTACTGTAGTATTTACTCTTCAATGGGTTAAACATTCTTCCAGAACTTTTATCATCTGCGGTGGTGAAGAAGCGTACTTTATATCTATTTGTGGTTATGCACTTTTATCGAACATTTAATATTCTTTGGGTGAGTAGGTGACTATTTCTTCTGTGTAATTCATTTATTTTCCACGGTAATGTGCCATGCACGTAAGAACGAAATCCTTTCAAATATTGATCACAATTCATAAATATGCACATAGGTCTGCAACGATAAAATCGACTAAAGTCTCTTAGAGAATTTATTGATTTTTAAAAATTAATGATCAAAACCAATTCCGAAAATAATAATTATTTTTACGCTAAAATGGATTGCCAGATTAACAAATAGGAAATTTAAAAAAGAAATTGAAATACAAACTTAAAAAGAGTTAGTACACGTCATTCTGAAGAAACAATGTTCACCAACCTTCGGTTTTATAGAATATTTGAAGGTTGGTACTCTTGCAAAATTTGCCCCTAATTCTCGTGATTTCCTGTCAAGCGCGGATCGGGCGAAACCGGCAATCATCGGTGCCTGCCAAGAGGCGTAACAGACGCAGACTAAGAAAAAAAGCAAAACAAACCGAAAAAAATACAAATGTAAATTATAAAAAAATAACAAAAAACCTACCTTGATAAAAACAAATATGTTTATGTAATTTATTTTAGTATTTTTTTCTGCTAAATATTTATCACTAGCTGCGATGTAAAAGTTATGTAAATATTGTTATCTTCAAGAAAAGCTTGTTTACTCGTATAAATGTTAGGTGTAAGTATTTTTTTGTTTTTCTTTAGCCGTATTTTTTTCTTGTTTTTTGATTTATTTTCAAGACATTTTGTTCAGTCAGGTTTTTTAGGGGGAGGTACACAGAAATAGAAAAACGTGTTTTTTTTTTTTAAGAAATAGTGATTTTTTATGGTTGTTAAATAACTTTCCTTAGGAATCTTTTACTTTGGTCGACTGCTGATCGGCCATCGACAGCACAGAGGGAGGTGTTAGGAAATGGAAAGAAGTCCTCCCCCAACCGGGTAGCTTTCGGAAATGTGATTTATGATGGAGACAAAAGGATCGTTTCTAAATTTTTGTCTCCACATAAATTAAAGTAAATATGTACCTCGAAGCTCCCGGCTGGTCCCCCATTCTTGCTGGTTACGCTGTTTTGACGCAGAGCGGTTCAAATATTCTCCCTACGTTATGTTTTCTTCGGTTGAATAGAGATTCATCAAGTTCTACAGTGTGCCGTAGGTCTCCTATCTGCCGATGATTCCTCAGGAAATACCCCTGACATATTTCTCTCAGAAAGTTAACGATCCTGTGCGCAATGATACCCATTGTCTACATTGTCCGTTGGTACACAGCCAGGAGAAGCCATCTTTTACGCGGTATTTTTTAGTTTACATTTGTGTTTACAATTGGTGCAGTGTACACCTCATTCTTTGGGAAAGCAATTTCTTTTCCTGACAATATGAGCTTATCTGCATCGGCGTTTCCATTTGTTTTTCTAGCATGCACAGATTTATTTCCTTGCCTGTCATTTTTTTCTGTTTGGCGAGTCTGAAAATATAGTTGTTTGTCAGCATTTTTTGAGTTCAGTCGATTTCTTCCAATTCGAATGTCGTCTGCTTTCATTTACATATCACTTTTTCATTGGCTAAGCAAACTCCCATAAATTGAAGTACAAACGAAATATTTAAATTAAATAGATCATTAAAAATAACTAATCATGAAATTAAAAATAACTAAAAACATACAAAAAACTTTTTTAAAGTCGAATTAGCGTTTCAATATTTGGACAACGCTCGGCTGATACGGATGATTGCCGGTCTCGCCCGATCCGGGCTTGACGGGAAATCACGAGAATTCGGGCCAAATTATGCAAGATTACTTTTTTTTTCAATTTCTTGTTTGTTTAATTTGCACTCATGCCTTTACAAAACAGTTATGCTTTTAAAAAACTCTACATTATAATAGTTTTTTATCCATATTGTTGAGTGGTCTTTACAAGATGATAGCCGCTTTAAATATCTGTTTATTAATTAACCCTCATTTTTATTGAAAACAATATCTATCTTCACGCCACCGACAATCTACCTGTTTCTCTCTATGTCTATCTATTACAAAATTAAGGATTTTTTTTTAAATAATCATGTTGAAATAATTCTTGATATCTATATAATAAATACATCAGTACGTAAGGAAAATAGGATTTAAATTCGATGAAACAAAAAGATAAAGACAAGTAGAGAAAAATGGAGGAAGGTTAGATAAAAATATGTATTTGTATCTGCAGGCTCAACTGTTTTTAAAATAAATTAAAAATAACTAAAGTAAACATAAAATTAATGCTATTACAAATTAAATTAGCAATGCTTAACATGTCATATAATTTCTTAGTTATATAATAACAGGAATATTGTGTTTTACTATTGTTGTGGTAATTATCATACGGGGGGGGCAACTATATAAACATGGTTGGGGCCGTAAAGACGGGAGAGACCCAACAGAACACGAAACTGAGAGTCGCCGACCACCCAGCCAACACCTTCTAGGGACGGTATCCCCATAACTATACTAATGGAAGCTATGTAAATGTGTGTATAATTGTTTGCTTTCAATATATCTGTTCTGCTTTACTTCTCTATTGTAGTTCTTTATTCCATGTATTCAGTCGACATTCAACAATGGCGACGAGTTTATGAAAGAACCATGCAGTGAAAAATTAATAATTAAGCCTTCGTTAATGGGGCGAGTTATTGAAGAACCCAGATGGAAACGGAAAAATTATTAATTAAAAGCCTCTACCTTGACAAATGCGTCTAGGGAGTTGGCGTATGCAGAAAAGTTCAACCGTAACTTAACAGCGAAGGATTAAAAAATGTATGATATCTAAAAGTCGTTAAAAAACGAACAAGCATTAAGAAATTTTCACTTGGAAAAAATTAAAATGTCGTTACACCAACGACGGTGACCTTGAATTGAAAAATGTGAGCTGCATCAATACACATTAAAATTGGTTCGACTATTAAAACATGCATGGGATTAAAATACGCACTGATATCCCGTGTCAACTTGGAAAATTTAACGAACTTTTAAAAAAAAAAATTTTGTTTCTGCAATTCTATGGTGAGGAATTTACCGCAGATATTAAATCAAAGGGTTCTTGTTGATATACGCGAACAGAAGTACAATGAAACAGAAAAGAACTAACAGTGAGCAATTTCTAAAAAAGTTATAAAAACTGCTTTGTGTGTTGCAAGTGAAGTAATTCATATTTTAAGGGAGTTTAATTTTTATTTTTTTTAATTCACCGATAGACTGTTCACAAATATAACCGAATATCAAAAGTTGATTTTCACGGACTTATGGATGTCAAGAGTTACATATAGAAAAACAAGACGTAATTTGGTGCAATTATTTTTTGTTAAACTTATCTTATGATTATGGCTTATACAAATTAAAAGTATTTTCATTGTTGCATATACATTATAATCTAAACAGAAGAATTCGCCAAAGTGCTAACAGAATTATTCAAATTACCGCAAGAAAGTCAACAGCGTCAAACTGAACAGTTTGCCCTATTAATAAGGGAATAACAGATAATACAGCAAAACTTTACAAAAAACACAAGATGGGCAGCTAGAAAAACAGGACAAACGGTTCGCACTTCTGCAGTGAGAGAACGAGAAATATCATAAAAAAATTCAAAAGGAACAAAAGGAATTTCAAACCAGATAACACAAAGAAACAATGTCAAGGCCCGAGGACATGCAGAACAAGCATTTAGCAATTCAAAAGTTAACCCTGGAGAAATTAACAACAACCAGTAAACTAGGGAAATTCTATTTTTTCTAATAACACCTTATTGAATTCGCTGGAAACTTTAAACAACAGCGTACAAGACGAAGAGAATACGTTTGAATCGTATTTTAAACGTTATGAGTACATTTTTGCCACAGACTGTGAAAGCTAGTCGAACTCAAGAGAAGTCAGTCTATTACTAAAAAAACTAGGTACAGCGGAACACAGCAAATTTATAGATTTTATTCTTCCGAGGAAAACAAATGAATTTGAATTCTCGAAGACAGTTAAATTGCTAAACGTGCTGTTTGTACCAAATATGTCGCTTTGACATAAGCGATGGTTATACATGAATGTCTCTAAATCCGATGATCAGGATTACTTAACATATGCATCTATAGTAAATAGAGATTGTGACAACTTCCGATTGGCAGAGATTACGGTTGAGGATTTCTTGTGCTTAAGTTCCGAAATTAGACGTAGAGTTTTGTCTAAACATGAAGCTGAAAAGAACCTTCCCTTGGGGAAATTAGCAAAGGATCCCCAGCGAGCCGCAAGTTTAAAGAAAGCTTAAGAGAGGCCGATATTAAATAGAATAGAAAAAGCTTGTATTGCTTATGTTAAGAATTTTAAAAAAGTCAAATACCAATCGGCCAGGAATTGAAGTAAAAAAATCGGCGTATTATAAAAATAGACTAGAAAAATTAAATAAAAATAATGACGATGAACAAATTGTACCACAATATAATTGTAGACGTTGCAATGAGAGACACTGGGAGTTAAATTGCCTATTTAGAAATAAGAAATGTTTCGTTTGTAACAAGAATGGACACAAAAAGTTCGTGTTGTAAAATAAGAAAATTCAATAGTTTAATTAGACAGACAAGTTCGAATATCAAATCAGACAGAAATTTGATGAAACATGTGACAACTGAAATATTTAGAAAAATATAAAATTTCAGTTTGATTCATGATCAGACCTGACAATACTGGACTATAAAACATGGACATTTTTAAAAAGGCCCACCCTAATGAGGTCAACGAAACTCGTTCGTACTGGCAAGAAAATTAACTTCGAAGGCGAGCTTGTACTTCCCAAAAATTGACTTACCGGACGCCTATCTCAAAATTCTCGTCGAAGAGGAATGTTCAAATTTCTATGGATAAACACTCATAGGTTATTCAAATTCAACAGGCTTCCGTTTGATATGAAAGTCGCATGTCATTTTTCAACAAGCTATGGACGTCATGTTGAATGATTGGACATTGCGTGCTCCTACTTCGACGTTATAATCGTAAGGAGACCAACAGTCGACGGACATATAGAGCAGCTCATTCAAATAAGGACTTTAGGTCAAAGAGTCAAAGTGCGAATTTGATTTAGAGGAAATTAAATATTTAGGATTCATAATCAACAAAAATGGAAGCCGACCAGATCCGGACATGTCTATCGCAATTAGATGCATGTCATCGCTCATTATCGTGGTGACGCTGCAAAGTTTTCTATGGTTCACTAATAACTATCAAGCCTCCATTAAAGAAATGCACAATCTAAGCACTCCGATGAATGAACTATTGAAGCAAGACAAGGCATGGGAGTGGACAGTAGAGTGTAAGAAAGCTTTTGAGGAAATACAGAAAATGCTTAAATCCAACGTCTTTTTAACCTATTACTATCGAAAACTGTATATGCTAGTGGCAAGTGACGGAATTTCATATGGTGTAGGAGGGTGTATCCAACATATAATGCCAGATGGTTCAAGGAAATCAATTGCAAACGCTTCTAGAACACTACTTCCAGCAGAAGAATTATTAACAGATTCAAAAAGAGGCTCTGGGTATCATTTTGGCGATAACAAAATTTCATAGATACATCTACGGCAACACTGTATGCTAGAAACGGATCATAAACAACGTGAATTCAAAATGTAACCGATATTAAAAATTTATACGGCACAAATTCATATAAAATATACAAATGGGACCTACGACGAAATACCTCATCATTATTCCATATATGAAGCCATTTAAATTCCAGTGGGACTTGAAAGGGGGGTTGTGGTAGGATCTACCTAATTAGCATACGTGGGGTGTCAACTATATAAATATAGTTCGTACCGTAAAGACGGGGGAGACCCAACGAGAGACTCAGAAACACGAGATCGAGAGTCGACGACCACCCAGCCGAGACCTTCTCAAGGGACGGCCTTCTCGACTATACCAATGGACGCTATTTGTATATAGTGTCTTGCCTTCAATATACATGTTCATATATTTAATGTTTTAGTAATTTAAATTTGGAATAGAATCAACATCTTCTGCAAATACATAAAATGTTAATTTTCGAATGTTATGTAAAATTCTAGAAATATAGATTATTATTTTATAATCACCGATGTTGTTTTCTCCCAGAATAATAAAAACTAATCTCAATTAAAATTTCAATATTTAGATATGAATACCCGAAACATACAGTATATCTCCGTTAAAAACTAATTTATCATAATATTTACATTCAAATAAGTTAATCACTAGTGTAGAACAGATGAATGACACATACATTACATAACCGATTTGACTATATTGCATACCTTTAACCGTTTTATACTTATACTAAGCACATCATGTCCGTGTGTCTGCTTTCTGTTAACTGACACCATTTTATTTGTATTTTTCTTATTACTTTTTTCATTATTATTAGTAGTAATAGTAGTAGTATTAGTAGACGTATTAATAATAATATTTCTATGATTAATTATCATTCTTAGTAGTAGTAGTAGTAGTAGTAGTAGTATTATACACTACGTAGAAAGTAATGACGACAACGTTTAACTCAATGCCTGGTTTCTTATTTTGCGAAGTACATGAAGAATTAACCAACCGACAAAAAGGATATCTACGCCATATTAATATCGTCCTAAAATATTGAATGGTATTAAGTAATGTTTGGAATTAAACACAAGTCATCAAACGGCACGTTTTTCTATTTAGATTTTTACGGCATAAATATGCCAGAAATAATAGACAATCGCAGTTGGCTTAGAGTAAAAAACCGTCTATGACTAAAAATATGGTAGAACACATTTCAGAAAAAAAAATGAGACTTGATTCATTAATTCTATTCATAGAACCAGTCAATCAATAATCTTGCAAAACGAAAATAAAAAATACAAAACACTCCCATGCCTTGAAAAATATTAGCAGGAAACTTTCCTTGTTCAAGGTCACGAGAAGCCAATGAAAAGGCGCAAATAAACCGGTACTGTTGTAGACCGAACAAAAGTAGCTCTCTCCTAACGAGTACAGGGCGTGAGAACAAGCGTATTGATAAAATTCAGGCAGGGTACGTTTTCGCTAGTACTAAAGTGATGACACCCTCGACAAACGGCCCAGTCTTAAATGTCTGAGTGCAGTCGATTTTTCACCGCATACCAAAACTTCAAGTACACAGTAACATGTACCAGTTGCAAATCTAATTTCCCAGTATCGGATCAATATTTACGGAGAGACAACTAACCTCAAATTGAAGCAAAATAATAGCACTCAAACTTTTTCCCCAACATGGAACAACTGCCTGGTCGACTTATCCTGTGTCTCTTCTAAATGGACACTTCATCGGGTTAAAAACACTAGTAGAAACCCCTGTGATATTATCGTCCCCTGTCTGATTGATTATTACTAGCGGGGGCCTATGTGAGGGGTATTGACTCTTAATTACTTTTGGCAAGGAATGCCAATGCAAGTAATCGATTGTTCTGTTTTATAAAATTTTCGGGATCATACATGAGAAAATGACAATAAACCGTTTTTTTCCTGAATGGCAAGAATACATCAACCTATACACTGATTCCCCCAAGTATTAAACGCTATTGAAACTGGCAACGACACATTTAATATTGTGCCTACCCAAGTTACATTAGAACCACGAGGTTCGGGCAGGAAAAGGTAAATCACCGATCTATTCATAGTGCACCCAAAGAATATAAATACTGATACACCGTCAGGGGTTATCAGCTTGGGGTAATTGTGTCGGAAGTAATCCGTGTTACTAATTTATAGACAATTTCAATCTCAATAAATACTTGAAGGATAAGCCGTAAAGTGTCAGTCGTAGGTCGTTCGTAGGAGACGACGAAAACCCCATCCATTGTCTGCTTTGCAATAAATTTAGTAATTTTATTTTGGTGTTCTGCTTTTCTTCGTAGCCTTTTTACAGGACTATAACAATTAGTTATCTAATAAAATTTAATAAATCGCTCGTGATATATTATAGGTAGCAATAATTATACTTGTATAATAATTGTGGCATTGAAAAAGAATTAACAAAAAGGTGCATATGTAATGAACTACTAGTAAAAAAATCAAGGAAAAATGGTGACTTACATTGAAAAATTGAACCGCAAAAAAAATGCTGCAAAAGTAAACAATATCGCTGAAATACCAGTGAAAAAATTAACAATATCTTTATAAAAACCTTGTCAAAATAAAAAATAATGTTTGCAAAATGCATATCTTATGCTCCGAAAATTTGTATAAATACAGGTTACCTTCTGCAAAATGCCCTCGAAATAAGTAAGACCACTGACAAAAAATGTTTAATTAAAAGTTTAGGGCCGTGAAAGCAATGCAAACATAATACCGTTTAAAACATACTGCAAAACTTAAAGTGAAAACTTCGACTATAATGCTAGGAAAAACTATTTTTGAATAAACTATACATCTACAAAACCGTTCCAAATATTAATAATTCCTCTGAAAATAAATATTTTAAAGACAATATAAAGTGCTTAACCAAGCCTAAATCATCAATGTTGTAGTAGAAATTAAAATAATGGACATACTGCTGTAGAACCTGCGAGACTGGACTGTGACAAAAGACAATATCATAAACATATGCAGGTCTGCTAAAATCTGATACCAGATTATTTAAAATAGCGAGGTAAATATTCATATGAAACATAGACATAGCGATAAATCATTTTTAAACATTATTCAAGAAATAAGGGAAGAAAAAATGGTCAATGTGTCCTAATGACCTCTTAAGTTATTTCAAGCTCAGTCTAGAATCCAAACTGATTAAATGGTTTTTGCGTAAATTACAAATAACCTCTTTATATTATGCTTAGTGCAATTATATTTCATTAGGCCATAAGACTAAAGCATACATATATATGTTCTCTTGAAAATATGCCAGTCATGGGACTAGTATATTTCTTATTGTTAAGAAATTTGGAGAGTAAGTGTTTGAACATTGATGGCATTCTATAGAACGTGTTGGGGTTGTAGCAACAGGAATCAGGAATTATCGCACTAGAGACGAGACGCTTCACTTTAATGGTTATTATCGTCTTGGCTCATGCTAACCGAGGTTTATTGTTCAATTAGAAGCGGACTACGAAAACTGCTTAGTCCCCACTCGTTGGATTCTATTAGGATCATTAAAGTAATTCACGCTTAATTAGTCCGACCGCTCTAGACTCGGACAAGAAATGAGTATGGCCGGCAGCCGTTAGAAATCGCTGTGTGCTGACCGATATGAAGAACGACCAGAATTGTGCCGACCATCATTATTTAATTCTTCGTTGATTATGGCGTGCAGTTTTTGGCGGAGATCGCCACTTGAACTTCGTTTCGTATTCTGGCTCTTATTCTTATATTTCCTCACCGTTTTCTTGTCGTTTAGTTTAAATTTTACGTTTCAAATTTTTTTGTATGCGGATCCGACAGTGTTCTAATTTAGAAAACATCGAACACATTCCTTCATTCTGCAACGAACCATTTTCTCCTTTATCGGTATATTATTTTTATATTTTATATAAATATTATATAATATATAATAATATAAACATTATATATTATATAATATATAATACTAGCAAAGAACCGTTAACAGGCATTGCCCGGTGTAATCATGCCCCTGTCCTCTCGTAAGAAAAATCCAAGTAAATTTTGTCGTAGTAGTTCTTATTTTGGTTGCCCAACACCAATCTCTTCATGTTAAGACCTGCTTTCGCAATAGAAACCCCAAAAACCTGCATGTACAGGACAGTTTTCGGAATCGTCATCAAAAACATCCTCATATACCGAGAACAGCTTTCTTAGTAGACATCCCATTTTCGTAGTGGGAGTGCCTTTCCAAATATGTGCCACACATGTAACCTTGATAATTACTGGCTGGATGTCCACGCGCAAATACTATGAACTAACCAAAAAATGTACTGGTCGGATATTATAAGATTCGTTCAAAACTACCTGTATCTGAAAAATTTAAATGAGATTTACTGAATCCGCATAGTGGAAAACTTATAAAAGTCGTCGTTTGAAAGGTGTGTAGATAGATCTAAGGTAAAGATTTATCTTTTAAAAATTGGTCCATAATCAAACAGCGTAAGTAGAAAGAAAAGCGTAAGTAGAAGGAAACTTTCTGTTATAAAACAAAGCGAGACTTAGAAAAATATTTTCGTTTTCGATGTCCTAAGTATTATCCAAAACGTAAAAACATTAAAAAACAATAATATCTATAAATTGTATGTATGTATTTTGTTTGATGAATTCTTCTTTTGTAGGTGGTAGTTGCGTGTAAATTTGAGGTGCAAAACCCGTAATTTTATGATTAATACTGTTTACTCATTTTGCATTTGGTTTAATATTCATTAACTATTGTTTTGTATAGAAAGATCGGTTATATTTGCAAAGGCCTAACATGTTTGTTTTTGTAAGTAGGTGTTTATTCTGGATTATTATGTTCTGAGCCAATATTATGGAGATATTTTTATGAATCGAGAAGTGGACACGTAATTGTATGCCTATGAGTGTATCATCCAGAAATGAAAGGTGTCAGGGCAATATAGTAAAAATGTGAACGTTACTGGGGGCGGTTGGAAGACTTACGATTTAGAGTGAAAAATAGTACTTACTTCCTCCAAAGAAATTGGAGATCGAGATTATGTCTCTCCTAGGGTGTAATGTAATATTTAATTATAACAACTAAATGTGTATAAAACAGCGTTCTAAAATTATCTAAGATGATGGATTATAGTTTAGACATAATAAATGTTTATGTTTCAAACCTACGGTAACTTGGACCAAGGGAGAATTTCTGTAATCAAAACTTATATATGGAGATAATGTATTTATATAATTCAACTAAGAATCAACATAATAAATAAAGTAGGGCGTAGTATAAGAAATAAATATCTTAACCTAATAATTAGGTTAAGAAATTGTTTTTCAAAGACCTATATTTCTCTATATATTTTATTATTAGTCCATCTCTTATAAATGCTTTTGGTACAAGCAGAATATGCAATATAATGCCGTGTTTTTTGTATTTAATAACATTCATATAATTTTATATTTCTCTTTTGACTTAATAAATTGATCTTCATTTCATATTCTTTGGTACTATCTCGTCTCATAATTATATATATATATATATATATATATATATATATATATATATATATATAAACACCATGAAAAGTTTTCTGGGAAGTAGTTGGTATAAAAGTCAGCAGTAAATTTAGTCCTTTAAAATTCAAATTGTTGTGTTGTTGTATCATAAAGGGTATCGTGTGTGATCATCTAATCAGGTTAGCGTTGTGTGATCGTCTAGTTGTTCTGTCTATTTGTTCATATGCCGTTGTGTGTGGTACATGTATTTTAGACATAGCTTCTGCGTCGTGGATGCTGGTCCATCTGAATTTATCTCGTCTTGGATGGAGACTGGTACCTGTTTTGGGGACGAACATTCATTTCACTCCAAACGATGAATTGGTTTTATAGATTTTATTTCACTTTCCAGTTGTCTCGCAGAAGGATGTAAAGTGAATCTCTGGCTTGCGTGGTACACGTCAGCGTCCTTCCCCCCCCCACCGGCGAAGGCGAGGAGACGTTTGTGAAGCCGTCGGTCGCCTTCTAAGTTCAAACCAAATCTCCACGATTCAGTTAACCTGATCAAGTAACTAACACGCAATCCAATCAGCTGATCTTCACTTCCGGTGAACGTATCTACAATATATTTTACCACTCCCCCCTCTCTCTCTATCCATTTTCTAACAAAACTGTATCAAGCTCATTTTACTTTAAATTTATAAAAAATAAATAGATGCAGTACTGAAAGATATATAATTTTCGAAACTAGCAGCTTACACATTTTCTAACCTAATCTATGACCATATCTAATCTTTCTATCCCTCTACATATCTTTTTTACATAGGCACCACCACTTATAAAAGCCAAGAGGCAACTAGAGGATAACGGTTAAAGAGTGCACAGTAGAAATTGGACAATATAGCAATCCTTAGTAATGGAAATTCGGTAAATTTGTTAACAAGTGGAACGGCTCATCAAGAACTTTACGTTAGACTTGAAGACAACCATATTGTAGTCAGCTGGAAACCAAGAAAACGGAAGACTATTCTACAGGCGTGCAGTTCTAAGAAAAAGTTTTGTTCATGGAATCTACGTTTAGGTTTAGGCACAGATAACTAGAGGGGGAATTATTGATAGTGTTTTCAGCTAGACGGCTGTTTCTTGTGAAAGTTTGGCGGGGGAGACCATAGACTGAAGCTCAGTCGAACACTTTCCATGAAAATAACGATACAGTAGAGACAAACCTGCAACATCTCTTCTGTGAGATAGAGGTTGCAGGGAAGAGAAAAGGATATCTCCTATGATGATAGGAAATCTATTTTGAAGTCTATCAAGGCAGGACAAGTCCTTTCTAGCAGCTCCTGCCCAGATGTGGCAACAGTATTCCATCCTTGGACGTACCTGCCACTTATATAGATAGAGAATGGCATCAGCAGTTAAATATCTACTGGATCGATAGAGTGATCCCACCATTGTTTTCAGCGTCCTTGGCAACAGATTTGATGTACGTTTTCCATTTAAGATCCGGAGTAAAGGTCAAGCCCAGAAGCTTTTCAAAACCTGAGGTCTCCTCAAAACGAGAACCATTCATTTCAACTGATGCCAGATCTAGAACAAAGGGAATAAAATTCTGTGGCTATTTTAGAACATTTTCAACGTCTTGTCATCGTCTTTGGTGGATTCCTCTGGGGAATGATAAGGATGATTAAGGAAAATAAAATATGTAAAATGTCGGAGGAGAATCCTATGAAAATTAGATTTTTAAATATTTGATGTATATATATGGAAAGACATTCAACATTTTACTAGCGAAGGTGTATGTAAAACTTAAGTATACATAGGTGGAGAAATGTGTTAAAGATGAAACTGATTAGGTTTCAAAGTTATGTATAAAATGAACGTAAAAATATGAGATGAGAAACTTGTGAGCAGTGAGATATTTATATATTTTATATACATATAGGGAAAGCGATAAAAGATGTAAGTGGCGAAGGCGTATGTAAAATGTAAGTGGGAAAGTTAAGTAAAGAAATTGTAATTAATAATATAATTAAACATTTAAGATGATTCTAATCAGGTTTTAGATCTATGTACTAATGGGGAAAGCGATTACAATGTATGTGAACGAAACTAATCAGATTTCGAATCTATGCATAAAATAGCCAGAGTGATTAAAATTTATGTAAATTGAATTAATCAGCGGATAAATTGAGCTCCTTGATTATTAAATTACTTATGATGGGTGCTAGATTTTAGAACACATTTCTTTGCTTTATTGTATTGCATTTTATGGATACTGCCGACTCAAGGAGTCTTTGCAAGACTAACGAACTTGTTATATGAAACATGCACAGAAAGTGCCTTCAGGGTATTCCCATTTTATAAACCTGTTTTATGTTCTATAAGTCTTTTACTTAATTCTCGCTAGCTTTCCCCTTCATATATTTGATGGCAATTGATGCTGGAGATATGTATATTACGGCATTAGATGTGGGGATTTTGGAAGGGTGCTTTGTAGTTTTTCATATATGAGCTATCGTTTATTATGTGGTTTGTACTGGAAGTATACCTTATTTTTTAGTGTATTTCAGATTGTAGTGCTTTTGGCGAGTGTGGGCACGGAAAGATGTCTTTCTGACAGAGGAGTACCTTGTGTACATTTTTGCTTGTTTGTGTTAGCGAATATTTTTATTGCTTTTTAGCATTTTATAAAATTAAGTAGGATACTTCAATGTTTTTCGCGAATTTGTAATGTAGTTTAGTCTTTTATCAAGATATTTAAGGCTACAAATTATGAAAACCTGTAAACAGAAGGCTATAATCAGATTTTATTCAGTTGTTATGGTGGATATACACATTTATGCACTTGTTTTTATGTGTGGTTTTACGATGTACTTTATATAGTAATTTACTTTCGGATTTTATAATGAGTATGACTACGAAACGTACGAAATTATTAGTCCAGTTTCATGTATAAAGAGTTCGACAGTATTTTTTCTTCGATTTTCTATTTGTGTATCTTCGGGGTGAAAAATGAGAATGTCCTCGATGTATCTGAAATTGTCTACGATAATCTAAATTTTAATGGTCCAGATTCTAAAAATTCAATAATAAACAAGATAGTACCCCACTAAGAGGGTTCAACATTTTCGGTTAATTTCCTCAAGGGAATAATAAAGATGATGAGGGAATTTTATATCTTCATTTTATACTTGGATTCGAAACCTGATTAATTCTGTTCCGTATACATTTTAAATCGATATATATATATATATATATATATATATATATATATATATGTCATCTACATGTAGTATTGTTTTGTTGTATCATAACTCACCATTTCGGCTAGACAAACACCTTTCCCCAGCCGGAGATCAAACCTACAACCGTCGTATTTACAGTTAACAGCTCTAACCATCGGGCTGTGTATTAAATCCACGCTCGCCCGTCGCAGAAAGTGCTCAAATTATCATTTGTTTACAAACAAATAAATAGTGGGCTTCGCTTAATTGCTTAAATACGCGTTGAGTGAAAAAATATTTACAAATGCTGAAGCCAAAAAAGGGGGGGCTTTAATTTGTCATCCACATACAGGATTGTTTCCTTGTATCACAACTCATCAGTGCGGCTAGATAAACACCTTTCCCCAGCCGTGGATCGAACATACAATCGTCGCATTGATAGTTGACAGCTCTAACAATCTGGCTACGAATCAGTGCTGTAAATATTTCTCCATGAGTGTGTATTAAATCCACGCTCGTCCGTCGTAGAAAGTGCTCAAACCATCATTTGATAATGGGATTCCCTTAATTGCTTATATACGCGCCATATATATATATATATATATATATATATATATATATATATGTATATATATATATACATATATATATATACGAGGCCATATCTCATAGAAGAAAAACAAAGAAAATAAATCTAAATTGAGTTTATTTTTAAAAATAACCTAAGTAACAAAATATCTGCCTTGTTCCGTTAGTTTACTCTTGTTGATCAAATTTCAATTCACATGTTAACCTGATAGATACTATTAATTTTAGACAATTGAATATTTTCTTTAACATTTCTCCAATAACGTGGGTGGGAAATCAGCAGAAAATGGAAAATACGAATCAAAGACGGTTTAAATTGTACACAAAGTAAGAACTAATTATGCCCCATTGTTATTTTCTTTTAGATCTACCCAATTTAGTATAATAAACTAATTTTATTTAAGATTAATTTTAAAATTAAATTCGCAAAGGGTATGATATCAGAAAAAATAGTACACATGTCGACATAGTCGAGGCAATAATATCTCTTATCTCTATCGTATAATAGATCCATCACATGAATCTGAGTCCGTCGAGAGTACTGAATCATTTGTCTTACTGGATTTTTTTCTAAATAATCACTGTACCTGCTCATTACATAACTTTAAAGCTAATGTATTATTCTCATTATCTTAACCAGCTCATCTTCTTGCAAATTTTTATATAATCTTTCTTTCCGTATGAACAATCTCCATCCCCATAGATATGGTTACTTCATTAATGTTATTCTCTTTGTATAGTATCCAACTGTTCTATGAATCTATATTTTGTAAAGAAAACCATCATTTATCCCGCCAGAAATGCTTCTATTCGCATAGTTTTTGGTGTATTTCAACGGCAAACC
>NC_136482.1:57460379-57725379 GCF_053919585.1 Euprymna scolopes | reverse complement strand
ATAGAGGTTGCAAGGAGGAGAAAAGGGCATCTCCTACGAGGCTACGAAGTCTATTTTGAACTCTATCAAGGCAGGCCAAGTCCTTTCCAGCAGCTCCTGCCCAGATGTGGCAACAGTATTCCATCCTTGGACGTACCTGGCTCTTATATAGATAGAGAATTGCATCAGCAGTGAGATATCTACCGGATCGATAGAAAGATCCCACCATTTTTCCAGCGGCCTTGGCAACAGATTTGATGTACGTGTTCCATTTAAGATCAGGAGTAATGGTCAAGCCAAGAAGTTTGTCAAAACTTGAGGCCTTCTGAAGACGAGAGCCATTCATTTCAATTGATGTCAGATGTGGATCAGAATGTTGATGATGTAAAGAGAGAAGCTTGGTTTTAGATGCATTAAAAGTAACCAGCCATTCTTTACCCATTGTACTACGTGCTCAAGATCAGAGGAGAGAGAATTGGAGAGAACTTGGTCGTTTACTGTCTTAGATGTGGTACCATAAATGGTAGTGTCGTCAGCATAAATGTCTACAAATGATGTAAGGATATGATTTGGAAGATCATTAATATAGATCAGGAAAAGAGTTGGGCCCAGGATGGATCTCTGAGGGACACCGGCATTAATACTGTGAGCTTCTGATTTTTGCCCCTCAACTACTACTCTTATGAACCTATCAGAAAGAAATGATTTAATAATTGAGAAGACTTTTCTAGCTATACCATAGCTAGCGATCTTATGAAGTAAACCTTTATGCCATACCCTATCAAAGGCAATTGCCCTAGAACTTATTCTTCAGAGGAAATCAAAAACTTTGAACATAACATACAGTTTGCATTGCTTTTCTCAATTTTAACCCTTAGTTCTTGACGTTCCTTTTGTAAAAATAAATAAGTAATTGTTATAATTATTTTTCTATCTTTTGCAAATGATTAAAATTTTAATCTTATTATGGATTATAACGAGTACCAGATGTCAAATTTCAGCTTTTCACAGTTGTTATTTCTAACAAAAATTAGGTTTAAAAATATTGTCCTTAGTTTCAGAAGCTACTGTATACACACACAGGTATATATATATATATATATATATATATATATATATATATATATATATATATATATACTAGCAAAAGTACCCGTTGTTGACTGGGTTCAAAAGCAGCCTACAGAAAATGGACTCTGATTTATTAAAGTATGATAGGTTATGAAAAGGAATGTTTGTAAAGAGATAGCTTCGAATTTGGGGTATCAAAAACAAAGCAAAATATGACGAAAGTAAAAATAAAATAGATAAACCCCATAATTTATTATACCATACCTGTTCACACTGAAACACTTATCGCAATATTCTGTGGATCTATATTAAAAAAAACCTTGTTAAACTTTGTGACATATTTCCATTCTATGGAGGTCAGGCGCGAACGAATACCCCATAAATGTCTTATACCATATTTCTTCACACTGAAACATAATTATCAAAGTATACTAATGCAGATAGATATGAAAAGTATTATTAAAGTATGTGCCTATTTCCATTTTATGGAGACCAGGCGCGAAGGAAGACCCCACAATGTTATTATACCATCCCTATTTAAGTTAAAACATACTTATTAAAGTATTCTTATGTACATCCATATCAAAAACACTTGCAAACGTTTGTTTTAATTTTTAATTTTTTTATTTCCATACGTTGTGAACCAGGCGCGAACGCAGACCCCACAATTTTAATGAACCACCGTTCTGCCAGATCAAACATACCCATTCCTGTGTCTCGATACATCTTCTATCATTATATGTGATCAGTTTACTATAATAGTCAACCATATAGGAGCCTATTCGTGACCAAACACACACACATACACACAGACATTAAGCTTTCTATTATATATACATATATATATATATATATGTATATATATGTACTAGCGGGGGTACCCGGCGTTGCCCGAGTGTTTGTTTCCGGGACGGGGGGAAGTTTTAAAAAATGTTATGGTAGGTAAGTAGGAAGGATCAAACCCGGAGTTATGAGTAAAAGTAGGAAAATAAAGTGTGAAAAAAAAACAAAAAAACATCTGCAACATTAACAGTTCGGCCACCAAGAAAAGTCCATTCCAGTTGTTTAGGAAAAAAAAAAAACGACTACGGTAGGTCGGCGCGAACGTGAAAATATAATGTGGATTGTCCAGCACGCTAACCACTACGCCACAGAGCACTGCAGCTTAGTTTAGTGATTTTAAATAACTTCACATGAAAGAACTACTAAGCCAAACCGGTGTTCTCTTCTCAACTGTTCCTTGTGAACGATCCCCAAACGGTGTTAAGCGGTGCCAGGGGGAGGAGAAATTTATTAGAGAGAAAATACTTTAACATTTCCATTGATCTTAACCGATTTTGGCCATGACTTCTCAGCAGAAAAAGTATATATATATAAATATATATGTATGTACATATATATATATATATATCTCCTACCGACAGTCAAGCTACGCTTATGAGGAGTACGGCTCCGAAACACACGTGTCCGGAGATTACTGTGTTTAAAAAATAATAAATAAATAAATAAAAAAATGGTCGAATTTCTATATAAAACACCGGTTCTCCGAGGCGGAGACATAAACATTAATATCGTTTAAAAAAATCCAAACAAACCCACTTTTTATGCACACACCTTCTCTTGAGTTTTCAATAAGCCAATCAGTATTCTAGTTTCCACTGCACCCTTCCTAATTAGCCAATGAGCAGGCACTTACAGGACAAAGGCCCAGTTGACATCCGGTTCAGTCCTCCATTTGTGTGTACTATTTTAACGGGGATCGTAGATATCTAGTGGTCTGACCTATTTGAAACCTAGTTGTAGTGAAATGTGTATTTTGATAATATGTTAGTTTATATATGTATATATATATGTGTGTGTGTGTGTTTCTTTGTGTATGATAATTTATGTATATTTATGTTTATTTTATTTATTTTCTATTGTTTTAGTTAATTTTAAAATTATTTTGTATCGCTATCCTAAAATAAAATTTGCTCTGTGAGCAGAGTTGTTTACTTTTTCGCTCCTACAGTTTAATTGATATTGGGGTTGTTTAAAGTATAAGATAGCAAATTTTTCATGAATTCATAATATACATGGATCGTCTAGGTCTTTACATGTGTTGGCTCGTCTTACTATTTTCCATTCGACTACCGGCGAACGTCCGCTTTCTTTGGATTTCCAATATTTGTTTGCTAGTGTTATTTTCATTCGGTGTTGTTTGATTTTGGAATGTACTTTTGTGGTTATAATATCGGGTTTTGAAATCGAAGGAAGCCATTCTAACTTAATATTTCTTGTTATTCGGGTTTTCCTTCACAAATATTGTTACCTGGTAATCTATCCTTTTGGTTGTTTTGAAGTTTGCGGGATCTGCAGTGCATTTATCTTGTTCGTTATTAATATTTAATTTTTTATTTCTTCTATGGTTGTCGTTGTCGGGAGATGGTTTATTATTATTATTATTATTATTATTATTATTATTAAAATTATTATTATTATTATTATTATTATTATTTCTACTAGTTACATATGTGTCCTTTGTGCTAGTGTAATTTTTGTCATTATGTCCACTTTTTTATTTATTCTTTTTTTGTTATTTTCATTACGTTTATTTAATACTTTTTATTATATTCATTAATTATCATCTGTAAATTTTCGCAGCAGCTGTGTGATAAATTTAGATTATTTTTATTGAAATTTTCGTGTAAGGGATTGGTTACGGTAGGTGTTTTCGACGAGATCTAGAAATGTCTTGCCAAATTCTGTTTTTAACATTTGATTGTATGGCGCCGTATACCAGGTTATATTTCTTTTTCTTCTATTTTTCATTTTATGGTAATTATCGGTGTTTGTTGCTTATATTTGATATCAATATTTTTGTATCAGCTATTTTTTAGAGATCTTTCGTAGATATTGATTGACCTGTTAAATACATTTACATCGGTTGAGTTTTTGCGGAGTCTACTTACGACCGAGTAAGGAATCTGTATTATAATTGATGTTGGGTGATTGGACTTGCGGTTTACGTATATTGGATTAGCGTTATGTTTTAAGTAGGGTGTATATGTGTTTTTATCTTAGTTTACCGTGACGCACAGGAAGTTTATCAAAAACAAATTGATCAAAATTATATTTAAAAAAATGATCAAAAAATGAATTTAAAAAAATGTCCATAAAATTAAATGAAAAAAAATTAACAGGGGAAGATTAACGTTTTTTTCCAAGAAAAAAAAATTATTGTAAAAAATAACCAAGAAAATATGTTTAAAAAAAGAGTGAATAATAATAAGACTAATTGAGAAAAGAAATTAAAATAAATAAACAGTGTGCCAACGACTCGACGATATAATGACATTTGCAGATGAGAGTAAAGGTAAAAAAGGGGGGTGAAATGTGGCATAATAACGTAGCACCTTTTGAGGGAGATGGGGTTTCTATATTTAAAATGCCTTTGCCTAACTTGGTCTATACTTTTGAGGTGCAGATGTGTTAAACAGGTGTTTGTGATTTTGAAAATGTTCTGATATGACTCAAGCCAAGAATGGCAGTTTGTTTATAATATCGAACCAAGGCAAAACGATATAAGACCTCAGAATTTGAAAGGTCAAGCCTGAAAGAACTCATGGATACAAAAACAAAACAATGTTTAAACGTTATTATAAATGCCCCTCTCTCACTTTCTCTCTCTCTCTCTCTTTCACTTCCTTTCTCTCTCTTTCAAGCAAGAAAGAGAGAACTAAATATAATTCCTTTGTTTTAGTAGTTGACGCTTGCATTTTGGAGTCGGCGGACGCAACATTGTTAAATCGTTAAAAAAAATAGATATATTTTTCATAAAAATGTATTTATTCGCTATTTTTGTATAAGTGTTAAATTGTAGCATATTATAAATGCCGACGATAGGAAGATGCATGTAACGGCGCAAGGAAACAAGAAGAGACCCATGCCAGCCAGTTATAGCCGACGACATCTCGACCCATTTTTGTTGATGTTTCTATGTGCCTATCGTTTAGATATCGTTGGACATGGTTTATTCATCCTTCCGGGGAGCTGGTTGCGTCCCCAGGACGTTCCTCAACGACGTAACTCTCTCCGAAAAAAATAGTATCATACGTACGTCTACTTTAGGCCTAATTTTTCATTTCTTTGTGCATGATTTTCTTAAAGTTATCTCCCTTGACTTTGTTGGAGTATATTATTATAGCTAGTCCATCATCTCTATATAGGCCAATGTCCGTAGTATCAACTATCCTTGTCAGGATATATAGAATGAATAATCTCATAAGATCTGAAGAATCCAGGTCACCAATCGCCAAATCAAACGAATTGGTCATTTTACTTTTTATCGATTGGTTATTGTTATTTACTAGAACTGATTTTCTACATTTTTTAATAATGTGGATTTTTCCGAGGATTTATCAGTGTATGCGTCGGCTAATTCCAGGGCAATGTGAAAAAGTTATTCGGATATCGAGGGATACAAGTCTATGATGCCGAACTGTATAAACGTACATTTATTTTTGTTTTTTTTTATATTTTTAAATCAAGTGATTGCTTCGGCAGTATTTGGCAACTGGTTTAATTCTAGGTCTTGTTTATTTGTTTATTTACTCTGGAAAGTATTGCTTTTCTAATTCTACCTAGTTCTGGTTTAGTTGAGTTTATCCAGCGAATGTTGCGGTTATTATTGAAGTCACATTTGTGATCTTTGAGCAGAATTTATACCTCGCTGTGTTTCAATTTGCCAATTTTAATTCATCTGCGATTTGTTTACTTTCAGTATTTATTATATCTATGTAGTCACATTCATTTGTATCCAGTTTTTGCAGTTTTTGTAATGTGTTCTGCGATAAGTTTTTTGTATTCTTGTTTATCTATTTTATAAAAAAGCTAGTTTTATCTGCTTTTCCAAAGATTTTATTAGAGCTGCTAATGTTTCTAACAATTTTGTGTAGCTTTCGTTGGAAATTGTTATGCCCGTTGTGGAATTCTAAATATTTAATTACCTTTAAAAGGTCATTTGAAAAGTTTATCAAAATGTCTACTGCTTTCGCATTATTAGGGTGTATAACCATAGGATTCTTTTTCGTTTATGTGTTCATTTTTAAAGACGAAATTTGCTCGCTATCGCATTCGGCGTATTAATTCATCTGATTTTTTAAATTAATTTAGTAATATAACTATGCTTGGTAGGCGTGAGGCTGTTTTTTTAGCGATTGTTTGAAATAAACCCTTTCAATGTCTTTTTTCTGGTGCGGTGAAATAAATTTTTTTGAGGGTGCTCAACTGTTTTATGGGCTCTCCCTACCTATTGAGCACTCTTGAAGTAAATACTTAAAGTTTACGCATGAATTTATATTTTTGTATATTAATTTATGTGATAAAATGAAGTAGGCATATATATATATATATATACATATATATACATATATATATGTGTGTGTGTGTGTGTGTGTGCAGATTAATTATATTAAAAAGTGAGAGAGAGAGGGAGAAAGCGAAATATGCACATCTCAAATTTATTAATATAATACTTTTATTTATGTCTACATCTGAAATTTGCTTTAAATGGAATTTAAAATCTACAAATACAATTACTATGCTCTCTCTCTCTCTCTCATGATACACACGCATACACACACACACATATATATATATACATATATGTGTGTGTATGTGTGTGTCTGTGTGTTTATTTACAACACTCACGCTGTTGCTGATGACAACGATGAGGATGATGATTGTGCATCTCACAAATTCTTTTAAAAATGAATAAACAAATATATCCCAAGAAGACTAAATTTACCACGCTGACGTTGTAAACGGCTCGGTATTTTTTAAACAAAATGTTTGTTTACAACACTGACGCTGTTGCTAATGATGAGGTTGATAATGATGATCTATGTCACGGATTATTTAAAAAATAAAATAAATAACCAGCGTGAGTGCCGTAAACAAACGTTTGATCTAAAAAATATCGAGCCGTTTACAACGCAAGCTTAGTGAATTCAGTCTGTTTTGAATATACGTTATTTGTTTTTAAAATAATCTGTGAGATGCATCATAATCCTCATCATCGTAGTTATCATCAACCACGTAATTATTGTAAACAATTTTATTTAAACCATTTCGATCTATTAAATTGTTATATATATATATATATATATATATATATATATATATATATATATATATATATATATATATATATATATATTCAGAAAGTGTGAGAGAATATACATATATATATATATATATATATATAATCATTTTCTACAGTCGAACCAATGTCGCAACCCACAAGAGCCAAGAAAGCCAACAAACCGGAAGTTCAAGACTCGAGTTTCGCCTTCATTTGGGCTCATCAGTATGACATATTCGCACGTCTGATAGTTATCAGCTTATTATACCCATCGAGTCATATTGCCAACTAAAGAAATGTCACCCAGTCAGAGTATTATATATTACATCAGCATGAATAAATTTCCTTGAAATAGTTTACATTACATTATTATTTCCAATCTATGATACGTCTTTCCACTATCTGTCGGCTAGTAGTAGGCTGGGGTCTATGTATGAAAGTATTTTTTGACAAGTCAACGCTTTCCTAAGGACACCAACAAAGACCTGCGGTCGATACAGTTACCAGTTATCTTCCACTTGATTTCGATTGGATTCTGAATGTGAATGCTCAGAGTAACTAGATCTGTGTTTTGGCGACAAACAGCTAAAGCGAAAGCATGGGAACCTAATTTGATGTATTTTTTAAACCTTTTAAATCCTTAACAAATGCTAACATGTTTGTCTTTTTTATCTATTCTTAGTTTTACTAATTTTCCTTGTTGTATTTTTTCTTTTGTCTTGCAAACTGTTTTCTCTTGCCTGTTATTAGAACGCTTCACCCTATTCTAAAAGGAGGAAAAAGCAGTGCCCAAATAATTTTCCATATTCCACCTGGCATACAATTGGCTGCAATGCTCTGATATTAATTCAATGTCCTAAATCAACCCTTTCTGAATCATTAAAGCTGTTATTTATAATATTACTTCGAGACAGTTTTCTTCTAAACCAAATAAATACAGCAAACAAGTGATATAAATACTTAGGCAAAATATATTTCGAAATTTATCACTAACGGGGATTTATTCTTTCTACGATAGAGGATAGAAGAACATTATTTAAGTAGTAACTTTAATATCTACAATTTCTATATGCTCTTATCTACTAAAAATGTTGCCTGCTTTCTATCTATATCTAGTCATTATACAGGATCTTCAATAGATCATATCTTACTTTCAGTATCCTAGTATTGACTATTTCTTTAATCTCACTCACTACTAAGATATTTTCTGCATAGAGCTTAGAGAAAACAAACTGAAACCACAGGAAAACGCATCGAAGCACATAAATTAGGAACCCGTGATTTTTGGAAAATTTACAACAGTATAGTAAATAATGGGCAATAAACAATTCCCCACTATCAAATAATCATGAAGTTGTTTTTACGGCGAGCGAGAAGGCTAACATGCTTGCATCTCAGTTTACCTCAAACTTCACATTGAACTCGGCATACCACTCCCACCAATATTTTTCTTTTGTGGACAGCCGCCGCACTAGATGATCTGAAAATTACCCCTTCTTCGCTGCATGCTATCATAAAACAACCTATATGCCTCGAAAGCGTGGAGCCGATCTTATCCCGGTTGTGCTATTAAAAAATGCTCCGCCGAGGTTGCTCCAGTTCTCTGTAAGCTTTACAACAAATGCCTTAAAGAATCTTGCTGGAAAATCGATTCTGTGGTACCAGTTTTCCAGAATTCTGGCGAAAGAACTGACCTATTAAATTATAACCCAATAAACCTCCTCTCTCTTTTCGCCAAAATATTTGAACCCATAACTATTCAAAGTCTAGCCCATCACCTTACAGCTGCTTAATATCAGACCGACCAGCAATATGGATTTAGGCGAGCTCGTTCCACGGCAAATATCCTAACTATAATATCTGAATGAATATACCATTCACTGGACAAAGTAGAAGGTAGAGCGGTAGCCATAAATATATCTCAGACTTTTGACGAGGCATGGCCGTTTTGAACCGTTCAGTGGTCTCAATTGGACGCTGTTCAGCAGAAAGAGAACAGATATTTCCCCAGTGGGCATTTCCGATGAGGTCCCTGATGGCTTCCCAGCCATCCTTTTGATAATATCTCGTTATTTTACGCAGTTGCTCTTCAGATTTTGCTCTAGAGTTTAGGGAGATTTCAACCATTATCAGTGCATGGTCACCGTTAATAAGTGGGCTGTGGGCATTCGTTACACAATTATTGGGAATGTCAGAAACATGCGTGTTCTTCTTGCTGGTCTGGGAAACGGGTTGGAAGCGTAACCATCTGTGATAGGGAATAGGATATACAGAAGTTATGTGTTGTGCTACCAGCTGCGCCTTTTTAAGTAGAGAATCAAAGCCAGTTGCTGTAGTGGACATTGAAGTCACCAAATACATACACGTGTTCGCTCGTGTCGAGGGAGAGTGCTGTATCTATGCTGTCAGAATTAAATGCAGTGAGTTGACAGCGCCAGCAGTCTACGTAAAAAAAGGTTTGGGGAAATTCGCGTTTGCGCCGAGTTCTTGACCGATCTCAACGGTTCGTTAGAACACTTCTACTATCCATTACCCAGCCAGGAGGAAGTGTTCACAAAATTAATATTCGGCAATGTGTTGTTAAGTGGACGCGTATTTACAAATTCTTGTACATGACAAAAGCGCTGACCTAGTTTTCATTAATACCCATCGGGGGTTGTACAGATACGAAAGGCTTCCATTCGGAGTCAAAGTAGCACCTGCTATATCCAGCAGGTCATAGATACCATGATGAATGACGTTAACACCGCCATCGCATATTTGGATGACATCATAATTGCGAGTAGAAGCGGGGAGAAACATGTAGACACTATCAAACAAGTATTCAGTCGAATAAAAATTATGGGTTTAAGGTTAAAGAAGGCAGTGATGAATTCTTACAAAAAATCAAGTACCTAGGCATATCATTGATAAACCTACCAGAGGGACGGAGTGACCGCTATTAGAGAGATGCAAGCACCGTAAAACATAGCACACCTACTGTGACACTTCCGTCACCCGCGCGTCGTCCAGTGGTGAAATGACCCCGGTTGTCGGTTCTGGTGTCTCCTCGGCGATGTTGTCAACGGCCGGTTTCCTGAAACAGACTTGTCATACAAAACAATTTGTACAAACTTCCTTGTATTTCAACAACAGTACAATCGCCGCTAGCTGTTCAGTTAGGGACTGGCCACTTGTTAACTGCGAGGTCTTCTCTTCTCTCTCTGATAGATAACTCACTTATCTACGTGACAGGGTCAATCGATGGGGGAATCTTCGTTCGTCGGACCCAAGGAAGCAAAGCTCTCTCTCTCTAACTCTCACTCTCAATCTCTCAAGGCTCGCTGCTTATATTGTGGGGTCGTGGACTGGGTCTCTTCCCGTTTCAGGTCGTTGGCCAATCAGAATTAAGGGATCACTGTCCGTCAAATCTTCGCCAGGCGGCCTATACCCAAAAAAGGAGCTGTCTTTCTTTCTCTGTTGGCATTCGGGTGTTCTCTAATGGAACTTGACAGGTCGCAAAAACAGAGATGCCCAACTTAATTATTTTTGAGAGGACATAAAAACAGCTGAATCCGATTCCACAAAGGCCACGCGTCTTTTCAAACAGGTCACTTGTCGCCCCGCTGTTCGTCGACTGTTTGCTTTGTACATCGGAATTTCATTGGTATCCTCGCCACCCACGGGCTGTCATGGCCAATTTAACGTCATCACGTTCTCTCACCATAAGCTATGATCTTATCTTTTTTTCTCTGTCCTTCTTTCCCTTCCTTTCGTCGTTTACAGCTGCCTTTTTTTTCCTTTTCTTTTTCCACGGGTTCACCGCTACTCTTGGCCTTTTGGTCAGGATCAAAGTGCAGCATCTGTTCTTCGGATGCCGCACTTCCATTTCTTGTTCTCTTTCGGTGGAGGAGAAATCCTTCACGACTGGGAAAACTCCTATTTTTGTACCCTTGAGCGTCTCTCACTACAAAGCTTTTTAGGTTTTGTCAATTATTACCAAGGATTTACCGCTAACATGCAAAAACTGCGCGCAGAACTTAACTAATTACTAAAAAAAGATAAACCGTGGGAATCGATATTAGATTGCCAGACATCATTTCAAGAAAAAAAATCATTACCTCAAAATGGTTTCTTATTCATTTTAACCCGGATTTTGATATAATAGTGGTTAGTGACAATAGCCCGTAGGGCATTCGCGCGTGCATGTTATATAGGATGCTGAATGGATCCAAAGGGGCAATTGTTTTTTCATCCTGGATCATACATCCAGCAATCAGATCGAAAAGAAGGATTAGGCATCATTTTTGCAGTTTCGAAATTCCGCCGTTTAATTTATGAAAGATATTTTTCTGCACAACGATTATAAGCCTTTGATAGCAATTTTTGCATAAAAAATAAGACTTCCCACATGCACGGCGAACCGGATATTATAATGAAGAACGGTTCTTTTAAATTAGGATTTTATGCTAGAATTTCTCTCCTCGAAACAATTAAAGAAGGCGTGCAGCACGTCAACGGAAAATACTCTCCAATATTTTTTTCCAAATTTATAGAATCACGAAAAATACTAACATGCCTGATGCCGGATCCTCAGCTGAAATCATGTTTGGGAGCAAAATCACATCAGTTTTAGAAAACTGCTGCCCAACCACGTAAACAAACACAAAATCTCTACTCTGCCAACCAAACGATTCATCTTCAGCAATAAAAACTATTTTAAGCATTTCAAGAACAGCGTTTTTTTTTTTTGGGGGGGGGTACAAGGCACGATCTCACAAACAAATCGGCAATATCACATACATCATTCAGGTCCCAGGATTCCAACAGAAAAAGGCACCTGAATCAAAAAAGGAAAGGATCCTCCGAGGATAAAGCAGAACCACCACAGGAAGGTGTAGAGGCAGTGGAGAAAGGGTGTGACGTTTTTGACATAGAACCTTCCAAATTATACCAGAACAAAGACACTCAGACAGAAAGAGACAGTGCACGCCCACCTTGCTGGTCTACCTCACAAAGAAAAATATTGATTTCAAATCTGGAGAAATCAGCTTGGGAAGGGGTTAGCTCGGGGAACACCCTCCGAATGGACTGAACAACGGTCCATAAATACCAGAACTCATAACGATCCTGATATAACCTCGCTTGCTCGACTGAACGTAGAACTTTCTTTTCATTCTGTCAACTTTTATTTGTCTTTTATTAATACACGTTTTAACTTATACTGTTTTTCTGTTTTTATTGTGGTTAATTGAAAGCCATAACAGTTCTCTAATTTTTAATTTCAGAACGCGGTTAATACTGCTACAAAACTTATGGCCAATCAAATTGCGTTTAGCGAAAATGCCACGTTTCTTTCCCGGGATACTAACAAAGGCGTCTGGAGTATTAACCTACGTTTACATCTTATCGAAAAATATATTGATTACTACTTGGCTGGAATAAGTAGGATGAATGCACAATGTAACAGAATTAGAGGCAGAGACGGATGCAGGTAAATATGTTTAAATCGGCAATAGTAATATATCATTTTAATATCCTTATGGGTTGCCTTTTGCACGGACATTTTCCAGGGAGGTTTGTAAATGTGGCTTGATAATTATCCTCCAGCCTTTTTTCTATTCTATACTTCTACGATAAATATAAACTAATTCCCAAACGTGCAATAACAAGTTCTCTCTCGCTCGGAGTCTCCTGTTTGTGCAATCGGCCGAAAATAATTCAATTAGCTCTTTCGTTTTGTGTAGGCTGGATGTTTCCCAGGGTAGAAATTTATATGTAGCTACGCATCTTTTTTTATATCTATTTTAGTTATTCTTAGTTATAACTTTTCTGTCTATTTTTTTTAAAGTTTTATAATTATTATCTCTCATTCTTGTTTATTTCCGATAATAATCCAATACATAATATACAAAAAAAACTTTTTTCTGTCCTGGGTAATCTTGATAATGTTTTGAATCATTTGCTAATTTTCCAACCGTTGTGAGTTTATTAGTTTTCGTGTCTCTGTACTTTTGATTTCAGAAGATATGCTTTCATTCTTCTAGGGACGTAACATATGTAAGCTTTTATCAAGATACACGAGAACATTAAACAGAAAGAGTTAAACAACATGTAATTTCAATTATACACTTGAGAATTATTTCTTTCAAATATAAGGACATATATACACATATAAGCACATATGTTTGTTAAACTGATTTTTTTATGACAAACAGCAGAAGAAAAACTTATTTCAAGTAAATATATTTGTACACATTTTTATAATATCTTGCCTAGTCTATATATATCGTATATATAGCAGATGCTTTAATGTTTATCTAACCTCTTTATATAATTTGTGGTTGCACATTTGCCAAATGCACCGGAAATTATATACACGCTGTTAGTTCCGATATGACAGCAAATGAACGAATAATTTAAACACACTTAAATTTATTTACGAATCGACAAAGAGCAATGAAGTGACGAGTGGCCAGCATTAATGTATGCATTGCGATGCAATGATGTGTATTGCGGTGCAGTGGGGTGCATTGCTGTGTAGTGAGTTGCATTGCAGTGGAGTACCGTGTATTGTTGTGCAGTGAGGTGCAAAAATGTGTTCATAATTCGAACTTTTTTTACTCTCGATTTTGTACTTATTTATTTTAGTTATATTTCATATATCGGAATTCGATTATTCTTTTGTTTATGTACCCATATTAGAATTTAGGGTGTCTTATGCTTCCGTTTAATGGTCAATTTCCTCGACCTCGACTCTGGATAAGAATGTAGGTTGACATCATCGCTCAACAATAGGCCCATCTTTTAACATTGGCTGTGTCCAGCTTTATATATTATTTTCCGGCGTAACCAGTAAAAGATTTCATATCCTTTCCAATATTTATAAGAAAGTAGTGTTCATTCTCATTTTATCGCTACTTACATTACAATGCACAATCGTACAAGAAACAGAAAACATAACGACATAATACAATAATTAGTGTCCATCTAATGAAATTAAGAGACAGATTGCATTTTCACAGTTCCAATACAAAAACATATCAGTCTTTTTTCTGATGTAATCAATGCCTGCTCATAAATATATTTATTTTTTTTTCATTTTCATAAATATGTGTATATTTCTCTCTATGTCTTCCAAAATATCGTCTAAATGTTGTAGCAATCCATTCCTTGACTTCTTCCTGAATAAAATTGACAAGTCGGTAACTAAAATGCAATAATAAGTTCTAATCTCGCTCGGAGTCTCCTGTTTGTGCAATCGATTGAAACTAATTCTATTAGCTCTTTCATTTTGTGTAGGCTGCATGTTTCCAAGTGTAGAAATTTATATGTAGCCACGCATAATGTTTTTTTTTAAATATGTATTTTAGCTATTGTTAGTTGTACTAGATTATTCCTGTTTTTACTCCTACCTATATGCTAGGTTGTTTTGTATGCTTGTCCTTACTGCTGGCGACATTCTATTGATAAGGGTTTTTATTTTTTTTTTAGATTTAATTATTTTATATATTATATATATTAAATTACTTTTTATTTTTTCCTATTTTCATTCTTTATTTGTTTTAAGTTTTCCGGGTCCCTTAATTAGTTACTTATTTGTTTGTTTATATATAAGATATATGTTTTTATGGTCAATTTAGTAGCTATTTTAAATGATTATACGTGTCTATTAATAGAATAAAAACAAACATGGTGTATTAGTCGTTATATTTTTCTCTATACATTAATATTTCAGGTAATTTCGTGGCAAAGGTGTTTATATGTGTATATACAAACTTATTTATATGTGTATATACAAACTTATTTATATGTTTATATACAAACCTATTTATATGTGTATATATAAACTTATTTATATGTGTATATACAAACGTATTTTCGACGGTTTCATTTTTTTTATTTTTGTTCGAGTTGCTAAAACGTTTTCTTATACAATAATATGTATATATTTGATAGGTTCATATATTTAGTTCTTCTGGCCGTTGGATTTCAGACTATCGACATGTAAATGGGTGACTAAATATAATATATTTACCCATCTCTGTCGAGGGTTACGTTCATTTAGTTCCCTATTTATTATTTGTTATAATTAGTGTTTATTTATAATTTTGGGCTTATTATGTGGTTAGTTTCCTAATCTAGCGTTGTTTTTCGATAATAATTCCTGTAGGTATATATCAGCATTTCAATTAAAGGTGTGCACGACCTACAGGCTATTTCAATTACATGTTTTCGGATATTATATCATTAAGTATGTTTAGTGCACTCACCTGAATGCAATTGATGGCAAACGTGTTGTTACACGGTTAGTTTTGTATAAGCGACATACTTTTGAGATGGAGCTCGAGGATGTGGGAGCATTTTCTAGTCTCACACAAAAACACGCGTTCACATCTCAAGCTATATTACTTGTCACATACATACGCGCACACAAACATACGCGCGCACGCCCACACACGCACATATATTCACGTTCGCGTACATACACTCACATTCACGTGTATACACACCCACGCTAACGTACGCACATGTATGCACAGATGGACAAAGTCCCTTCCCCTTTTCAAAGGAAATCCACATGCGCAAAAGACCACCGGAAACAATTATAAGCTGAGAGGTTCGGGAGGCGCGTGCGTCACGTCCCCTGCTACTATGTATGGGACACGAGCTAACAGACAGTATGTACACTTTATACGTTTTCTATCTCCATGGCCTGGATTGACTTTTCCTCATTCTCTCTCTATACTACAATACACTTTTCTCCTCACCAGCTAACAGCGAGAGACACACACCAAACTGGATTAACTTTCTTTCTTTTTCTCTCTACAACAATAGACTTTCTCCTTCTCACCAGTAAACAGCGAGAGACGAACGCCAAACTAAACACGTGTAGTACCCTTTTCTTTCAATAGTTTCTTCACGAAATAAATCCTAGTTGGTTTAATTCAAGTAAACGCGTTGTTCGTTCCTTCCTCAAAGCAATTCATTTTTCCTTTCCCAATTCAAATCATTTCTCGTATTTTGTACGACTGGGGGATATATATATATATATATATCTATATATATATATATATATATATATATATATATATATAACATATACACCAGTCCCCTACAAGGGTCACTAAAGATTGGCATGTCCTTTAAATTAGCGTGTTTACTTTATGTTACCGTCTTCTTCAATGATTAAGTGTGGTGTTATTAATAAGAGGTTTGTTGGTTTATAGCAAATATATTTATAAATTAGTTGTGTATTGGGACCACTTTGTATACAATTTTCTTTTTACCTTGGTTCATTTATTGATTAACGTGGATATAGTCAGTGAGGGTTTTTAAAGTTTATTTAAAGTGTAGCTACCAATCTGCTTGCAGCTTATAGCTGATACAGCTTTTGCATTCAATAATATATCCCGGTAAAACTAACAATTTCCTATTTCCTCGCTAAACATGCGTAATCGGGTGAAGTAATACAACTTCACGTTTTAGTCTTTCTTATAAATGTACATTCGATTAGAGGTGTGTCTCTCACCTCAATAAGCCTTCAGTAGAGTACTGAGAGTGAGTTGTCGGTAGAAAATGCTTTATTATCCATTGTATATTTTTTAGGTTATAGACTCTGTTTTTAAATGACAGTGAAGTGCTACCTATGTAGAATTTTTGTTGCTTCCAGTTTTTCCACGATGTATATTCTAGCATGGTGTACCGCCGAGGATGTGAGGCAGTTATTGATTAGTCTTCTCTATCATTAGAGTCCGTAGTTTGATTGTTTTTGCCTAATATTTTATTATTGTTCTTTTTTATCATTCTGTATCAAGCTGTAGATTAGTTTAAGAGTATTTATATTAAAGTTTTTATATAGTGTACTGTACAGTTAGAAGTGTTTAGCTATAAGATGAAAGAAATTTATTCCCATGTCTCGTTTTTAGCATTAGGTTGAAGGGGGTGAAGTAAATTATTTACCTTCGTACCTATATACCGCGTGTATTTAAACCTTTTTATTAGGCCCATAAATATATCCATTTAAATTAACTACTAACCCGACCAAATAAGTAAATAAAAGAACACGAAAAACGAAAAACAAATGTGAGAATGAAAAATAACGAAGGATAAAAAAAGTAAATAAATATAAAAAAATAAATATCAAAATAATAAAAAGTTCTCATCAATACGAAAGTCGCAAGTGGTAATAATAGACAACCATAAAAAACTACAGTGATGATAGGAACATAAAAGTACTTTAGATTAATGAAAAAATAACCGACGAACAAAAGGAATTATAATATCTTAATCGCTTCAAAGGGCACATCTCTTTCGCACCCTACTCTGAAAACTAGAAAACTAAAAACAAATGAACGAATAAAACGAGATAAAAAATATAAATTCTTAAAGAAACTAACACTTATCCAACGAAAATGAAAGTAAGCACCAATAAAGGATGTACAACCATAAAAGACCTAAGAGATGTGAAATTTGAAATCAAGGGCAATAAATAAACACAAAGCTAATAACTCACCTAACACCTCTCTATTAATGACAGCACCCCCTTCCACTCACCAAACCTCCAAAAGGCCCTACTGCTAACATTCACAAAATATACACAACAGTGGTCCCCAAATATCGTATAAAAACCAATATAATCATAACATTCGTTTACAAGACCGATTTTTTTTGGATCAGATGAAGTGTGGTATCTGAATTGGGACTTCGCTGAAACATGTATGCACATATGTAACAAATAATGTTTGCATAATAAAAAAGTATTCACAAAAACACACACATACATATATATAGAGAGAGAGTGATATATAGATATAGATATACATGTTTATGCATATTTTAAGGAAAACGCTTTTATATATAATATTTCTCGGCAATGATTATATTCCTGTTGATAATGTTTAGTCCCTATTTGCCCAACACTTATTTATTATGTACTAGTTTTCGTTTGGTTTCCATATATATAGAAAGAGATAAAGAGAATAAAAGAGGGAGTGATAGAAATACAGATACTAACAAAGAGTTCTAAAAACAAAGTTGATAAGGAAGTAAAACTTTTCAAAATGTAATGTACAAAGGTAATTTTTCGATACTATGAGTGAGGTTAAGATGTTTAAAAAATGCTCACATCATGAGTTTATAAAAAAATGCTCGCATCATCAAAGGATAAACAGTTAGAGAAATGCTATTAATATAAGGAATTTATACAGTTGCTGATTATCACATAGCTTGAAATATTCGTAGTACGAGAGATGTAATGTTAAGAGAGATAAAATATAGCAGTATAGAACAGAAGGAAGTATCAACTTAAAGTCCACATACCCAAATATAATCCAACAAATTTGGATAAATGATAAATAAAATGAATTGAATGATAAGCGTAGCTCCGATACAGTTATATGTAAATCAGTGTTATACTGATGCATTGGCTTGACTACTTTGATCTTGTTAGTATTAATCTCTCTCTCTCTCTCTCTCTATATATATATATATATATATATATATATATATATATATATATATATGATGGGACGATTCCGAGGTTTTTTCCTGATTCCGATACAGTTACCAATTCCGATATAAATTTCTGATTCCGATAGGATTCCCGATTCCGATTCTTTTAAAAGTTATAACTATTTAATTAGAGAGTATTTGTTTTTTTATGAATCGAAGCCACGTTTCTTTATATGTACGCTTACCATTCTATTTCAAACAACTCCACATTGTTTGGGTTTCTTTAATTATTACACAAAAGTTATTGTCGCGTATATTTTCCCTGCTCTGCTTGTAATCAATTTAAAATTTTAAGACAACAAAAAATTAAGTTTTATTTTAAAACAAAACCAGATTGTATGAATTTGTCGTAAGAATACAACATGCTATTTGAAAGTTTTCATATACAGTTGAAAATAGTCGACGATTGGTAGGTAAAATAAAAAAAAATGTAAGAACAAAATATGTAGCAACGCCCCCCCCCACATTGTTGCGAATGAATTTCTAAATGATAATGTGACTAGTTTGAAAACAGAGCAGGGCATGGGCTTCGTTAACTATTTTGTCCGTTCTCTCTACGGATGAAGTAAAAGTTTTATTTTAATTCTAAAAAATGCAGTTGGTTATTAACTTGATGTGCATTGTTGTAAAAAAACAAGATGCGGATAATAATAATTATAATAATAATAATAATAATAATAATAATAATATTAATAATAATGATAATAATAATAATAATAATAATAATAATAATAATAATAATAATAATAATAATGACAAATGTATAGATTAACACACTCGACTAAATTCCTATTCCAACATGAAATATAATTTTTATAGTTGATTACGTGTAAACCCCTTAAAAACTTGAGGGAAAGAAAAGTAATCATTGTAGTATTTAGAGTGGAATATCAGTTTCGAATATAGATTTAACGTAAAATAATGTATTATTTTTTTTGGGGGGGAGCACACTAGTATGATAGCACGCCAGATCTCAATTTGCCATGAAAATCGTGTTTTTGTTTTCTTTTAAGGTGTATTAGAATATAAGTTACAATGCAAAAACCAACAAATTTGTGGTTTTTCATACATACTTTTATATTTATTGGCTAGATAAATTGATAAAAATATTGTAATAGTAAATGTCTACTCATTAGAAAAAATATTTTTCCGGTACGCACCACAAAGACTTAATAAAAAAAACTATCTTTGTTTTAGAAGCAAAACCGACTACAGACCGGTGTTGGATTTTTTTTTTTAAATAATAAACGGTGTCTTTTCGTAAGTATTGTTATGTTTATTCGCTAGATAAAAATGTAAAAAAGTGTGTGTTTTTTTGTAGAAATTTGCTTAAATGACGGAATGAAATTGGCGCACTAACCTAATTTTTGGCGTAATGTTTTTCGAACCGAAATAGCTGATTGAACGCTGGTGTCCTGGCGTGCTGCTGTCAACCAAAAAATTATCCGGCGATGGTATGAATAATAAGATAACAGTGTTGGGAAAAACTAGTTAAGGATGTTGCATGTCAGGAAATAGTTTCTACATTACAACGTAATATTCTGAATAGCATTCTTAAAATAATGACGGATAGCTATTAACTATTCTGTTTTTCATCTTTGAAATAAAATTCAGATTTTTCTCTCATTTATACCACATTTGGTCGATTATTTGATTGATTTTTGTTACTGTAAAAGAACAATACATAGCAGATACTACTACTACTACTAATAATAATAATAATAATAGTAGTAGTACTACTACTAATAATAATAAATACAACGAAGAAGAAAAAAAGGAAAATAACAGCAGAAAATATATAATTTTCTTTTGCTAAATCACTTCCCCAAAATAGAAGTCTACATTTTTAAATGATTATGTTTCGCACATAAAATTTGCACAAAATGATACTCCTTTCAAGCTCATTTTTTCTTAATCGTTCAAAAATCAAAAATTAAGCAAAATACTATCATAGCGTAATCTTTTCCACGTACATTTATATGTTTCTATCAACATTTGTTTAATTTTCAATTTTGACTTGTTATCAATGATCCATTCGTTCAGCCGGTGTTATTGGGCAATCATTTTTTATATTGTAACTCAAAGAGGAGACACTAACGTTGTTTTGCTCCAAAAGCACGCTTTCAAAGTAGTTTAAATAATTTTTTTCAGGTATGTAGAAGAGTCTTTCCTTTGGTAACATTTATTTATTGCATATTTGTTTTTTTTTCTGTTAATTACAGTAATAAATACCCATTCCAATTTTTCTCCTTTGAGATACGTGTATGAGTTTCAATGTAGATATAATTTCCGTTTTTAAGAAAATCGTCGAATGTTTTTTTCTTTATATTTCTCATCAAAGAATTTGATAAACTCATCGGAAATTTTCAACTATAATAAAACATTAATTATTTCAAGTCTATGAGAGATACCACAAATGTAGAGCTTAATTCAATCGATTTTTTTCTCTTTAATTCTACTCATCTTTAAATTCTAATGACTAATATCAAACTGCTAGTTTATTCCATAGGAATAAATATGGAGGCGGGGGTGTATTTTTTTTTTTTTTTTTTTTACAAATTTATTTTAATGTTTTGATTCATGTATTTTAAGGAAAAAACGACGTTAGGCGATATCATCTTTAAAAACCAATCTAGTTGTAGGTGAAAACAAAATCTGAGAAACATAATTTCTACATGGGGGTTGTCTTTAACAGAATGTAATCTGTCAACTAGTCATGTTATAGAGAAATGATATCTATGTAAGTGTAGCTTGTCAACATATATTTTGTCACCTGAGAATTTATAAACGATAGTAACCATTTCCTTGATTGATGGGTTTCTCACAAACACTGATGATCTGCTATACATTGGACGTGTGACTATCGATAATGAAAGATATGGCGCAATATCTCGAACTTCGTAGACAAAATAGTTGAACGATATGCATAAAATATTATGTCAGGACGAACAAAGATTTTACAGAATAGCCATTTTAAGTATGCGAAAGAAACGGAAGAGGATAGTCAAAACGTACTGGTATTGTTTAGTTTAAGGTTGTTAAATAAATACGACATATAATACACTAAATCATAATAAGCTGATGCAGAAGGCGTAGATAATTTTGGACCTTTGTAAAATACTACCTCAAACATGTTCTATAAATATATAACTTCCTGTTTTTCAGTATAAAATGGACATATGCATATTAGCATTAAAAAGAAATATTACATTTTCACCCCAAACAAGGCAAATTATCACATTAATGTAGGGAGCTACCATCAGGGGCAACAACTACTGGGGTACTATGTATGGATTTGGGCAGCAAGATGTTGGTTCACGTTGCACTTGAACTTCTGCACGTCAGTACAGTTGGGGAATCAGGGACCTGGAATGGAATTCCAAAGTCTAGCGGTTCTAGGGAAGAAACAACTGGAGTAGAAAGATCTTTTACATCTAGGGATCTCTATAGTGTGGGGGGATTTTGAAGCCTGTCGGGTCTGTCGAGGGAGTTCACGTCGTGGGGGCACAAGTGCTTGCAGTTCGGCAGAGCATTCACCATTAAAATAATTGTAGAAAAGGCAGAGGGATGCAGCGTTTCGTCGATGGGACAGAGTCTCAAGCTTAGATGCCAGTTTAGGGCCTATCAGATTTGCGACTCTCTTTTGAACCTTGTCGAGGAGCGAGAGACTATTAGCCGATGCACCAGCCCAAATATGGCAGAATTACTCCATGCATGGGCGAATGGTTGCCTTATAGAGGTACAGGATACTTTCGGGTGTTAGTAGTTTTCCAGCACGGTAGAAAGAGACAAACTTCCTTGCAGCGGCCCTGGCAATCCCCTCGATGTAATTGTTCCAGCTCATGTTTCCTGTGAACGTTAGTCCAAGGAGCATGAAAGACGTACTTTCAGATAAAGAGTCGTTGGCTATTGCTATAGGTGGTAGAGAAGGTTTCTTGTAATTATTGAATGAAACTAGTTTAGTCTTGGCGGCATTGAAAGTGATCATCCATTTTTGTCCCTATTCCACTACAGGTTGGAGGTCATCCTCTAGTGTTTCTGCCATTTCTTTAGATATGTGTTCATTTGTTTTCCTGTCGTGCCTGCCATAGAGTGTAGTGTCATCAGCATATATACCCATCTCAGAGGGAATTTGCTCGGGGAGGTCCTTTAGTAATATCAGGAAGAGTAGAGATCCAAGGATATACCCCTGAGGCACTCCCGCATTTATATTATATTGTTTAGATGCACGACCGTCGAGGACAACCTGGATTTTTCTCTTATCTAAGAAGGATTTAATTATAAGTATTCTACCAGTGATACCGTATGACTTAATCTTTCTGAGGAGATCCTCATGCCATAACCTGTCAAAAGCCTTAGATATATCTAGAGCTACCGCTCTGCCCTCCCTCGCTTTGTCCAGTGAATGTAATATACGTTCAGAGATTACAGTTAGGATGTCTGCCGGGGATCGGGCTTGTCTTAATCCATATTGTTTGTCAGTCAGAAGTTTAGCATTTGTAAGGTGATGGACTAGAGCATGGTTAATTAAGGTATCAAATATTTTTGCAAAAAGTGGGAGGAGGAAAATGGGGCGATAATTTAATGGGTCAGTTCTTTCGCCAGAATTCTTGAATACTGGTACCACGGAAGCAGTTTTCCAACAGCCCGGAAAGCAAGATTCATTAAGGCATTTGTTGTAGAGTTTGGAGAGAACTGGAGCTACTTCGGCTGAGCACTTTTTTAATAGCACAGCTGGGATAAGATCGGATCCACATGCTTTTGAAGTATCAAGGTTTTTATGATAACTGAGCAGGGGTGATTTTCATATCGTCTAGCGTGGCGTCTGTTCGCATAGGAAAGTCAGGTAGAGGGTGGAGTTTGAGGCAAATCGACTGGAAAGCATGTTAGTCTTTCCGGTTGCTGAGCAAACAATCTCGTGATTGTTGGTTAGTAAGGGAATTGTTGATTGCCCATTATTTACTACACTGTTGTAGATTTTCCAGAAGTCACGAGTTCCTAGTTTTTGTGCTTCGATGCGTTTTTTAGTTGTTTCCATAAATTCTCTCTTAGCTGTCGCTATTTCTTTCTTAACGTTACTTCTAGCTCCTATATACTTCTGTCTGTTTGAACTGGACGTATGTCGGTTAAATCTGCGGTATGCATGCTGCCTTTAAGCAATGGCAGTTGCGCAAGTCAAAGTAAACCATTGGGGAGAGTGGGCTTGCTATAGATTTTCCGCATTGGAACATGCGCTTCGATTGCAGTTTTGAACCATTCAGTAGACTTGTTTGCACACTGTTCAGCATGAAGAGAAGAAATATTTCCTCATGGGGCATCTCTGATTGCTTCCCAGTCAGCCTTTTTTTTTAATATTTCGTTGTTTTGAGCACTGGTTCTTCAGTTTTGGCTCTAGAGTTTAGGGCGATTTCAACTATTATCACTGCATGATCAGCATTCTCAAGTGGAATGTCCGCATTCGTTATACAATCATCAGGAACTGTGGTCAAAAACAGATCTAAAAGTGATGACCGTTGTTCTTCCTGGTCAGGGAAACGGGTTGGAAAATTAACAATTTGTGATAGGAAGTGAGATATAGAGAAGCTATGAGTTGTGATGCCCGCTAGATCTGTGTGAGTAGAGAATTCAAGCCAGTTTTTGTGATGGACATTTAAGTCACCAAATACATGTACTTCTGCGCTAGTGTCGAGGCAGAGTGCTGTGCGTATGCTGTCAGAGACTTTGTTTATTATGGTGCAGTCTTCATCGAGGGAGAGCGGTACAGAAAGTAAAAGTAGCTAATGTTGTGTGGCATGATTAGTCTAAAGCACATAAAGGCTTCATCATCCGATTCTAGATTTGTTTTTGTCGTCAAGGGAAGGGTATTACGAATGTAAACTCCAAGTCCGTGCATATGTCTCTCAGAGTCCTTACGGCAGAGTGGGAGATATCCAGGCATGTTAAAGTAGTTAGACGGGATGGAGGAGTGTAAGTTACTCTCACTTAGTGCTAAAATATCCTGGGTATTTGTTAGAAGAAATGTTTCAACATCAGCTAAATTAGTTCTAAGCCCACGGATATTTGTGAATGCAAGCCTCAAACGAGGAGGCAAGTTGAATTTTTTGGACCCCAAGCCTTCTTTAAGCTTATTTTTAGATTGTACGGTCATCATATTTTTAACGAGTTTCAGTTAGGTAAGGGGGAGCTGACCAGGAGGTTATGCAGAGTATCACACATGCATCATAAGTAGACCATCAGCTGACACTCCTTCAACTAGGACTGTGGCCTCAGGAAAGCCCACCGATGGATGAGTGCAGGCTTCCTTTCTGTGCGCGACATTGCACGACAAACATCCCAATATTATACAACTGTTGGTGGAGCACCCACCCTAAGCCCTGCCACAGAGTTAGGGTCCATGTACTACCAGCCAGTAACTCTCAATCCGGTACCCTCAACACATCAGTGGCAGGTCAACCCAATCTAATTGCTCAGGCATATATGGTACTCAATCACTCTCAATGGTCCAGTTTTAGGAGTGGGGTGTGTCGGGAGTGGGGAAACGGCGTTCATTGCCCTAGACAAGAAACATTATCTACGACTGGGTGTTTCTGTCGAATCACTGTAATAGTGTCTCTGCGCCTGACTAATAGGCAAAGAAGAACTATGGAAGCCGGGCGATAGACAGAATCTATCTACTCCTTAAGCAATTTAGGTTTGCAAACCGGTAATCCGTTTGAGTCACAACTCTAGGAAGGTTGTCATCCCAGACCGAAGAGACCTCCCTCCCCTTTCGTATAGTTTCAGAGTTTTCTTTCTCCTAGACGGATGATCTGGAAAAATCAACTGGGTCCGTCAGCACTGAGAGGTTTTGTTCTGCGCCTGGGTTCTGATCCAGGTATTTCTGTGACCCAGCCTTATTAGTTAATGTTACTGGGTCAGTTTGTAGAGGTTAAATATCGGCTGAATATAGCATATATCAATAATATCCTTATATACATATACCCCACTAATCCTTTTTAATTATTTATGTATGAATATATGCATTATTATAGCTATAATATTTACATTAACATAAGCAGATATCAATATAAGTGTGCCTAACAACTTTAACGCCTACTGGCGAGAACTTGAATAGCCACTGGTAAAAACTTGAATTACTATTAGACACGATTTGTCAGTGTCTAAGATATTTCTGTAAAAAGATGTGTCCGGTTAAGCGGGCGTGAATATAATTTCTCTCTTAAACTTTATTATTCTTTATATGCTAAATGACCGACCAGATAAAACTTTCTCGAATATAATGGAGTTTACTGGTTAGACTATGCTTTATAACAGACACAGGGGTAAAACAAATGAACTCATATATAAGGAAATTTATAAAACCCTTGACAAGGAACTGGTTGGTCACGTTCAGTGCAGCAAAGACAATGTTTATTTCCAGCACCTGATTTCCATGGCTAATGATACACTACCTGAAAGTATTTCTTCAAGCTCCTAAGATTAACATTAACGGAGAACATTAATTGGACGAAATACATCGAGACAATTTCCAAGGCTACTGTGATGAATCTGGGCTCTCTCTATCGTGCTACAAGGCTACTCACATTTTAGAGTATTTTGCTACAAGGTTGCTGACCGCCCAGGTATTGTTTCCACATATAGGCTTGTGCATCTGCCACTAGTCTCTGACTCAGGGACAGGGTTCATAAACGAGTCGCCAACTTTAAAAGTCCTGAACTATCTGCTAAATTCCAAACGCTGTCCTATCGCTGAAACTTGGCATCCTTGTGCCTGTTTTACAAGTATTTAATCGCAAGTGCACTGATGAACTGCGAGCACCAATACCTCTCGACGATAATACCCCTGACAAACTCGAAAAGCAGCAAAATCCCACCCCGACACCGTAGAGATCCTTAGATTCCGTAATGCTTTTAGACGCATAACTTTTCCTCTTGGAGTGCTGCATTTTGTAGCCCTTACTTCCCTAACAATAATGGCATGCAGAAATTCAAGTTGAATCTCATCTTCTCGTTGTGCAACTCTATAAATAGAAGTCCTGCAAAGCTGGCCCAAATAGTAGCCTCTCATGACTCTACGCTGTTTGAAGTGAAACGTAAAAAAAAGAAAAAGACTAAAAGTAAAGCCTCTTTAAATTTTCAAAATAGTATAGAATCCGTAGCAAAAATAACGAAGGATATAGCTAGCCAACGCTATCTTTTACGAAATATGTTGCTCCTTCGCAAACAATCGCTTATTTCCTCGAATAACAGTACAAAGCTGGATAATCCACGAGACTAGATGAGACCAACTTACAAAAATAAACACTACGAAAGATAATTAAATGGTCAATTGACGAGACGAAATCATGTTCCAACCGTTTTTACAACCTCAGTGTTTGAGACGTAAAAAGATACTTATAATAATATACTCTTGTATCTATTACGGGAATCAAGTGTGAACCCATGGAAAAAGCATCTTTATTAAAGAGATCCTCGACTGATGTAAAATAAAAAAGAGAAAAACATATATGTGCACGTAAACACCTACGAGGGCGTCCAATAAGTAATGCCCCTGACCCACTTCCCATAGAAGTATAACAACGAAACTTGGCACAGTTATTAGTATTTCCCTACATAGGAACCACCCAGAGTTATGCATTTCTCCCATCGTTTGATGCAGCTCTGGGGACCCTTTGTGTAGAACACCCCAGGTTGGTCCTCCAACAACGACATGACTTAAGAAATAAAGGCTGCATCATTTTGGAAACGCTTTCTTTTCAAAAACAACTTCATGGCTGGAAAGAGGTGAAAGTCAGAGGGTGTAAGGCCAGAAGAGTAAGGAGGATGGCGTATGATTTCATAACCACACGTCCGTGCTTCTGATCTGGCGACATGCGGGTTGTGGACCGGGCCGTTGTCCTGCAGAAGGAGGGTACCTTTGCTTTGCCCCGCCTCTTGATTTTGATAGCTTTCCGTAATTTCCTCAAAAGTGAAGCATAATAGGCTCCTGAAATTGTGGTACCGTTTGCCAGGAAATCTGTCATCACTACTCCGTCCTGGTCCCAGAAGACTGTGAGCATGACCTTGCCAGAGGAGGGCTGCATCCTTGCCTTCTTTGGAGATGGTGAGTCTGAGTGCTTCCACTGCATTGACTGCGCTTTGGTCTCTGGATCATAGTGATGGACCCAGGTTTCATCCTGTGTAATCAGTCTGTTGAAAAACTTTGACTTATCTTCTTTACACATCTCCAAATTCATCATCGAGCACTCGACGTGTTCTTGTTCTAGAATGGTGTGAGCAACGTAGGAATTCATCTGACAGACACCTTATGCATATGCAAATGATCATGAATGATAGTTTACACAGACCCTTACTAATCTTGACATCTTTGCTCTTTGGCGAATAGTAATGCGCCGATCTTCCAAAATGACAGCCTCAACTTGACGGACAGATACCTCGTCAATGGTAGAAGGGGGGCGACCAGGTCTGGGAGCTGTTTCCACAACCTTCCGGCCATGTCTGAATAACGATGCTAGCGTTTTACAAGGTAATATGATGGGGCATTCTTTAATTTCATCAAATATCTCCTGTGGTGTGCGTCCTTTCAAATACAAAAAAACAGATCAATGCTCGGCATTCAACAGGCTCTATTTCACACCTGACTCAGCTCAAACACCTGTAAAACAGAAACCACATAGCTGTAATTTGCTACATAATCCGTAGAAATATAAATCATTGCAAATGCAAAATTTCAGCTGGATCAAACAACTGGAAGTGGGTCAGGGGCATACTTGTTTCACGCTCCTCGTATGCACACAAAGGTATATATATATATATATATATATATATATATATATATATATATATATAGATAGATAGATAGATAGATAGATAGATATAAATAGATAGATCCATGCCCTCTTTTAGAAATGTATATATCATTTTAACCTTAGAATAATTTCTTCATTTTCCCAAATAAAATAAACATGAGATTTAATAACTAAATTATACACTTTCTATTTTTTAATTTATTTAATATATAACTACGACGGCTAACATTATTATTATAATTGCTTTTTGATGAGGATGATGATGATGATGATGATGATTATTATAGTTATTATTATTATTGTTGTTGTTGTTGCTATTATTATTATTATTATTATTATTATTTGCTAGATAGATAGATAGATAGATAGATTGATAGATAGATATAGATATAAATATAAACACAATATCTAGATATAGATGTTAAAATATAAACACTATTCATCAAAGATCTCTCCAAGAAAACAGCCTGTGGTGTTCCCTGGAAGTGGAATGACAACAAGACTCGCCAGATTTTCAGTACTCTCCACCTCTTTTGATAGTATTATCACAACAGCTGCTTGTTATTTATTTTTGTTGGTAGCGGCTATTGGTCTTCACTGGAATTTAAGTGGCAACAAGCCTTCCTAAGGTCCAAGTTATCTTCGCACTTTTCCAGCGAAGGTCTGGTCAGTGCTCTCTCCTCTGTGTTTTCTTCCTGCTTTACTCTATTTTGTTGTTTGGTTTCACATCTAAACAATATGATATAAATGAAGGAGTACTGTTAGCCGTCTATGCTTGGATCTTTATTATTTCTAATATTCATGAAAAATTGTCTCTGAGATGGGTATATTTGCTGATTACACAACGCTTTATAATTGACAGGAGGGAAAAAGTAATAAACATATGTCTAACCAATGGAAGAAAAAATTGCAGGATGTCCTCCAATGGGACAAAAATGGGTGGTCACATTCAATGCTGCAATGACTAAGCATGTTTCCTTCAATAATTACAAGAAACCGTCGCTTCCACCAGTAGTAATGGTTACACATTAGCTGAAAGTACTACTTTTAAACTCCCTGGCCTAACGTTCACATGAAACATGAGTTGGAACAAATACATTGAGAGCATTGTCAAGGCTGCTGCGAAGAATGTGGGCTCTCTCTCCCGTGTTAGAAAACTACTCACGCCTGAAAGAATCCCGTACCTCTATAAGGCCACCATTCGCACATGTATGAAGTACTGTTGTCACATTTGGGCTGGTGCATCTGCTACTAGTTTCTTACTCCTGGACAGGGTTCAAAAGAGGGTCGCCAACTTGATAGGTCCTGAACAGTCATCTAAGCTTCAGCCTCTGTACTATCGACGAAATGTTTCATTGTTTCCTCCTATTCTATAAGTATTTTAATGATGAATGCTCTGGGGAACTACAGGCACTTGTGCTCCGTCGACGTAAATACCCCCGACCAACCCGGAAGGCAGTTAAATTTCACCCCTACACAGTAGAGGTCCCTAGATGTAAGAAAGATTCTACTCTAATACTAATACAGACGTACTAGACTGTGGAACTCTCTTCCGGGATTTTGCTTTTCTAACTGTACGGACATACAGAAGTCCAAGTGTTATGTAAACAGACATCTTGCTAGTCATCTCCCTTCATAATAGCACAGCGTTTTCATCAATTATTTTTTCTGTCCTATATATAGTGTACGTAGCATAGGATCTTGGAGAACACTTCTGCATGCATCTATCTCATATGAAAAGCTCCCATTTATCTGACCCATGTCTATCCGATCACAAATAAAAGTTATTATCCACTTAATAACTAGCCCATGAAGACCATAGGTTTTCAGTTTACTAGAAACTAAAGTTTTGACAAGTCTAAGAAGCTCCTGTCATCAGCATCTTCCTCGTCAATTATAGTCACAACCCGTTCTAAAGACATAAACATTTTGGAATGAAGCAATGTTAGAATAGAGATACGCGTAGTAGTAGTAGTAATTGTAAAATGAGCGATGATGAGTTGCTTGAGTAGAACTCTCATAGATTTTGAGACAATAGAGTTACGGTGTCTATAATATATGGTTTCTGAGTTTATCATCTTTCTAAAACATTTCGCTTAACGTGTCCAGCCGCCTATCAGACATAAAAAACCTAGTACTCAGAGTAAGGGAAATATTACAGTTAGCCAAAGCTCAACACCACGGGAAATTTCTGAATATGGTTTATCTGGACTTCATTTTCTTATTTACACATTTATACAAAAGCTGCTTGTTGGACCGCATCCCAAGTAATAATTATCTACCGCATAGCTGGAAATATCATCTAAAATGATGCATGTTATCTGCCATCGTAAGTTTAAATATATTTGCAAAATATATTCAAAAATTCTTGTTTATTCAATTATTCTATTTTGTTCCTCTTCGGAATTAACTATGAGTGTTCAAGTTATTATTTCTTTTGTCACGAGCGTAAAAACACATTTATTTACAACCAACTCCAATACAAAGTCGTTTTAAAAATTTAGTCCATTCATGCTAGGTATGAGTCTATCAAGATTACATTGTGTTTTAAAGACCTCTTAAACCGACATGTGCCTCTATTATTAATATGCCTTTATGTGTGTTTGTGTGTGTTTTTTTTCAGGAATGAATATGTAAGTAAATTTACATGTAATTACAGGAGAGGCCGAATATCAGTTTAAAAGAATAAAATTCTCGTAAATTGCATCGATGTTCCATTTGATATTTAATGTGAAGTATCTCAAATTGAATGGGGAGGGAATCTGTTTTCTCGATAAGAAAGCGAATAACACTCCCGGCAGTTGCTCTGTGACTCACTTTGAAGATCCCCGCCCCCCCAATCTTTTACATCTACTCCAGTCTCACTTGTTTACAACGGAAACTTTCTGGTTCAATTTAATGAAATATAATGCTTAAGGTCATTACTTTTCTTAGTATTTTTTTCATGAAAATATTATATTATGTTCTATATTTTATCTTTCCCTTAAAGTATTTTTACATCTTTATTAGAGAACAGTAAAATACGATTCATCGGTTTAGTAGTTCGATAGGCTCCAAATATCTTATACTTTTAAAAGTGTTGTATTACTTTCTCCATGTATATAGCATCCAGAAGAAACAGCTTTATTTATTTTAATGTTAATATTCGAATCAGTATCTTAACCATGAAACGAGGGGCGTATTATTTGTTTTGTTAGATCAATGGAATTTAAGTCTACCGACATTAATAATGGCAAGGCAAGAAATTAGCCAGTATTTCGCTATTAATTCTTTATATTTTTATTTAGATAATACTATAGGAGATTTTACTGGTATTGGTGCAATTATAAAGGAATAAAATACAGGTGTTGTAACTGCAACTATGTTAATATATTTATCTATTTGTGTGGATTCATATTCGTATATTTAAAACAAATATCAAGTTGCTATTAAGTTCTAAGTATTAGAGAAAATATAATCAAAGGAAAACGAACTTGTAATGAATTAAAGCTCACGAATATGTTACGTATAAAACTGACAAAGTACCTTATTAAACAACCCACTGATCATGATAGTACTGTAGCAGATATTATACAATGCAGATTTCTCTTAACTGTTTCACATTTCTTTTTTTGGGAGGAAAGCTTTCAGTGCCGATCGCTTGATTTGTGATTAGTGTGAAATTAGTACTTTCCCATCCATGGTTATTTTCGTACCACACAGAGTTGTCCTTCGAGGTTTCAAAACTCATAACCTTATGGTAAACCTCTCGCATTAACAATCAAGTAAATAACAAATATAATCTATGTGTTTTTGTGCGTTTTCTTAATCGTTAGCCAAATTTTCTTAAATTGACCCTTATTAATATATATATATATATATATATATATATATATATATATTCATTTATATTACAATTAACGTCAATAATAAAGATTAGTGGGTTTGCTTGAAATTGACAAAATATATCAATTTTATTATATTTATAATTCGAAAGCTTATGAAATACAATATTATTTGGGCAAAAGTAAACACCTGTTTTGAATACCTCCTGAAAAACCAGACGACCTTTGACATGGATAAATTCTATATATTAATCAACGTGCATTTTTTTAAATTCAATATTACTGCCGCGTTATTGAATGTAATTAGTGTTTTCTAGTTGGTCTTTTTAAATGCTTGCTAAATTATATATACCTGGCAATTTTTTGTCGTTGTACTCAAACAGACGGATTTTGTAAACTTACAAATTAATTTACAATTCGCAGTTTCCCATTGACATGATAGATTGAGATAGAAAAGCACAGCGTCATTCAGCGGTATGTATGGATGTCAGGTGGCAGCGAAATTTTGATTCACGCAATGTCCAACATAAAGTTTAACTTGTAGCATCAATATATTCTTTGATAACTGGGTTTACTGTAAAACAAGGATTCATCACTCATAGTTTCGGAAATTGTTAGATGATAGACATACACTTCATAGCTAAGAATTAAGTAATTACTTCCTGTAGAACTCAGTAATTAATGTCTCCAACTAAGTGACCTGTACGCAATTTAGGACCGGTACTTTTGTCAAAATCTACATCGCGTATGCAACAGAACAAGTTCCTATGAACTCGTAGCACAAAATGTACGTACAGATTAATGGATGTCATAAGTGACACTCTTCTGAAAATTAAAAGTTATATTCTCAGTAGGGTCGATAATCAAATTATAATTACAAATTACTTCAAATTTCTACTCGGTCATTATGACTGAACAAGATAATATTAATGGTCGATTTCGGACTTCAAAAATTATTGATTGGTAAGAAACATATGTTTTGTTTACAAAGAGACCTAGAAAAATTATGATATAAAGTTCAGCAAGACGTTTGTGGCGTCTTTTAATCGAATACTATATTGATATCCCACAGCATATTCGGTAGAGGTAAGATCCTTTATATATTAAATGCTCTTTAAATTTATTTAAAAGAGAATATTCTCTGCGTAGCATCTGATATATATATATATATATATATATATATATATATATATATATATATGTGTGTGTGTGTGTGTGTGTGTGTGTGTGCGCACGCGGGTTTTAAATAAGACATTTAAAAAGTTAGACTTACCAAATATATATAGTAAACAATAGTATACTCCATAGTGCACGGCACCTATAAATTATAACATAAATTACGTCCAACATAATAAAAACTAGAGATCAAATATCCAAGCTAAGTTGTTAATATTTAATTTATATTATTAAACAATCACTTTTTCAAAAATAGGAGTTCCGATCAATACGTATATATAAAAGACATGACTTTGGATACCTATGTGTACTGGTTAGAGGTGGATAATACGTAAGACGAAAAATTCAGGAAAAGATTAAAGTAGCGCATAAAAAAAACACATGCAACATAATCGCAATAGTTGATTCCGTAGCAGTAAAAATAGCAAAACTTATTCAAGAATGAATACGTGTTGCATATATTTCCTTATATAAATTAAGTACATCGTATAAAAACTAATGGATACTTAACAATAAATGTTACTTAACTCGATAGTTTTGGAGTTGGATTCAGATTAAATACATGAGGATTAAAAATAATAACTTAATAAAAACTCAATGACTTAAGAAAACAGTTTATGTCCCTCTGTTTACTGAAAATTAACAAACACGTCTGAAAGAAAACTTACGCTTGCTTAGCGGTTACATATATTAGGATATTGTTACAAGAACTATATTAATACAAATTAAACAAAATTAAATAGAAATAATTAGGCAACAAAAACGCAACAAAACATGTAATTAAAAGATTATAAAAACACTTAGTTTATACTATGTAATTCAATTCTGAACTTGGCACAAGGAAGATAACGTTTAATCTTAATGAATACGATTGTTTCTCTTCTATGGGCATATCAGAACCATTTAATGTAAATATAATGAAGATAATTAATTGAATCCATGTTTAAAAATTGAGGAAAGTGTTTAATAAGGCATCTATTATAAATTAAGATATATTATTTTTTTTAAACATTAGTCTTCTCTCAGAGAATTTTTCTACAGTTAACAAAAAATATTTGTCTTCTTTCAGAGGAATCCTGTTAGGGCTTTCCTGTAGAGAGTACGCCGATACCATTCAATCGAACATGGTAGCGATAAATTAGCTTAGGTAGGGCAGTCAGTGGTGACACATCATTTATAAGGATTACATTGTACTATTCTGATGACAGCGCTCCAAAGTTCCATTGCTGGAGTGCAGTTGGGCTCCCTTTTCGCCCAGACGTTTACCAAAAACCTAATTTATCATTATGTACGAGTATTTCTGACGACGATCCACGCTCGTAAAATACGATTTCTAAAGTGCTGATAATGCTTGCTGCGTCGTGTCGTCTTCAATGATGTCAGATTGATAACCTCGTGGGTCTGCAGTCAATGCGCGACATATAGTGTTATTCTTGGTAGTATGTTATATTCATTTCCCCTCGGAACCAAGTGTCGCTAACGTCTTATTTCCCTTTTTTCCAACGTGTGGGTAGTGAGTAAATCGATAGCTATTTATTGCAATTTCTTACCACAGGCCTTACAAACGCTTTGGGAATCGTGGGGTCAACTTGTTTAACAAGTGAAAACGTTCATCCTACGTCGGAATGGCCATTGTGGTGTTGGAAAGACTTCAGCCAACTCCTCCACTCTCTTAGCCTTTGTGCGTAGACATCGGCGTGCGCCGTGTAGGTCTCGACGTGTTCATTTAACTTACGAAAGTCCAACACCGATCGCACATTGGACTTATTCTCTTGGAAAATGACCATTAATGGAATCAGGTCTTTCGGAAGACCAAGCTCCTCTGGATAGGGAAGCGGCCATCCATTGGTTAAACCTTCTTCCAATTCACGAAAATACTTCCGTTGACTTTGGTGGGACAGTGAATACTCTAGTACTTTGTTGGTATGTTGATTGGGTAACCGATTGCTTAACCGTTTCCACGATGCCAGTCAAGCTGTGGTTTGCTCATTGAACTCAGCAATGAAGTCTTATTCCTAAATTCTGATCGCGGCCCAGGCATTAAGCTCTGTAATAGTAAGCGTGATATCGCCTAACCAGTCCATGTGAACTAATATTTTGATTATGTTCATTCTGATTAGCATATTAGAAGCGAACAGCGGTGTTTCCATAACCGGAACATCGGGGCTAGCGTCTTCTGTTGTCAATGTGATAGTCACGACACCATTGCTACAAAGGATTTCGCCGTCAATTCTTAGGACCCCCGATACTGAACGACTCTAGTGATCGCACACTGTTCCAGTCACGAGGGACTGATAGCATTCAGAATCTATCAGCGCCATACGCTTTTTTGTCATCGCCAACGACTTCCATCACGGTTAGCGTCATTTTTAATTTGAATGTGGAGAAAGTTGCGTTGACGTGTCGACGCTGTTTCCACTTCCTGGACACTTTTGCAGGGTGACCTATTTTATTGCAAGAAAAACAGTGCATAGTTGATCTATTTGTCTGATTGCTATCACTGTCGTGCTGCATGCAGTTTTGATCAGATGGCTCGGGCCCCTGCATCTGAAGAAGTTAACGCAGCTACTCCTACTACCTTGGCCAGGCGTTGATATGTACGGAGCCTGTGTTGCATGCACAACAGCGGTAAGATCCTCGTCTTCGCTCTCCACTAATAGGGCGCGTGTTTTTTTAGCAGTTTTTTTACATGAGAGTGTACCAACTCTAGTTGACGACCGCAAATGTGTCGCTGGCAGGTAACGGTAGCCCACTAATGAAGGCGCTTTTCGTCTAGTATGCTTGCGGCGTTTCGCCCACCAGCTGTGCATCCGTTGAAAGTCAGAAACTCGGCTACGGTCTCTCTCAGACATAGGTGACGAGTAGTAAACTGTTTTAGGGCCGCAAATTCCGTACGATTTTATCAACGCTCGTGTATTTTCCTCGCTGTCGATCGGCTGTACTGCCGACAGCTGCCGATACGTTTCGCGAGTCGCACGCTTTACTCTCAGTGTAACGACTCGCTCCACTTTAGTCATTTTGCATAGCTCACACGTCAACTGAAGGACCTCCAACCATTTAATTATTGGAGTGTCTGTCACAGCGCCACTGAATTCGGGTATAAACCGATAGCACCGAAATAGCTTGTAGACAAAAAAAGGTGCAAAACATTTACTCGCTCGTCTTTCGTCGCCACCGCAGTTAACAGTAACAAAACCAAATCTAGAGGAGTACACATGCATATATATATATATATATATATATATATATATATATATATATATATATATATATATATATATATATATGCGCGTGTGTGTGTATATGAAATTTTCTGTGTGTGTATGTCTCTCTGGCTGTGTACATTCCCCTACCAAATTACTTCGTCAATTTGCAGTCTGCAGACTCGAGGTTTTACATAAGGGATATTGAGATCTGGCTGTGGACGTGTTAAAAATCAACGATTTGACCTTTGAAAACTCTACCAAACTCCTCCGCTAGTTTTGGGTCTAAACACTTGAAATTTTAGATGTAGGTTGTTGGACATAAAGTGTAATCAGGCATGGGCAAGCTTTTTAATCGTTTTTTGGCCGAAGATTTTGCTACCAAGTGGTCAAAGTTCAAAAGATTTTCGGTGTGTGGTATCTAGAAAACTATTCACCAAAATTTGGGTCTAAACATTTGAATTTTTACATAAAAGGTATTCAGTTATGCAGCAAGTTGTTTAATGAGTTTTGGAACCAAAACATTGCTTCCAGTAGGTCAGAGATGAAAGAGTTGATCTTTGTAGACTCTAGCAAACTCCTGCGCCAGTTTTGGGTCTAAACACTTAAAATTTTGATGTATGGTTTCCTGGATCTGAGTCGAACATTTATATATATATATATATATATATATATATATATATATATATATATATATATATATATATATATATATATATATACGTTTAAGTTATGAACAGTACATAGGGCCCGAGCTCAGCTTTGCTGAACTGCTAGCATATATATGTATGTATGTATATATATATATATATATATATATATATATATATATATATATCAATGTAAGTCTTGAAATCTTAATATGAATACTAGAATTGTCGACGAAGTACATATGAAGAATGGAGGAGATTAGTATCGACCCAAACTGTAAAAATTAGAGCTAATATGAGAATAGTTGCCCAGAAAATCAAAATAATACGCATTTTAAACATTAATAAACATGGTAACATTCGATCTGTGTCATTAATATTTTACTGTTCACGACCAAGGGAGACATTGTTTCTATATATGGCGTAAATTTTATGATTTTACTTTCTAGTAAATGTATTTAGAATCGTATACCAAAACGCATAGAAATATTCGTTGGGACAATAATATTAACGTTATATATCAAACGTATTACATTTACGGTTCGGATCTTACTAGAATATTACACCCCATGTTTTAGAATGGTTATTAATAATCTCTTATAATTACCAGCAAAGAAGTCACTGACTTTACATAAGTTGACCACATGCACGCAAAGTATATCGGAACGTGATAAATGCAAATCTCGCATGTCAGTTCTGTGTATGATTATCAGAATCTGAGGGAAGAATCATGCACTGCAAAGTAATAATATTTAGTACTAGTATAATTTATTCTTATATTTCGCTGATTACGTTTGATTTGAATAAGGGCGTAAATTCGTTTTCGGAAGACACGCGTTGAAGTAATAAAATGGAATCTTCTGACGCGAGATAATTTTACAAGGTCGTTGTATGTAAATTTGTAATCATCATACGTGATGGCATCAATTCAATTGATGGAGACAATTAAAATGGTAATTGTAACAGGCAAATAATTATCTTATGCTTTATATACAAATACAGCATGTTTAAAATGTCTTAGACATAGTTTGACAGTAAATTCTTAGTGCAAGATAGTATAGCTTTCGCACTACTATTTGTAAGAAAAGAAAATAAGAGAGATTGAATATGATCTTTGTAAACTTATCTTTAGACACGTCAAACAGTTTCTGTGAAAATATTACCCCTTTTCTATTTCCTCCCATTGGTGCACTACTCAATTACGCGAAAGATTTTCACCTACAGTAAACTGGCAAAGTGTTCTCCCAACTTGACAAAAATACATTTTTTTAAAAATGGATTACACTATCTGAATAATTAGTTTATTTCTGTTGTGTACATACGAAGTTTCCTGCGTAGTGTAAATTGAACATACATACATAATAAAGCATTTAAAAAGTCAAGGAAGCAAATATATCCTTCTAGTTAAGGCAATTAATGGATCTAAAATAAATGTTCAACATAATTAAAATGTTTAATAAAATTTACCTTCAAAATTATACCACTAAGAGTTTACTATTATTCGAAATGCAAAATATATATTGAGTTGAACTGTGCTTTAATTTGTAACACCACAGATAATGTCATTGCGACGATATTGAATTCAGTATTTGAAGACTATAATTTATAATCACGTACATAATTCTACCGAAAACTTACTGCTATTATGTAACATTCTATTGCTATTTCATACAATGAACTAATCGATAATTACTCAGTATTGTGAGATTATGTACAATATGAAATATTGTTGAAGTCTTAAGATACCAAATCAATTCGTTATTTCATTGTATGTTTTAGGATCCATGCCAGATATAGTTATTTTTCTGCCTGTACTTACATGCATATATTATAAGCGCATGTAAAACGCAAATCACTGCTTATTTATTGTATCTCTGTTTTTATGACTACAATATCGTAGTAGTGCATTTTACGTTACAGTGACAATGTGTTATTTCCGATTGAATTGAATTAAAATTGAAATATCACAAATCTTGCTACGTAAAGTAAAGTGACTATTTAAAGTATAAGAGTTGGTGAACTAATTTACTTTATTATTTTCATTGTGATTGTGTATGAGTTTGAATAATTCCTTTTGGAGCTCTGCGCATGAACAATTTTCTCTTCTAGCCCTATATGGTATTTTATATAGTATTTATTCTTTGAATTTCTCCAGCTTATCCATGCAGAACTTTATATTTGAGTTTTAGCCCGGAAAACCGGTGCAAATATGTGAAAATTACAAAAAATGAAATTTGCAAGGTGAAGGTCGAACGCCGGCATTTCCAATGCATGTTTTAATTTTTAGCCTTACAGTAAACATGTTTTTTATAGCTCAGTCATTACTGGCAGAGGCAAAATAAAATGTGAGCTGAACGTTTTAGTTTCGATTCTCGGTGGTGGCGCGTGAGTCTTTTTTTATACTTTTTAAAGCATTACTATATATTGCATCCAATCTATCTATCTATTTATATATCTATAAAGTAAAATGTATGTCTGTTTTTTCTCTATGGAAGTTAAGGAAGACTATTATACAGAAAGACATTACTTTACATATTCACACTTTTTAATATATACATATGCACATAACTTTATTAGCAGTACACAGAGCCTGAGCAAACCCGGACGGAACTGCTAGTCTATATCTCTATAAAAATGAACGTGTCTCTCTGTTTGTCTCTGTGTGTTAGTGTGTCTGTGTACATTTCCCTACGCAATAACTCTGTCAATTTTAAGTCTACACATTCGAAATTTGATATACAAGGTACTGAGATTTGGGCAAATCCTTGTAATCCGTTTCGGCCACAAATTCGGCTGCTTAGGAGTCAAAGTTCAACAATTTGACATTTGAGAACTCTATCAAACTCCTCCGGCAATTTTGGGTCTAAACAATTGAAATTTTTGATATAGGTTTCCTGAACATGGATTTAACTTAATATCTTCATATCATCTCCGAAAGAATAAATGTTAAAGGATCATAATAAGGATCAAATTTATACTTCTGCCGTATCTACCAAATTACTCCGACAACTTCTGGTCTAAACATTTGAAATTTTACATAAAGGGTATTCAGAGAAAGGGCAAACGTCACTTTTTCCCGTTATTTTTCTCCTTCACGGAACGGGTTCGTGCCTTCCTTCCTACTACCACTTTTTTTTTTTTTTGCTCAACGCACACTTCCAACTACCCGGGCAACGCCGAGCACCCATGCTAGTATCTATAAAAGTGATAGTGTCTGTCTGTTTGTATATTTGTGTGTCTGTCTGTGTACATTTCCGAACACAATAACTCTGTCAATTTTCAGTCTACCGACTCGAAATTTAATATACAGGGTAGTGAAATTTATGAAAATCTTTGTAATCCGTTTTCGGCAAGACATTTTGCTTGTAAAGGGTCAATTTAAAATATAGGTTCCTTGGGCATGGATCTAACTTAATAACTTGATTTGAGCGCAAAACAACTTCCTACTACCACAATTTTATGCTCAACATGCACCTCAAGATGATCGGGCAAGGCCGGCCTGAAATCCTGGTATATATATATATATATATATATATATATATATATATATATATATATATATATATATATATATATATATATATATATACTGAGATGCTCCTCACCTTGTTTTCTCCCTACATTCGCTCTTTTTACGCACCACACAATCACCAACAGTAGCACAATTATCGTTACTAGCGTGCTCTCTCCCGGTCGTGTAACCATTACTTTATGAAGCCTATCTCTAGCTTCTGTAATCTCCAGACTGTTTAATGTGGCTTGTAATCACTCAAATCTATTCGTCTAACTCCTCCCTTTTGGTAGCCTAAGTCGGGTATGTGACGATGGATCAGGGGGTCCCAGAGCTCAGTGAGGTTAGTAAATGGGTCATTCGCCCATTTTACCTCAAGTGCTTTTAATAAATACCGTTCCTCAGACTGATTATATGCAGGTAATCCTGTGCCCTTTCCCCGGGCTTCACAACCTCTGTCCAGTTCTACCATAGTTAAAGTTCCCACCTTGATTGCGTGGATTCCAAACAGGTGTCTTTAAGTACTCTTATAGCCAGTGGCAAAAGACCTTCACTTGCCACTTAAACCTTGAAGACGCTATTTATCACTCTCTCATCCCCCTAAAATAATCCCAACACACACAACTCATGATCTCCAGTGACATACAACGAACTCTGTGACAGGCAAATTCCAAGACTATTATTTCGGTATATTCCTGGGTATCGCTGATTCAATAGCATAACTCTATCTCTAGCTATATTAAATGCTACATATTCGGACTCCACTCTGTAACTGGCTACCAACCCTTACTTGGGTGTGTCCAGTGGATATGGAACGGGTGGAGTAATAACTTAATACACCTTGTATTTAGTTTCTCAATCCCAAAGAGGTATAGATCCAAACGCTAATATTCTGTCAGCTTCACACCGCGCAATACACCTCAGGTTGTTATAATATTTCCACAATCCTTCCTCGGGGTAAACTGGAAGTTGTAGGCGCGATGGTAATTTTTGCCTTATATCTTCTAACATATTTCGCAGCTGCTCCGGACTTATTACACTAGTAGACAAATTTCCTAACGCTAGGGCGTCCAATTGGCCCCTATATGAGTGGTCCACTCAACCAATGACTGTAACCGTCACAGCATATGCATTAACTGTAAATATCTCTGTAAAATGGCTTCCTCTCTCAAAAACTCAGTCTAATTCGACTAGACACATTACACAATTCTTCATGCAAAATTTCCAATTGACTAATTATATCATTAAGTCAGTCCCTATTTTCCTGCACTTCTACTCGCGTGATATTTAGTATTGCTAACTCCTCCTTGGTCACTTGTGTTAACGTTTTTTTGCCCTCGTTCAAACTGCTCTATTCGGATCCTTATTAACTCGAGATACTCTTCTGTAACCACTTCAAATAATGCTTCTAAGGCTGTGTCTATTATTTGTATAACCGTTTTCTTAGGCCTGAGTTCCAGGTTCCTAAATCTTTGATAATGGTTTCTTTGATCGGTCCACCGGCGCCTCAAAATGCGCGTCTCGTCCTCTAAGGGGCCCAATATCTCCATATATTGCCCCACCTGTTCATAGTTACTAATTTTCTCCTTAATATATCAAACTGCTCAGTCCCTCTTCTATGGGTGCTAATTAATTCCTTACAAGGCCGCAAATCATTCACTAGGGTTATCAGTCGGTTCGACTGGCCGATTATTACCTCGCTAGTTTTTCTGAAAACGGCACCCTCGTCATAAGCAGCGCAGTAGATATCCACAGCAGTCCTAACAGGAACAATATCATGATCGTCCTCATCCCTACACCGCGGGAAGATATGGATCGATCATTGACTCAATCGTCCAACTGATACATCAAGAACAACGTATGGTGGCGGTTGCATTTAACAACTGTGGTGGCTGCCCAACAATAAGGCATTGAAAGAAACACGACCACGCCACATCAATGACCCATCACCAACAATGGAACGACGAGAACAAAATTGAAAACACAAATAAATCACCAAGGGGCCTCTTCCCATAGTAACACCGTGTGTGGATATTCCGCCTAAGAAAGAAGGACATCATGGTCGGCCAATAACATCAACAAGAATAAGAATAATTTCGCAGGGTTCATTCATCGGTTGTGCCGTATATCGTGAAAGATTTTGATACCAGAAAGAACTCGCTATATCAATAGCAACGCACATATAATCATCACACAATATCATTGACCACAAAAACATTTTTATGTCACTAGTTATAAAATGTTGTACAAAGGGCATTGACAAAGAAGAATACGTTCATACCAATAACTACTTGTAGGTGACTCAAGGAATTAAAGAACAACTGCGGCCGACCAACCTCGTCATGCATGAAGGAAAACAATTTCTCAAGGGCCAAGAAATCCTTCATCCTCGTCGATTTCTCGGTAGGACTACATAAGCAGATCATCCAAATTAGGCATCATCGATTAGAGCACTTTGTCAACAACACCGTCCCCGGTCACCACACCTAATAAAAAGAACAAGATTGAGTCGTTACCATTATTCCTTATCCTTAATTTACCACAGGGATCAGAAGGTCGGTGCCATCCTTGCGTCTCCAAGAATACACGAATCCTCGATTTATCGAACCTGGTTCGATAATTCAAGCACATATAAAAAATTATAAAATGTTAACCACGCCCAAGCGCCTCACCCAAGAACGTGCCCGAGCGGGCACTTCCCAGACACACTGAGTAACACGAAGGGCTGGCCAACCACAATCAATACCTCAATCACTCAATTTTTGTAATTAGTTGGAATGAATTCCGGAACATTTAAACTGGACTGTTAGAATAGGATTCTAACAGTCCAGTTTAAATGTTCCGGAATTCATTCCAACTAATTACAAAAATTTAATTACTAAAATGCGTAATGTTTATCAACCTCGAAGATCGCGCCCTTCAAGGAGACTCAGTCAACGCCTCGCTATCGCACGAGGATCTCTGTCTTTGTTTTTTCATTTAATACCTCCATGTGTGAATATCACGCACCTGACTTACTCGCTATGGAAGAATCCATCAAAAAATATAAATCGCTTTTCGCGCACAAAGTGTGTGCGCTTAATTTAGTTATCATTTCACTCATTGATACTAATAATTAATTCCAAGTAATTCCCGGCCTCTTAACTCATATTTCACAAATAAGAAATCCTTCCGACTGAGGAAGAATTTTAATTCTTCCCAAAGGTCCATTTACTCGACTCCCGTCAGCTAGTTCTCCAAATGATTTCATGGCTTAAAGTTGGGATCAAAATTGATAAAATCAGATTCCTTTGTAGTCACATGTGCCGTGGCCCCACAATCGACAAGAAAATTATTATTATTTGTTGAAGCATTAAACGTACACGAAAATAATAATGTACGTTCGCTACCAGAGCTCTCTACATTTTTAATGTACTCGCCATTTTGAGGCCTGTATCTACATTGGAAACTCTTGTGATTAAGTCGTCCACAATTATAGCAAATAATTGTTGTACTTTTCTAAGGAGAAAAATTGTTTTGGGCAAAGTTGCAGTTTTATTCCTGGTATGGATATAATTTTATTTTGGTGTTTTATGTGTGTATTTTTGAATTTCATGATATTTGTGGATTCGCTTTTTTCTGTGATCATTTTTTTTTAGGTTCTTCGTAACTTCTGAGTGCTACCTTGAATTGGCTAAAAGTCATGGGTTTTTCCTTCTGGGTTATCACGGTGGTAAATGGCTTTAAATCACTCGATAATCCCTTAAGGACCATGGACATTAACAGACTTATAACTTCACCGGACATGTTTAAAGAATTTGCAGTCGTTTCGGCTTTAAAATATAATCAGTAATAGTTTCAGCTTCCATTCGTTTTAGAGAGGTCAGTCCAGTATAGTTCAGTATATAAAGAAATAATTTTGGGTTTTCCTTTCGATAAATAATGCTCTATCAATATATTTAATGCTTTGCAGCCATTGTCCAGGGCTTCTCTCATTACCAGTGGTAGACTTCGGTCATCTAAACACTGTATTAATTCTGCAAAGACAGTAGCGTTCTTTTCAATGAAGTCGGGGTTGTTTCTGTTTTCAGGTTGTGTTTGAAGTACTTTGTGTAGCTTTTGGATTTGTAGATATCCTAGGAATTTAACTTGCCACAATTCGAATTTTGATTCGGAGCCATCGAAATAAACACGCACGCTGGGCGCATAACCTCTAGAAGTGTAAGGCATGTTTAGTTTCAGAACAGTTTCCGATATCTAAAATTTCAAGTATTTAGACTAAAAATTGTCGAAGGAGTTTGGTAGAGTTCGCAAAGATCAAATCGTTGGACTTTGACCCATTAACAACCAAATTTCTGGCCAAAAACCGATCACATAAATTTTCCTAAATATCAGTACCCTGTATATCAAATTTCGAGTCTGTAGACTTAAAATTTACAGAGTATTTGCGTAGGGAAATGTACACACACACAAACACACACAGACACACAGGCACACAGACACACAGGCAAGTTCACTTTTATAGATATACTAGGATTTCAGCCCGGCGTTGCCCGGGTGTTGGATGTGTGTGTTGAGCAAAAAAAAAGTAGTAGTAGAAAAGCAGGCTCGAACCCGTACTGCGAAGGAGGAAAAGAACGGAAAAAACGTGACGTCTCTGCTGTTACGATCACCGTCAAACTGTAAGTGACGTAGATTTAAATTAATGTTACGCAATTGAAATGAGGGAAGACTTTCGAAAATATCGGCGAAAAAAGCGACCCCTACCTGTAGAAAAGTGTCCAGAGGAGGGTGAAAAAATGTTTTTAGCCAATTTTTTTTGTATTTGTTGTGTAAAAGGGCGAGTTTAAAAAGGATTCTGATCTTGTGATAATCCGTCGCCATTGTCGAAAGTTTTAGGCAGACATGAAAACATGCATGCATACATACATTTATAAATTGATAGCTCACATTTTCGACCCAAACCGATTTAAAAACTTGCTCTATCTCTGAATACCCTCTATGTAAAATTGTAAATGTTTAAACCAGAAGTTTTCTGAGTAATTTGGTAGAGACCGCAGGGGAATTTTTTTAAAACTTTGACCCCTATTCTGACCCCTTAACATTTATTGTTTTGGGCTCAAATCAAGTTATTAAGTTAGATCTATCTCCAAGTAACTTAGATATAGAATTTCAATTGTTTAGACCCAAAATTGGCGGATGAGTTCGGTAGAGTTCTCAAAGGTCAAATCGTTGAATTTTTACTACTTAACAGCAAAACCTCTGTGCGAAAGGTATTACAAAGATTTTCCCAGGTCTCAATACCCTCTATATCAAATTTGGAGTCTGTAAACTGAAAATTGGCAGTTATTGCGTACGGAAATGTACACAGACAGACAGACAGACACACACACACAGAAACTTTCACTTTTATAGATATACTGCGTGTTCGAATGTGTCTGTTGAGTAAAAAGCAAAATATAAAAAGTGGTAATAGGAAGGCAGACTCGAACCCGTACCGTGAAGTACTGGAAGTGATATTTTTTTTAAAAATTAAGGGTAGGTTATTGAAAGGAGAGGATGACTTTCAAAAATATCGGTGAAAATCGACCTCGCCCTGTAGAAAAGTTCCCAGTTAAAGGTGAAGATATTAATGTTTTTAGCTAATTTTTCGATATTTGTCCTCTGAAATGTCGGACTTTAAAACGATAGTGATCTGGTAAAATTCGTCGCCTCCGTCAAAAGTTTTAGACAGACATGCAAACATACATACATACATTTATATATTGGTAACTAAAAATTTTCGACCAAAACCGATTAAAAAGCTTGCCCTATCTCTGAATACCCTTTATGTCAAGTTTCAAATGTTTAGACCGGAAATTTTCTGAGTAATTTGGTAGTGATCAAATTTTTTAATTTGACTCCGATCATGACCTGTTAACCATTATTGTTTTGGGCTAAAATCAAGTTAAGTTAGATCCATGTCCAATGAACCTATATCTAAAAGTTAAAGTGTTTAGACCCAAAAGTGTCGGAGGATATTGGTAGAGTTCTCAAAGATCAAATCGTTGAACTTTTACTCCTTAACCGCTAAATTTCTGGCCGAAAACCGATCTCAAAAATTTTCCCAAATCTCAGTACCCTGAATATCAAATTTCGAGTCTGTAGACTTAAAATTGAGAGAATTATTGCGTAGGAAATTTACACACACAGACACACAGGCGCGTTCACTTTTATAGATATAGAGATAGACGCATAAATATACAAGTACGAAAAGCATTTCATCCAATGCATGAAAATTGTAAAACAAAACGTTTTTCTATAAGCTTTTAAAATAAAGGTACATGATTTAATTTGAAATTTATCTTCAAAGTGCACTTTTATAAATTTTACAAAGTAATATATAAACATTTATTTTAAATTGAATCAAAAAATTTCCTTGGATTTATTTTATGTAATGTACATTCTGTAGCACTATAAAATATAATTGACAATGTTATATCTCTATCATTAATTGCTAGATGAAAGATAATGTTTTCAAATTGCAAAAAAATGTACATTACTTAAAATAACTCCAAGGTAATGTTTTAATTTAATTTAAATTGAATTTTTATACCTTACTTTGTAAATTTTATAAAAGTGTACTTTGAAGATAAATAAATGTCAAATTGAATCTTGTACCTTTATTTAAATGTAACATGAAGTCTGAAAAGGATAGAGCGAAACCAACAGATAAATGTGTTCGGCAAATACGAGATTGCGTTTATACAATCGATTGTACATACTTTAATGTCGAATTAGTTCGCATTTTACATCATACAGCAGCTGGCAAGCTGACAAAGCGTCTTAAATTATCTTGCAACGATTTGCATAAAGAAAATTGTTTTGGATCTGTATCAAATACCTAAGCTAGCTTCCTAATTCTCCGAAAAAACTTATAGACACTAAACTTCAAAACGTTAATCTAAACTCGATTATGAATTTATGTCTTATATATAAATTTTAATCATTTCTCTTTATATTGATGCTTAAATATATTCGCCAGAGAGATAAAAGGTCTATTTTATACTCAATTCAACACACGTTTAGAAATTAAAAAATTGTTCATCTGAGTCATATTTCTATATCTTTTTTCACAATATTTATGTAACCATAAGGTTAAACACTTTTTTTAATTGAGAATTAAAAAAAAGACAAAATGGTAGATTTGCAAATGTCCTGAAGTTGCAAGAATTTTCTATTTAACAACAGATCTTACTATATTGCTGCAAGTTACAATATTTGTTAAAGTCAAAAATAGAATTCATTTCCATAATAACGTTATAATAATGATTAAGTATTAAAATAATTTTTGGCTGTTTTTACATGCTATTCGACATATGTAATCCAAGAACGTAATAAAAATGCGCTCCAAATTAGTTTGAAACTAAACACTTTCGTCTCGATTTCTATTAAGCTGCATAATTAAGTAATTTTCTGTTAGTTCTAATTACAAAAATGCGAAACTATGATATAAAAGATGAGGGTTAACCCCCAGAGCAATAGCATATTAATAAATGTAGTTTAATAATTTTGGTTATAATTGAATTTAACAACATTAATCATACAAATTGTGAGCATAAAACCAAATTTGCATAGCTATATTTTTTATACCTGTACATATTCAAATAATTATTAAACACAAATAAAGTCAATCGCTACAAATTGAACGTAACCATAACATCTTTTCTATCTGTACCAGTGTCAAGTTATATAATTTCAGTATATATTGCTTGCAGTTGAAATCCTGTTTTGTTTCGCACATTCTATTTTCCTATATCTCATGCATGTGCAATTATGTTTTTTCTTAATCTCTATATAGATAGGTGCTCATTTTACGCGTTTATTCTAAGCTATCGATTTAAAAATCGACATGTTAATAGTTTCAGTATTTATTTGAATTCAACCAGCGTTATGTATTCAATAGAATCTAAAGAGAACATGGTCTTTTGTATAACATTTAATATGGCGATATAATATTTAATTTAATTCAATTTGTTTTATTTAATATGGTTCACTAGAAGCACAATCAGTGATAAAAAACATTAGAAACGTAATATAAAAAAATTGTTTACAACAAAATCTTTTGTTTCATCTATGATATAATAAAATAATTGCAGTAATTTTTTTTCTGGGCCCAATTACCGTAGGTTTGCAACCCCATATGCCACATACAAATTTATTATGTCTAAAAAATTATCCACCATCTTATGTAACTATACAACCCTGTTTTAGACACATTTATTCGTTATTATCAAATATTATATCGTCATTATCGCCAACATATATAGAAGAACCTGATTACAATCTTTACACATAAATTACCGTGATCGACATTTACAAATATGGCATCTCTCTCTACACGATGCAACCCTTAAAAAGATAAACAAATGCAAATATAATCATACCAAACTCCCATTGTCACAAATTATAGTACTATTACACTAACACCTACATGTGTACACATTAGCTATTAAAAAACCCACACCCTCACAAAAAAATCCGTGAAAACAATATTCATTTCTAGTGTTTACATTTTACGCTTTCCGAGCGGCGATGTTTTTCATTCTACTAAACGAATCTCTTAGTAAAAGCTAATTGTCACCCTCAGAGCAATGAAAAATTTGGGAGTGCTGAACACGAAAATCACATCAAAATTTGTTTACATGAAATGAAATCATTACTAAGTGACCAAAATGCGTGTGCTCATTTTACGTTAAATTTATATCGGGAACTGATTTCACACCGTCTGAAAAAAGTCATATGGACAAATTAACTATTCGAAACTATTATACCCCACAAAAAATACCCTGAAAAATACATTACATGCTGGAAACATCAACAAAAACGGGTCGATCCGTCGTCGGTTATAACTGTCTGGCTGGGGTCGCATTATGTGTGATCATTGCAGGCATCTTCCCATCGTCGCTCCTTGTGTAGTCATTGTGTCTTTACAGGCAGCTTTCTGTCGTCGGCATTAATGGTATGCTGAAATCGAACACTTGTATGAAAACAGCGAACGAATAAATTTTTATAAAAATATATATAATTTATTAAACAGTTAACGAGTAGGAAACATATTTAGTCGACCCATCGCGTATAGCGACCAAGCCTCAAATGTTTTAAAACAATAAAATTATATTTCTCCATTGAAAGAGAGAGAAACGGAGTAAAAGAGAGAAATAGAAAAGAGAAGAGAGAGAGAGAGAGAATGAGAGAGGTAAATATGCGTTTCACGCAATGTTTTATTTTTCAATTCAGATATCTGCGTGTAATTTTTAACTTTTACGCTTTTCCAGCGGCAATTTTTGCATTCTATTTGCAAATATACGGGGCGTTACATTTTTATCATAAATATGTATAGTTTTATCTGTTAACACCATATAGCTATAATCCTCTTCCCACCAATACAAAAAGTTCCCACAACCTTAACCTATATTTTCTGCATGTACACTATATATTTACCTATTCTACAAACGCGATGTTGTGAGTTTACCTTTTACGCTACAGAAGCATTTGTTCCACTGAACAAATTTCTTTGTAAAAGACAATTGTCTACCTCATAACAATAACAAATTCGGGGTTGCTGAAAATGAATGTCACATTTACATTTGTTTACATGATATAAAGATATTACTAGGTTTCCAGAAAGTGAGTGCTCATTTTATGTGAAATCTGTACACGAGAACAGAACACCCATATTTTGAAAAAGTCATTTTTCATATAAGGAAGCATATAAAACTACTATCTGATACACAAAAACTTACATATGCACACATTAACTATTGGAAAAAAACCACACTCACGCAAAAATAACCTGAGTAAATATATTATATTTAACCATATTTACATTTTACTCATTTGACGTTAAATTTGGATCGGAAAATGATCCCCTACTTTCTAAAAAAAAATTTCTTTATATGATGAAAACTACTTATCTGCCCGCAATTTCAATGTCATATTCGTTTTCAGCAGCACCGGACACGTAAAAGGCTTCATTTTAAAGTTTATTGCGGAGTTTGAAAGAAACTGGACATTGACCAATTTTTAGTTTCTTTTTTTAACACCAAATAGGTTTTGCATAATACCACCCACCCACCCCAAAAATACCATACTCTGAACCACATATTTGCTGCATGTACGCTAGATACTTACTTATTCTGCACACGCTACCCCTCATTTGGATGTTAGCTTTTACACGGGTTGTACTTTTTTTCTTTGAAGAAAATATATTTTTAACTTCCCTCCAACTTTAGACTTTCCTAAAAAATGACACTACTTTGCGACATATAACAACCTCTTCACACAGTTATTCTCCCACCTCAACCAAAATATAAACATAACCTGAACCCAATATTTTATGCATGTGGGTTACAAATTTATTTAATTTGCATAAAAGAACACTTTTTGTTTTATGTTTACATTTACACCATTAGTTATTTTTATATATAAAGTTTTACCTTAGACGCTGCAACCACCAAATATTTTATTGGTTCAGAGTATTTGAGTGTGGAAACTCTGACAGCGATTATCAAGATTACATGTCGGGCAAATCCTTTGAAAACCGCCCCCGCAGACACAAAATGTGGTGTCTATTTCGAAAGTCGTTATTATAGATATTGGGCGGTGTCTATTCCTAAAGCTGTTCTCAATATGAGTAGATTGTGGGTTTGGCAACAAAAACAACAATAGTCGAAATTAATTTTTTTACGCTAAGGAATGGGACATGCTTCCACCGGGAAACGCCGGTTAATGAATCCTGCTAGTAAAAATACAATCATTAAAATTGTGGCTATACCTAATTGTTTGTTTAAAATGTTTTTATATAATTGTAAATACTTTAGCGATTACACTTCGGTAGCTATCGTCGACAAACCATATGCAACTTTCGTCGCCGTATATTTTCTAATTTTGAATAGTCTAAATGTATTCTTTAATTTCCGATATGTAAATGACCGTGGTTGATTTTCAATATATCGATCCATTGCAGATTGTCTTTTGTGTTTTTTGTGAGTAAAAACTGTAATAGAACACAATATATTCTTAAAAATACTTGAGTCAAACAAGAGATTGTCTAAAAAAGAATCTCCCTACATGAATAATGTGCTCATGTGGTTGAGATGTCTAAACTTTTTAACTGAAGTGATCCATATACCGTAAACGGGTTGTAATATGTTTTTGGATGGTGTTGTTAAATTCCCAAGTCAGATTTTTATGAGCTTATGTAAGGCACTCTTGTAGATTATATCGATTATATATTTTTCTCAGCTTGTCCATATATATTATATTTATTTTACCCGATGTTCTGAGAAAGAAATGATTCTTCTTCCTTCGTTATATTAAACACGTGAGTTGAAATTGAAGATAACTCATATGAATAGAATAGAAGTCGTTATTACGCATAATGCATTTTATCACTATTAATTGATGCAAACTCGAAACTTTACTGTAAATTTACGTTTTAAATAAAGGAGATTAAACATATTTAACATTAATCACTTCAAAGTTTTTTTCTGCATGCATTCTACGTGAAGAAATATTTTATATAACTATAAATGTGAGGTATTTTCTCGCTCTTATATCGATATTATCGCCTACTTTTTATTTAAAATTATGAATACAAATATATTCAGATATATATGCAAGGGACTGCATAATGTTTAGCACATTTTCATATACATTTGACAAACGAGTTTTGTTATTGTTATTGTTGTAATTCCTTCTTATTGCTTTTCTTCGAATGATTTATTTAATGTCACTAATACGCTGAATTCTATTTATGAATAGTTTCTATATTTTGCATGATTACATAGAAGTTATGATAAAAACTTTCGAGTACATTGATATTATATATATGCACATATATATATGCACATATATATGCATATATATATATATATATAAATGTAATTTTTGATTCGTTCGTTATCAATAAAACCATATTTCTACATTGCCAATTTAATTGACTTTTTAGACAAACTTTGATTAGAGTCCAGGAATGTTTTTTATGTTATTAAAATAAATTAATATATCAAATTATAAAAATGTTAAATAAAATAAAAATATTCTTCGAATTCGTGCTGCGGGCCTATTCGATTTTTACTTCCGGTAGTTATTTCAATCTATCCACCACGATTTGACGACTCTACTCAATAAGTGAAAAAGAAAACATCCTCTATTTTTTAAATTTAAATTCATTTCCCAAGTTATTTTTAATTTAAAACAAATTGCTCGCCAGAACGGGAGTTTTCAGTTGAAACATAAAAGTCAAAGAACCTTTACAAACCCATCTTTTTCGTAAAAACAAAATTGGGAGCACCCGTTTTTCATTTAGTTTTTTTGTTTATTTTTTAAACAGTTGTTTCGATATCAGAAAACATGAACTTTATTTATTATTTACACGATAAATTCTTAGATGAAAAGAGAGGTTTTTTTTTCGGAGAAAATTCACGGCACATATGCATTTTGGTAACATGCTTGAATATCTTTTTTTATTTGTATTTGTTTTTTTCAGCCAGAATGGCTGAAAAAAAAACAAATAAAAAAGATATTCCAATCAAAAGGGGATGATGTTTTGTAACTATTCTGTGCTTTCAACTGACAATGTATTATTTAAAAAAATATTATTTACAATTTATTATTACATCGTGAAATTATATAAAAAAATGTCAGATTTGCAGTTAAGCTGTACAAATAACATCCAACCTTGTAATCAAAAAAGGGGCACGTTGTGTCGTTACCGGTAAGTTTGTTTATGTATAATTTATTTTAAATTAACCACATTGTTGAACAAATAAAAGGATTAGATGTGTTTTATTTCATAATGTATTTTTTATTGCATGATTAAACATTTAAAAAGTTAAACAATACAAATAATATGTTGTTTAACAAATAAAATTAAAAAAAAGAAATGAAAAATTAAGTTTGACAATGATTAAACGTGCTTTATTTTATAATTTAAAATGTTTATTTTATAATGTAACATTTAACACATTGAACAATACAAATAAGATTTTTGTTTTATTTAACATTTTATATTGTTCTCGGGTGCATATGATGACGTGTCCCCACAAGAATTCAATATTTAACTTCATCTTTTATCATTTCTCTTCGAGAACAAATCCAACATTTTATTTATATTGTTGAATGTTTTTATCTTTTAATTATAAAATAAAACATATTTAATCATTTTAAAACTTCATCTGTCATTATTTCTCTTTTTTCTTTGTTAAACAACGTGATTAATGTTTATTAAATATTAATCACGAGATTACACTTTCAATAATTACTTGAATATAAACAAACTTATATTTACACCGGTATCGACCCAACGTTCGCCTTTTTTGATAACAGGATTCGAGGCTATTTGTACAACTAAACAGCAAATCTGCCGTTTTCGGCAGATTTGACCTTTAGCTGTACAAATATCCTCAAACCAGGTAATCACTTAAAGGGACTCTTAAAAGTCAGCATCGCTATCGAGCAGAAGGTGTTTTTTTACATGTTATACAAACTTTAAGTGGGTAAAATATAATCACATAATTACTGAGAATGTGATCATGCGATTAAAATTTAATTTAAGTAAACCATGTTGTTTAACAAATTTAAAAGATAATGCAAGATGAAATATTCCAATGATTAAATATGTTTTGTTTTGTAATTTGACATTATAAACATTGAACAATACAAATACAATTTTGGGTACTTATATATTTTTGGTCAATTCTTTTGACAAAATCCTTATAATTTGGTACCCCAGAAGCAATGTTCCAGCAGTCTGGAGAAAAGATTCGTTAAGGTTATTTTTGTATAGTTTGGAGCAAATTCAGCAGAGCATTTTAATAGCACAGCCGGGATGAGGATCGGGTCTACATGCGTTGGAAGTGTCTAGGATCTTTATGACATCATGCATCTGAGAAGGGGTGATTTGCAAATCATCTAGTGTGGCGTCTGTCGATGAAAGTCGAGGAGTGGTTTGTTTGGTCCAATGTAGAGTGTAAGCTAAACCGACTTGCCAGTATGTTAGCCTTCTCGGTTGCGTGCAAATAATGATTGTTGGATAGCAAGGGAATTGTTGATTGCTCATTATTTACTACACCGTTGTAGATTGTCTAGAAATCAAGTGTTCATAATTTCTGTGCTTCGATGTGTTTTCTGGTGGTTTCGGCATATTCTCTCTTGGTTGTCGCTATTTCTTTCGTACAGTTTTTTCTAGCTTTTATAAACTTTTGTTTGTTTCTACTGGACTTATGTCGGTTAAATTCGCAGTATCCATGCTGTCTTTGAGCAATAAGAGCTGCACATGTAGAAGTAAACCATTGGGGAGAGTGGGATTTACTATGAAATTTCAGCGTGGGAACATGTGCTTCAATTGCTCCTTTGAATCATTCAATGGTCTAATTTCCGCAGTGCTCAGCGGGAAGAGAAAAGATGTTTCCTCATGGGGCATCTTTGATGAGATTCCTGATTGCTTCTCAGTCAGCTTTCTCATAATACCTTGTTGTCTGGAGCAATGGCTCTTCAGTTTTGGGGCCCGATTACGTCCATTATCATACCGTGATCAGTATTCACAAGTAGTATATTGGCATTTGTTATATAATCATCGGGAAACTGTTGTTAAATATAATTTATAGTAAACTTTTGCACTGCCTTAGTTTGTAAGTTTACATAAATGCCTTACGATGAGTTTTGTCAGTTATATTTGTCAGTTTAAGTAAAAGCATACAGATGAGTTTTGTGATGATAGGGCAGATAATGAAGCTTAAAGACTAAATGATTTGTTGGGTGTTGGATTGTTTGTAAGAATCTGATAGATTGGTGGTTGGCTAAATTGCATAGATGTGTGCACACTACACAAATCTCGAGAAAATAGTGACTTCGTAGAGTACTGGCATTTGTGGTCTATTGACTAGCCGAGTAGAGTGAACCCAATTTTTTTCAAGATACATAGCAAAATCTCTTACGATGTGTGCCAATTTCTTTTAATTGTAAATCTTATTAGTAATTGTGTATTCATGATTTTTCTTATTTACTATCCACACTCTAATTTACATCTAGGTGATCATGCCGCCAGTAGTTACGCAACAATATGCTATTCATCTATCACCAACATTTCTCAGAACAATCTTACCTATCTTTAAAATACTTCTTAACTTATTCATCATTTCTCTAATATTAAAAATTCTATCGGCAACTACAACAACACGAAGTAGAGCATTGTTTATACAAACACGTATGCTATGTCACATAGTTTGAATACAAGATTCAAGTACGGTGCACGCAAACAAAATATTTTCTGACTAAATTTATGCTCAAAATATTAAAAATCAAGACACGCATTTATGTGTAGGAGCCAAGTATGCCAATGCAATAGCAAGGGTATCTGACCTGTGCATGCATATATGCGTCATTGTTTATCGGTATAAATGTCACTTCAAATTAACGTTTAGTCATAAATATATTATTATGCTTATTTTAATTATATTCTAGAATGAGGGGTATTTCATATAAAGTCATTCCTTGGCAACTTTCCAACAGAATAAAACGTTGATGAGTTATTGCCTAAGACAGTTTCGAACTGTTTATATGATTAGAAATTGCGGCTATTAGCTAGTGTCTTCCATGAATGTGTTCCGGCTGACGTATTTTAAATGTGCTAGGTCATGGTAGACAAGCATTTTGTACTCGGTCCAGTAATTCTTGTTACTTTAAATTTAAATGCGCTACACAAGGACGTATCCTTAATCATGTTTTGAAGCTATTCTAATAACACCAATAGAAATTTATCTTCCTCTCTCTCTCTCTCTCATTTTCTCTCCTTCTCTCTCTCTCTCTATATATATATATGTATATGTATACTAAACACACACACAGAGACACACACACACATATATATATATATATATATATATATATATATATATATATATATATATAATCTAAAGAACTTGGAGTATTTTTCAAAAAGGTGCTAAATATTTAACTTTCAAACATGTCTTATTAAATTAAATTATGGGAAGTCATGCTTAACAATTTCCGGAGAAAAAAACTATATAACGGTGGGGAAAAAATAACGTTGAAAATGAAAATGGGAATCTTCCGTTCAACTCGGCACTTTTCGACAGGGGGGGGGTCACTTTTTTCGCCGATATTTTTTTAAAGTTATCCTCTCCTTTAGATTTATAGCCTTAATTTAAAAAAAAAATGTCGCGTCCGGTTTGGCGGTGGTCGTAAGAGCATAAACGTTAGGTTTTTCCCCTGTTGTTTCCCTCCTTTGTGGTACGGGTTCGAGCCTGCCTTCCTACTACCACTTTTTTTTTTTGCTCAACATACACATCAAAACACTCGGGCAGCGCCGAACTGAAATGCTAGTATATATATATATATATATATATATATATATATATATATATATATATATATATATATATATATATAAGTATGCATATTTATATGAATTTATATAAATATATAAAAACACTCTTCAGATTCCTCAAGTTTAATCGAAACCGAAACCAAAACTTATGAACATTCTTGGTAAAAAGATGTTAAAAAAGTTGATTACTGGAGTGCCTTCAGCTATAATCAAAACCGAAACCCAAACTTTTGAAGAATAATTATAAAAGTATTTATCAAAAGTAATGGAAGGTCATAACAATAAACCGACAGTCATTCAGATGTACGCGGTACATACTAAATAAACAACCAGCACGTGTCTGGTTCCCCTCTGATGTTGCATTCGAGTTGACTCCACAAAAATAATGCATGAATGATGAATGTGAGAAATATGGAGGCCCAAAGTTGCCTTCACATTTTCGCCAAATTTCAGAAAAATCCAATAGATGGGGCAAAAGCTTTAGGGCAGAATGTGTACTTTTTAGCAGTTTGGGGGCTTTTGTGAGCGCTTTTGAGTTTCTGGGAACGCCGAATCCAAGTTAAATAGACAAACGGTGCAATTTCACGTCTTTTTGAATTCAGCACTATGCAAAATCACTATTTAGACATACATATCAAGTTTTTGGGTAATATGATAAAAGAGCCCCAAAAAGGCATGTTTTTAAATTTAAGCTCCAGAAAGATGCGAACCAGAATTTTGCCAGGGTCTCCCATACTAAAATTATATTAAGAACAATGGCTTCCACATTTTCGCCAAGTATTTTGAAAATATAATAGGTGAGTCAAACGCTATGGGGCAAAATGTCATTTTGTGCTATTTTTTGTTTACCTCTTTTGAGACCTTGGAGATGTCGACTCCCAGTGTGAATGGATAACGGTAAAGTTTCAGGCCTTAACACATGTATATTTAAGTTGGCCACCATAAAAAACACTATATAGTCAGATATATCAAGTTTTTATTCAGAAATATGAAAAACAAGAGACACAAAAAGAGGGGTTTTAGCACTAAATGTCTCCGGGGACACGAAACAGAATTTTGCCAGGGTCACCCATACTGGATTTATATTAAGAACAATGGGCTTCATGTTTTGGCTAAGCTTCAGAAAAATCTAATGGATAGATAAAACAATTATGCGGCAAAACCTGTTATTTGGGGCCATTTGGGAGCATTTTTGTCCACCTTTGAGCCCCTGGGGATGCAAAGGGAAGTTTTGCAAAAAGAAAATACTGTGCGAATCTATTTAATAAATTACAATTTGTGACAAAATTTCAGGAAAAATTAATGGACGATTATCTGGTAATCGTCCGGAATAATGGGCGCACGGACGCAGGAACAGACGGATGCACGCACGGACGCCACCGAAAACATAAGTCCCTCTCTGATAAATCGGGGAATGAATAACGCTATACTATTAATATAAAGACTAGCGGAACCTGTGAAAATTCCACAGGAGACATTTATTTGTAATATATTGATGTTGGCATTCTGTAGATGTTCAGTTTGAATTGGGACACTCTGATATTATTATAGCTCTTTTGTTAAAACTGCAAAAGTATTTATCTAAGCTAGCCCGACCGTAAGGTACGTTTAATATGATATTTTAAATCTTGCATATTTATTATATATTATTCTAGAGTTTATGTTTTTTTTCGATTTTTATGTATTATAAAGTTGCGATTTCAAAAGAAAAATCCATCCATATATCTTTGGTGCATGAGCTTGAATGGAAACAGAAACCAGAACTTGTGAAAAAAACAATACATATATAAATATATAAATATATATATATTATATATATATATATTACTTAAGTTCCTTCAGCTATACCCAAAACAAAAACGTATGCTTGAATATAATTCTTAATAAGATAATTTATAAGAAAAATATATTACTGGAGCTCAGCTATAATGGAAACCGGAACCAAAACTTTTGAAGAATTCTTAATAAAATTATTTATTAAAAGAAATGGAAGTCCATGACAATTAAACGGCAGTCATCTGGATGTAAGCGTTAAACACAAAATCAACACGGTTTTTTATTAATATATAGATAGATCTGATAATAATAATAAATTGCAGAATCCGTGGAAATTCCACGAAGTTTAAAACATCATCACATGAACACGATACAATTTTTTTCAATAGAATAATTAGTGCAATGTTAGTTCGGATCAGTCCGTAAATTAAAAGATAAATATTCTTCTAGCAAAATATAAATAACTGTTTGAGATATTTTATTAACATATATAAAACTCATATTATAATAATTTAATAAAAGGGACTTGTAAATCAGTTAGTAATAACTATGTCACACTCTTCTCTTGATATCTGATAATTTGGCATGTAAGTAATAAGACTTGATACAAACATGTCACATCTAATCTTTTGCATTTTTGTTTATAAGCCTTAGGAAATAAAATGAAATATTTGGTAAAAGAAAAAGTAAGTATATAGGATGTCGGCAGCTGATATGGTAACATTTGCAAATATATATATATATATATATATATATATATATATATATATATATATATATATAATAAAACAAATATGTGTAATTCATTTTGAAATTGAATTTCTTACTTTGTTAAATAAAACAAAGTGTTCTAAGGCCTTCAACTGGCATCTAAGCTCCAGCCTCTGTCCCATTGACGAAACTTGCATCCCTCTACCTGTTCTACAAGTATTTTAATGGTGAATGCTCTGACGAACTGCAAGCACTTGTGTCCCCACGACGTGAACATCCTCGACAAACCCGACAGGCTGCTAAATCCCACCCCCACACTGTAGAGATCCCTAGATGTAAAAGATTTGTTCTACTGCAGTAGCTTCTTTCCCAGAACCGCTAGACTTTGGAATTCCATTCCAGGTCCTTGCTTCCCCAACTGTACTGACGTGCAGAAGTTCAAGTGCAACGTGACCCGACATCTTGCTGCCCAAATCCCTACATAGTGCCCCAGTAGTTGTTGCCCCTGATAGTAGCCCCTACACCAAAGTTGTAATGTGCCTTGTTTGGGGTGAAAATGTAATAAAAAATATCGTAAATTGCCTAAGCCATTTCAAGGACTGACTTCTTATCTCCTGTTCTCTTTAAATATATATGAAATAAAGTGATGTTTCAGCCACCACCGGAAGTTGCACTACACACTCCACTGTAAAAATATGTATGAAATAAAGTGATTTTAAGATCGAAAACTGTTTCAGCCATTTTCGTGACAGACTTCTTGTGCCCGCCCCGTTCCCTCACTCAACTTTCACAAAAATATGAGGAGAAAAAAGTAACTTGTACGGTATTCTACCCATGGAATGAGGTACTTGTTCAATATTCTACCTATATGAGAAACAATGAAAAGCGATGCAACTCGATGTGATTTTCGGTGTAAAAACGCATGTCACAGGTAAGGTTTTCTGTGTGTGTTTTTATATCAGTATTATACCGTACAAGTACTACTTTCTCAGGTAAATTACTGTACAAGTACATCATTTCTTATTTTAAAATGAAACTACTAGATTATTTTACGTAATTTTCGGTTGTTTTAACTTTTCCGTACATAACGGATAAGAGTTTGATTTTCATATTGTTATAGACCCATGCTGTGGGACACAAATGAAAGAAACCACAAGTAGTGTAAAGTGTATAAATATAATATGTATTTATCATAAAGTATACAGGAGCCACTAAAGTTGTATATGAGGAACTTGTTCGTACCATTCGGTTACATCTAGTCTGAAACCAATGGCATCCATACGACTGGTTGATTCCACTTAGTTTTCAAATAGGGGTTATTTGTACCCTACAACACCTCCTCCCGAGCTTTTCATTCTCCTGGAATGATCGTATAGCTCTTTTCCTGGGGTTGATCTCTATCGTGGCCATTCTCCTTTCTCGGGAGGACTGACGTTGTCCGACTGCTTGTGGTGTTATCAAGTCGAAAGTGTCATATATCTGGTTCATTACCTCTTCTTGTTCAGTAAGAGGTTGTCTTTCATCATCTATGATACGTTTCCGAATTTGGTTTGAATGATACTTCTAAGTAAATCTTGGATCATCGGTAATGTAAACCATCTGCCCGATCCTTTTCTGGGCATTTTCTAGTTCCCACATCGTACTATTATTTTTGTGTATTTTGCAAAATACCGTTACACCAGGTAAGTATCTGTTTTAGGGATTATAGTATTCGGCGGTTCACCTGTTTTGGAAAAAGTTTCCCTAAGACCGGCCTAATTTTTCTCGCGAACATTAACTCTGACAGGGACATCTTCGATGGAGCGCTTTCATTTGGCGTAATTCGGTAAACTTGCAAAAACTTCTGTTGCGCCTTTTCTGAGGACGTTCCTTTAGTCTTCTTCAAGACCCTTTTCAGCGTGTCTACAAACATCTCTGCCTGACCGTTCGATCGAGGATGCTTGGTTAGCGTCATTATGTGATTAACCTGGAAATCCTTGCTGAAGCTTTAAAAATCTGCTGAAGTGAATTGTGTGCCATTGTCTGACACTTGACAATCGATCACACAAAACCTAGCATACAATTCGTGAAAGCGTTGATTTTAAAATCCGTCGTTGGACTTTTACATCGAAATACCTCAGGTCATTTTGAAAAACCGTGTACTAATATTAAATAATAGTTTCCCTCTAGTGGGCCTGCATAATCTCCGTCTATTCTTTGCCATGGGTTGTTAGCTTTAGGCCACAGTCTAAATTGTATTGGAGGAACTTTTGCAGGCTATGCGCATACCTTACACGACTTTACCTTGCCTTCTATATCAGTGCCCATACTCTTCTAGTAAGCGTATGACCTCCTGACGCTCTTCGTTCGAGTAGCCCCAGGGTGCCCGTATGAAAATCCTTTAGGGTTATTTTTGTAGTATAGCTGGGATTACTACACTTTCTCAGTACAGCATTGCACCTAGAATAAACTTCCTCCGCCGATTATTCTAATTAATTTTTTGTTATGATTCTTTGATGAAATTATCTTCTTCAGTCTCCCTTATTATATCTTCCAAAGTCATTATTTGTGTATAGTCATTTTCACTTTGTAGTGACGCTATTACTGTATCTTCTAGCGGTTCCCTTGATTTCGGGATTAATCGCGATATTCTGTCTACGTTACTTAACTTCGCAGATGTAAGAAATTCCGTACTGAATTCGTAATTCAGTAGAATGGTCCCCCATCTTTGATGCTTGCTGACATTACTTGACAGACCTTTTTTAGCGCCAAAGATGTTTATGAGTAGCTTATTATCAGATGTAATTTAAATTTACGGCCCTGTAAAAATTGCTGGAATTTTATAACGCCGAATATGATCCCCAATCTTTCCTTTTTTTGTGGGAGCAATTCTTTTCGGCAGGCAGTAAAGTTTTCGACGCATGAGTTATCGGTTTATTGGACACACTAGGCATCTTGTGTAGAATGCATGCTCCGATCCCATAAGATATGCGTAGGTTGCGACATTAATCTTTTGTTGCGGATTGAAATGAATCAGGGATAACTCTGACTTTAATACCTCTTTTAACTTCTAAAACGCTGCCTGGCACTTGGACGTCCTATCCCATTTTTTGTCCTTTTTTAATAGTAAATTCAATGGCGAGCGCAATTCATGCATTTTCTTAATTAACGTTTGATAATAGTTATCGAGCCCTTAAACACCCTGCAATGTAGTAACATTATGAGGCTCTGGCATGTCTTTTATAGCTGTGGATCGGATTTGCTCCCCTCCTTATATATTATATGACACAGGTATTTAATTCGTTCAAAATAATCGCATTTTTCTTCCTTAAATGTGAAGCTGTGCTTTTTTTTTCTGTCAAACACTTGAAATGCATGATCACTATGCTGTTCAACGCTTTGACCACACATAAGAATATCGTGCAAATCGCTTATTGCGAAATCCAAACCGCTTTACAAAGTATCGATTACCTTTTGGAAATTTACAGAGACTACTTTTATACCAAATGCTAATCTATTGAATTTATGAAGTCCTTTGTCCGTTGAGATACACAAAAGTTTCGAGCTATATTCCTCTACTGGTACTTGTGGGTACATTTCGCTTAAATGTAGTTTTGGAAAAAATTTCCGCCATTTTAGTTTTTTCGTTTTGGTAGCCGATAGTTATGGTCTTTGAGCGATGCATTCAATCCGGTAGAGAAATTCGCACATACTCTAATCTCTTTAGATTTTGTCCACGTATACGGTGGGGGCTGCCAACACACTATAGTTAATAAGGGTCAAAATTCCAGTGTTAACTAGTCTTTCGAATTCTTCTTCAATCTTTTCACTCAAAGCGAACGGTACACTCCCTGGCTTTTGATTATTGGTTTTGCTACATCCAGCCATTCGAATCTCGCCTTTATTATTGTGCAGCATCCCAGATTTTCAGAGAAAACACTTGCGAAAGATTTTTGGAGATCTTTTTGGAGTTTGTCGGCTTCAGCCGTTAGGTTTTCGACTTTGTGACAAAAATCACTGATTGGCGAGTCCCATAATTCACATTCCTGAATCCAATCCATCCCGATAAAAATCATTGCGTTCCTTAGAATGGACAGTTTTATTTTATTTATTGTTTTGTAATTCTTTTTTAGTGACACAATAATAACAACCTCATCCTCAAAATTTATTTTTTTTACCAACTTTGCGACTTTATTTGTCTTTGTAATTTTTAACTTTCCTATTTTTTTCCACGCGTGGAAATTTATAATCGATAAATCCCACCCTAGATTGAGTTAGAGTTTCACCTCTTTATTTCTGATTCTATCCGTAACATATTTCCTATGTTCTCTGTTGGAGAATGGTCCAGTTTTTCAGTTTTTATGTTGCTATGTTTTTACTACATTTGCTCTGTAATATAAGGTCTTGTGCCCTTGTCTACCTGCATGGGTCACATGTTATTTTCTTTTGGTACGTATATGCATTGTTACTATGAGGTCCTCCACATTTGCTACATGGGTCCTAGGATTTTATCTCTACTGATAAGTTTTGGAGGGGTTCTTTTTGCCTCTTCGTTCGTAATTGCTGGCGGGTGGGTGTCCTTTACTTCTGAGGAGTATTTTTATGTGAGCGATATCTGCTTTCTCTTTGTTTCGTGAATCTTTCTTCACTGCCATGAACCACTGACAATCTTCAGCCAGTTTTTAAAGCGTCAAATAAAGTTCGAATTCCAATTTATTTAGAGCACGACGTCTTATATCAGCGTATTTTGTGGCTATCAAACATTGTGCGAATATTAGGCATTTGAAATTGTCCGCCATTAATGAGGACAACTTGAACTCTTTACAGTGCTTACTTACTATAGACGCAAAGGTCGTATAGTCCTGAATCTCCTTACGTGTAAGATTCATTCATTCCCATCTTTTATGGAAACGGCTTCTTTTTGAACAGTATAACTTCATTAACAGTTTGACTGCCTCATCAAACGACAATTTGTTGGTTTCTCTTTGTAAAATATAGTCCAAGAATTTGTTATGTTCAGATGCACCCAACGTCCGTAGTAATAAATGAACCTTCTTTTGAGCCGTCCATTAACTGCAATCAATTTAAAAAGGTATTCAAATCTTCTGAAGTATGTCTCTAACATTAGGTCATGCTCAGAAGCATAACTGGCTGACCAGATCGCATTTTGGGAAAAAGCAGTGCTAGCTTCTTTTCCGCTGTCCTTACTTATGAAAACTAGCCTTGTTAAATCAATTTTTACATAGGCATCATTACTTATCAATGCCAAGAGGCCACTCGAGGATAAGGGTTAAAGAGTGCACAGTAGAAATTGGACAGTATAGTAATCGCTAGTAATGGAAATTCGGTAAATTTGTTAACAAGTCGAACGGTTCATCAAGAACTTCTTTCCGTTAGACTTGAAGACAACCATATTGTAGTCAGCTAGAAAGCAGGAAAACGGGAGAAATTCCACAGGCGTTTAGTTCTAAGAAAGAAGCGTTGTTCATGGACTCTACGTTTAGGTTTAAGCACATATAACGAGTGGGGGAAATTATTAATAGTGTTTGCAGGTAGACGAGTGTTTCTTGTGAAACTTTGGCGAGGGGGAACCATAGACAGAAGCTCAGTTGAACACTTTCTATGAAATTAAGGATACAGCAGAGACAAACTCGCAAACCTCTTCTGGGAGATGGAGGTTTCAGAGGAGAGAAAAGGATATCTCCTATGAGGCAACGAAATCTATTTTGAACTCTATCAAGCAGAATAAGCCCTTTCTAGCAGCTCCTACCAAGATGTTGCAACAGTATTCCATCCTTGGACGTACCTGACTCTTATACAGATAGAGAATTGCATTAGAAGTTAGATATCTACTGGATCGATAGAAGGATCCCACCATTTTCCAGCAGCCGTGGCAACGGATTTTATGTATGTGTTCAATTTAAGATCAGGAGTAACGGTACAGACCAGAAGCTTGGGAATACACGAGGCTTCCCCAAGACGAGAACCATCCATTTCAATTGATGCCAGGTTGGGATCAGATCGTTGATGTACAGATAAAATCTTGGTTTTAGGTGGGTTAAAAGTAACAAGCCACCTCTTTCCCCATTGTACAACTTGCTCAATATCCGAGAAGAGAGAATCGGAGAGAACGTGGTCGTTTACGATCTCATGTGTGCTACCATAGATATTAGTGTCATCAGCATACTTGTCTACGAATGATTTAAGGATGTGACTTGGAAGAGCATTAATGGAGATCAGAAAGAGAGTTGATCCAGGATGGACCCCAGTGGGACTCCAACAGTAATGCTGTGAACTTCTGATTTCTGCCCGTCAACCACAACTCGTATAAACCTATCAGAGAGAAATGATTTAATAATTGAGAAGAAATTTCCAGCTATACCGTAGCTGAAGATCTTGTGAAGTAAACCTTTATGTCATAGTCTATCAAAGGCCTTTAAATGTCAAGAGCAATTGCCCTAGAAAGGTTGCCTCTGTTGAGAGATTAGCTAATCCTAACTGTAAGCACATCTGATGTAGATCTAGCAGAACGGAAACCCTTTTGCGTGTCATTTAGAAGGTTATTTTTGCTGAGATGGTTGACTTCTTCTCTATTTAACACAGTTTCCAGCAACTTACTCATGAAGCCTGTTAATTTTCGTTGCTGTATCTGTACTGAACTGTATCGTACGTCTTCCCTGTGAATTCTTCATCTAAATAGTGCATCCTGTTTTCTGCGGATGTGTAATGGAATTGTCTGATACCGACACTTCGTCTATACGTTTGACACATATCCTATAGGTGTATATTTCAGCTGTAGGTGCAGTCTTAGGTCTCTTAGGCGTAAGGTTGTGCCAGTATACTGCCTCCAGGATCACACCATGTGTTTCTGCCACAATGCGCTATATTGTGCGAAGAAATCTCTCGATTATTTCGTGTCCTAATGGTAAGTAGGCTTTATAAAATTATATGGGCATGACCTTTATGTGTGTAAACTAAGCAAATCTCTAGCTACAAAACGCGATTTTCACTAAGCATCTTAAGTGGCGGACTCTTTTCATAGAACACAATTTCCAGCTGCTTCATGACACTAGCAGTGTCTTGTCGGTACAACTGCTTTCAGACGTAAAAACGGTTAGAGACTCGGTCAATCAATGTAAGGCACAGTTGAGTGTTGAAATAGGTGATATCCATAGCAACGCTGTTCAAAATTTCTGTGATATCAAACCTAGTTGGCTTCTAATACACTGGGACTGGATCTATTGCAATCCCCAATCACCGCCCGTACCTCAGCTTCAGTTTAATTTAGTTAGAATGAATTCACTAAATACAACCTTTTCACACTAGTATGTCCGTTGGACCGAAGGATAGTCTGTATTTTAGAAACGTTGTGTTCTCCGGCTACGGCAAAAACATGTTTTCTGGATTTTGTCCTACTTAAGTTAGCTCAGTTGTTATGAGACTTGATAAGCCTCTTATCTATTCTCAGTCAATATTTTTTTTTTACAAAGGCATCACCACATTATCAAGGCCCAGAGGCCACTCAAGGATAAGGGTTAAAGAGTGTACAGTAGAAATTGGTCAATATAGTAATCATTAGTAATGAAAATTTGGTAAATTTAATAACTTATGTGGAACGGCTCATCAGGAACTTATTTACTTTAGACTTGAACACAACCATATTGTAGTCAGCCGGAAAGCAGGAAAACGGAAGACAATTCCACAGGCGTGCAGTTCTAAGAAAGAAGCTTTATTCATGGAATCTACGTTTAGGTTTAGGCACAGATAAAGAGTGGGGGAAATTATTGATAGTGTTTACAGCTAGACGAGTGTTTCTTGTGAAAGTTTGGCGAGGGGGGACCATAGATTGAAGCTCAGTTGAACACTTTCCATGAAAATAACGATACATCAGAGACAAACTCGCAACATCTCTTCTGTGAGATAGAGGTTGCAAGGAGGAGAAAAGGACATCTCCTACGAGGCTACGAAGTCTATTTTGAACTCTATCAAGGCAGGACAAGTCCTTTCTAGCAGCTCCTGCCCAGATGTGGCAACAGTATTCCATCCTTGGACGTACCTGGCTTTTATATAGGTAGAGAATAGCATCAGCAGTGAGATATCTACTGGATCGATAGAAAGATCCCACCATTTTTCCAGCGGCCTTGGCAACATATTTGATATACGTGTTCCATTTAAGATCAGGAGTAATGGTCAAGCCCAGAAGCTTGTCAAAACTTGAGGCCTCCTGAAGACGAGAGCCATTCATTTCAATTGATGACAAATGTGGATTAGAATGTTGATGATGTAAAGAGAGAAGCTTGGTTTTAGATGCATTAAAAGTAACCAGCCACTCCTTTCCCCATTGTATTACGTGCTCAAGATCAGAGGAGAGAGAATTGGAGAGAACTTGGTCGTTTACTGTCTTAGATGTGGTACCATAAATGGTAGTGTCGTCAGCATAGATGTCTACAAATGATGTAAGGATATGATTTGGAAGATCATTAATGTAGATCAGGAAAAGAGTTGGGCCCAGGATGGATCCCTGAGGGACACCGGCATTAATACTGTGAGCTTCTGATTTTTGCCCCTCAACTACTACTCTTATGAACCTATCAGAAAGAAATGATTTAATAATTGAGAAGACTTTTCCAGCTATACCATAGCTAGCGATCTTATGAAGTAAACCTTTATGCCATACCCTATCAAAGGCTTTAGATATGTCAAGAGCAATTGCCCTAGAAAGATTGCCACCGTCGAGAGATTTGCTAATCCTATGCGATATAACTGTAAGGACATCTGCTATAGATCTAGCAGAACGGAAACCATATTGAGTGTCACTAAGAAGGTTATTTTTGTTGAGATGTTTGATTACTTCTGTATTTAACACAGATTCTAGCAACTTACTCATGACGCACAGGAGACTTATTGGCCTGTACTGAGAGGTGGATGAGCGATCACCTGAATTCTTAAATACAGGGCATACTGATGAGATTTTCCAGGGAGATGGGAAACTATTCTCCTTAAGACAACGTTTAAACAGTTTTGTAAGTATGGGCGCTAATTCAGGTTGAAGTTTTTTGAGTACTATAATTGGAATACGATCAGGGCCAGTTGCTTTACTCGAATCAAGGTTTTTGATTAGCTTCGCAACATCACGTACAGATATACGTATATCACATAGCGTGTTTTCTGATACAGGAGGAAATATCGGGGGTTGGCGGTCTTGGTCGCAAAGGGTAGAATTAGCTGCAAAGTTCTTGATAAAGAGTTTGGCTTTGTCTGATGCTGACGAGATTACCTCAGGTCCATTGATAATAGTTGGGATGGAGCACACGCTTCTGTTCAGGATTCTGTTTGCTATTTGCCAAAACTGGTGGGAACCAAGCCGCTGCTCAGCTACTTTGGACTTAACAGATTGAGCATACAACACTCTTGCGTTCCTTATTACTTTCTTACAATGGTTGCTGGCAGTCCTGAAAACGGCTTTAGTTTCCATACATCTATTACGTTTGAAGCAGTGGAAAAAGTGATTTCTGTGCGCAATGGCAGCAGCACATTCTGGAGAGAACCATGGCTGGCTGTTAGGTTTTTGCTGAAACTTTTTAGAGGGTATGAAAAATATTCTAAGGCTAAATTGCATAGCATGGAAATACGACGCCTAAGTAACATTCAGAGGCAGCTTTTGTGTACACACTTATCCGCCCGGATATTGGTCCAGTTATTCACTTATATACACAAATTAGTACAGCATAAATCTCAACCACATACTAGAACTACACATATTAACCTATCATATATATATATATATATATATATATATATATATATATATATATATATAGTATAACAGAAAGATTTTACAACCCAAATAAAAAATATGAACATATATATGCATAAATACCTTTGCTATATTGAATAAAAAAGGAAGCCGAAAACTAAAACAAATGAAAGAATGGAAAATAGCGCAAAATACAAGGTAAATTGATATATGTAATATAAATCATTAAATATATAATAAGCACTCATCAATATCTAGTCGCTAGCAGTAAAGAAAGGACAACTATAAGAAAAACTTAGCATATAAGAAGTGGCGACAATATAATATAAAAGTACGAGCGGCGTGCAATAAGTAATGTCCCTGATCCACTTTAAGTTGGCTGATCTAGCTGAAATTTTGCATATGCAATGAGCTATATATCTACGGGTTATGTAGCAAATTACAGCTCTGAACTAATTGTGGTTTCTCTTTTGCAGGTGCTTGAATTGCGTCAGGTGTGAAATGGAACCCGTTGAATGTCGAGCAGTGATCAGGTTTTTGTATTTGAAAGGACGCACACAACAGGAGACATTTGATGAAATCAAAGAAACTTCCGGTGATGATACCACATCATATGACCTTGGAAAACGCTGGCCGGAAGACTGTGGAAAAAGGTCCCAAACCTGGTCGCCCCCCTTCTGCCATTGATGAAGCATCTGTCCTTTAAGTTGAGGCTGCCACTTTGGAAGATCGGCGCATAACTAATCGCCAAATAAGATGTCAAGATTAGTACAGAGTCTGTGGAAACTATCATTCATGACCATTTGCATATTCATAAGGTGTCTGCCAGATAGATTTCCATGTTGCTCATATCATTCCAGAAGCGAGAACGCGTCGAGTGCTCGAGGATGAATTTGGAGATGTGCCAATAAGATGAGTCAAAGTTTTCTTTTTTTAAACTGATTACACAGGATGAAACACGGGTCCATCAGTATGATACAGAGACCAAAGCCCAGTCAATGCAGTGGAAGCACTTGGACTCACCATCTCCAAAAAGGCAAGGGTGCAGCCCTCCTCTGGCAAGGTCATGCTCACAGTCTTCTGTGACCAGGACGGAGTAGTGATGACAGATTTCCTGGCAAACGGTACCACAATTTCAGGAGCCTATTATGCTTCACTTTTGAGGAAATTATGGGAAGCTATCAAAATCAAGAGGCGGGGCAAAGCAAAAGTACCCTCCTTCTGCAGGACAACGGTCCGGTCCACAACCCGCATGTCGCCAGATCAGAAGCACGGGTGTGTGGTTATGAAATCCTACGCCATCCTCCTTACTCTTCTGACCTTACACCCTCTGACTTTCACCTCTTTCCAACCATGAAGTTGTTTTTTAAAGGAAAGCGTTTCCCAGATGATGCAGCCTTGATTTCGTAAGTCACGTCGGGGTCGGGGGATCAACCGGGGGGTGTTCTACAAAAACGGTCTCCAGAGCTGCATCAAACGATGGGAGAAATGCATAACTCTGGGTGGTTCCTATGTAGAAAAAGAGTGTGCCAAGTTTTGTTTTCTACTTCTATGGGAAGCGGGTCAGGAGCATTATTTATTGCACGCCCTCGTACTTTAGATCAACGCAAGAAAAGGAGCGCCAGTCTAATAGAATGCTAACACTTCCAAACTAGTAAGTCGGTCAGCAAACATTTTGGAGGAGGTGGTATCTGCATAAGAGTGGTAGTAATATTGCGTTAGAGCTATGTCCATTATTTAAGCGTAAAGTTGCGTCCTATTACTGATGAGAATCCCGATATTTCAATATTTCTTATATATTTAATTAATTTCATATTAGATGCCGTATCGAATTCGGCTCCGCCATCTATTTTTATCGCCCACTTACCTTTTTCAATTTTTATCGCTCCTTAATACTTTCCTCTACCCCCTTCCCCCCTTCCTCCCCTGCGTTTCTCATTCGTTCTTTTCTTCTCTGTCTCTGATTTTCCAATTGAACACCCTTTTCTTTTCTAACCCTACATCCGTCACTTTTTATCTCTCATACCCCCTCTTTTTTTTATATATTTCTTCGTTTTCATGAGATTACATTTGGAGCTATTGCTTTTTTTAATTTCTTCTTCCCCATAACAAACTTTAAAATCTGTAACTTAATTCGATTCTGATAGTGTAAGCATGTGCGACTAAGCAGATAAAAACGGTAATATATATATATATATATATATATATATATATGATACTCACCAATCATATATATATATATATATATATATATTCCTTTAAATTCGTTTTTCTTTTGGGTGTATTGATATTCATATTAAAAAACCCCTTTTCTACTTATTTAAAAAGAAAATACAATTTTCTTATATATGGGTTGTGGAATTGCATCCATCTGCAAAAGATCTAGCTAATTTGCATATCCTTTTAAATATTCATTTTAATAAATTTCCTATTAGTTTTTTTCGGTTTTCTTATGGGGTGATCATCTTTATTTTACTATTACGTGTAATTATATTCATGCAGATATTCTACATGATTTATACTTGCGTAATATTTGCGTAAAACGTTTACAGGAAACACAAAATTTTTTCCATATATATTTATATATACGTATATATTTTTGTTGCACAGATTTTGCCTACCAAACTCCTCCTAGAGTTTTTGGTCTACGGACATAAAATGTCATATATAAGGTGTTTGAATCCATGCAAAACTTTATATTTGGGTTTTTGCCTGGAAAAATCCGTGCAAAAGTGTTAAAATTTAAAAAAAAATGAAATTTGCCAGATGAAGGCCGAATGCCGCCATTACGAATGCATAATGTAGTTAATATTGGTTCATGTTTTAATTTTTAGCCTTGCAGTAAACATGTTTTCATAGCCCAGTCATTTATGGCAGAGGCAAAATAAATCGTGAGCTGAACGTTTTGGTTTCGATTCTCAATGGTGGCGCATGAGTCTTTTTTTTTTTTAATAATTATTATATATTGCATCCAATCTATCTATCTATCTATCTATCTACATCTATAAAAGTGTAAATGTATGTCTGTCTTTTCTCTATGGTAATTAAGGTAGACTATTATACAGAAATACATTACTTTACATATTCACACTTTTTAATATATACATATGCACATAACCTTATGGACAGTATATAGGGCCCGAGCAAAGCCGGGCGGAACTGCTAGTACGTATATATTTTTGTTTCATCTATCTGTCTATCTATCTATCTATCTATATATATTTCTATAAAAGTGAACATGTCTGTCTGTCTGTCTGTCTGTCTGTGTACATTTCCCTACGCAATAACTCTGTCAATTTTTAGTCTATAGACTCGAAATTTGAAATACCGGGTACTGAGATTTGGGAAAATCGATGTGACGGGTGTCAGCCAGAAATTTGGCTGTTAAGGGGTCAAATTTCAACGATTTGACCTTTAAGAACTCTACCAAACTCCTCCGCCAATGTTGGGTCTAGACACTTGAAATTTTAGATATATGTTCCTTGAACCTGGATCTAACTTAATAAAGTGATTTGAGCCCGAAACTATAAATTTTAAGGGGTCATAATAGGGGTCAAAGTTTTAAAAAATTAACCATTTTTTTGTTTTTTTGCTATTTTTGCACAGCATACACCTCCAAACACCCGAGCAACGCCGGGCACCCCTGCTAGTATATATATAAATTATAAAATTATAAAGCTGAACGCCTGTGTGTGTATCTGGTCACCTATATGGTTGACTATTATAGGAAACTGATCACATATAATTATAGAAGATGTATCGAGACAACTGGAATGGATATGCTTGATCTGGCATAATGATGATTCATTATAATTGTGGGGTATTCGTACGCGTCTGGTCCACAAAGTATTGAAATAAAAAATTTAAAAATTAAAAAAAAACGTTTACAAGTGTTTTTGATATAGATGTACATAAGAATACTTTGAAAAGTATCTTTTAACTTTTAACTTAAATAGGGATGATATAATAAAATTGTGGGGTCTATGTTCGCGCCTGGCCTCCATAGAATGGAAATAGGCACAAACTTTAATAAAGACTGTTCATATCTATCTGTGTAAGTATACTTTGATAATTACGTTTCTGTTTGAAGAAATATGGTATAATAAAATTATGGGGTGTTCGTTCGCACCTGACCTCCATAGAATGGAAATATGTCACAAAGTTTAACAAGGTTTTTTAATATAGATCCACAGAATATTGTGATAAGTGTTTCAGTGTGAACAGGTATGGTATAATAAATTATGGGGTTTATCTATTTTATTTTTACCTACATCGTATTTTACTTTAGTTTTGATACCCCCAAATTCGAAGCTATCTCTTTACAACCCTTCCTTTTCATAACCTATCATACTTTCATAAATCAGAGTCCATTTTCTGTAGGCTGTTTTTCAACCCAGTCAATCGGGTACTTTTGCTAGTCTATATATCTATAAAAGTGCACGTGTCTGTCTGTCTGTCTGTCTGTGTACATTTCCCTACGAAATAACTCTGTCAATTTTTAGTCTATAGACTCGAAATTTGAAATACCGTGTACTGAGATTTGGGAAAATTGATGTGACGGGTGTCAGCCAGAAATTTGGCTGTTAAGGGGTCAAATTTCAACGATTTGACCTTTAAGAACTCTACCAAACTCCTCCGCCAATTTTGGGTCTAGACACTTGAAATTTTAGATATAGGTTCCTTGAACCTGGATCTAATTTAATAAAGTGATTTGAGCCCGAAACTATAAATTTTAAGGGGTCATAATAGGGGTCAAATTAAAAAAAATTACTCTTTTTTTTGCTCAGCATACACCTCCAAACACCCGGGCAACGCCGGGCTGAAATGCAAGTATATATATAATTTTACAAAAAAATCAGAAAAGTATCAGTACGTTATATTTCAAATCGAATGCATAGATGCTGTTTTATATATGTTATTTTCTTATCTGTTTATTTAAAATCTTGTTCTGATTTCTTCTGTTAATGCCAGAGGAGAAAAAACAGATGTGCATCGCAATCTACTTTATCAATAATCGGCTCCATCCTTTTAAAATCTACTTTTGTGTCTATCTGATCGGAACATCGGTTGAGGAATAATCAAACATTTAATATAACAACTAAGGTTCTGTGTGGTAAATACAACGCGGTCTATATTTATGTTCGTTAAACCGTGGCTACCGTAATATGATGGCTTAGCGACGACTATAATTTAGTCTGGTGTGTGATAGAGTTGTCAAAAATCCCCCCCAAATTCTGATACTGCTGGTGGCGCTGTAAACGAAAATAACGTTTAAAATTACAGCAAACGAGTAGTTTCCAAGATATGAAGAAATGTTAGTTTTAAAAAAATGGGAGATCACTTTTCTATAAAAATTTAACGTAAAATGAACACCCACTTTATGGCCATCGTTTTTTAGGGCGCTTTCTTTTTAACAAATAAAAACGAAGGAAAATGAGTATGGCCACCTTTACATCCAAAGTGCTCCATTTTCTAGTTCACATAAACTTTATGCCCTAGAATCTCAATCACTTGTGAAATATTTCTATAAGTTGTCTATAAAAGCTCTTTCTCCGATTACATTTGAAAGGCAAAATGTTAATTTGGTTTTGCAAATTTTCAACGAATATACTATTCTAAGTTTGCTAACATTAGGAAAACAGGAATGTTTGCAATATTATGGAGAAATTGCAGAATACATTCTAATATTTTATATTTGGTGGACAATACTGAATGTGAAAACACAATATAAAGTTTGTCGACTTCGTAATAAATATGCTAATCCACTTACATTAAATAGTGATAATTATAGTTTCCTAAATGTGTTCTATGACTGGTTAGAAACTTGGAATAGCATTCCTGGAAGAACTGGTAAGTTAACAAAGGAAACATATACTGCTTTGCACCATCTTACTAACACAATTTTAGAATGTACTAAACATTTTATAAATGTACTGAACATGGTGTATATATTACCAGGAAAGTGTCAGACAGATAACATTGAGGCAAGGCTTGGCCAGTATCGACAACTTAGTGGAGATCAGTATAATATATCGCTACGCCAGGTGTATGAATGTGAAAAAAACTCAAAATGGTGTCAGTTTTAAAATTGAGCCTACCAATAAATAATGGAACTATTGAATTGAAAATTTAAAAAAAACTAACTGGGATGAAATGACAAGGGAGAAAGAGTTACATGTTAATAAATTTAACACACATGTAACAGAAGATGATGTTAATCAACGCAAGAAAGTACTTCCTGTTATATTATACTTAGCAGGGTATTGCTGTCATGCAGTTTTCAAAAAGCTGAAATGTAATAGCTGCAACAATTTAATATCTGGGAGAGAGGTTGTTGAAGAAATATCTGAATTAAACAGCTACTTTCAGGGTATTTACAGAGGTTCTCTGCTATTCTCAAATTATATAAATAATAATTTTGTCTCATAAAATTATATAGTTATAAAAAAATTTACAAAATGCGAATCTTTTTTACATTCGATTCATCAGAGAAAATAAGCCATGTACATAACTTTAAATATTTGGCTGATGAAAATCGATTATGTCATGTTGACTCTTGTGATGAGGGTCACACTATTCAGCAAACTGAAAAATGCTGATATTCCCTTATAAACATTTTTGTCGCAAAGAGAATGACAATATTAGTAAAAAAGATATCAGAAAAAGAAAAATTCAATGTTTTAATTAAATTCTACAACAGATTTTTGAAAAGTGTTAATATTCAATATTTGAAATATTTCTGCGTTAGTAACTTTGTTTATACTAACATTTGTTTGAATTTAATTTTTAACTTATTGTTTGGTATTCAGTTAAACTAATTGTTCGTTGTTCAGTTAAACTAATTGTTTATTGTTCAGTTAAACTAATTTATTGTTCGTTTTTTCAGTTGAACTAATTTATTGTTCGTATTTCAGTTAACTAATTTATCATTTATTTTTCAGTTTTGATTTTTAAAATATTGTATGTTTGATTTAAAAAATATTTATTGTTCATTTTTATTTATTTCTATTGAATAAACTTCAGTTACATGGAAATCAAATCGTATTCCTTTTTCTTTTTAAACCTTTTAACAACTTTTCTCCCTTTCAATTCGTTTTTTATTATTAATATTTTATTATTAATATTGGATGAGTTTCAGTACAAAGTATCATGTTAATTTTTTAAAATTCAATTTTGAAGTTTTCTAAGGCTTTCTGTGAAAAATGTCTGCTCATTATCGACAGTCTGTGTTTCACTTATCTTGCTTGCTAGGCCCTATGGCGATTACGTCATTCTTCAGCTGGCAGGCCATCTATGACGATGGTCACGGTTAAAATCTCTGGAGATGCTATTAATACAACTGTTTCTATAAAAATCATCAATAAATATTCTTAAGTTTTTTTTGTTTTAGCTTTCTGAGCAATGTCATTAAGATGACATGGGTAGATTTAATTTTAAGGCACGATGTATTACTTTTAATTAATAGTAGTAGTAGTAGTATAGTAGTAGTAGATGTAGTAGCAGTAGCAGTAGTAGTAGTAGTAGTAGTAGTAGTAGTAGTAGTAGTAGTAGTAGTAGTTACCGGCCACGAATTTGCACACAAGACTTTATAATTTATTTCTTATTCCCTAAAAATCAGTAACTTTTCTAAGGTTAGTTTTTTCCTCTGAGATGTGTACAATAAAAGTCGGTTATTACTCTGGAATTTGAATGCTAATTCTCTTCAGGATTCTAGTTTTCTCAATAATCTTTCAATGTGATTCCTATTATTAAATAGCTCTATTCGACCTGTTAATTCTTGATGATACCCACGTCGTTGTATCCGACGCCACCTAAGAACCGTTGTTGTTGTTATTATTATTATTATTATTATTATTATTATTATTATTATTATTATTATCATGAAAACGTTTAAAATCAGTTTACAAACACGATATAGGTGTAAGAATGTTAGTAATGTTAAGCTGTTTTTCTAGACGGGCGTGAAGATATATGACTTCGAAATGTTACTTAATCAAATATTTCATCAGTTTCTGTGCTGCAGGTGAGTATTTAAAACAGCTCGTCAATAGTAGTGAGAATTTAACACGAAAACAATACAAGATACGGCATGGCACTATTGTGAGAAACGTCCATTGAGATATTTTAAGAAAAAGCGGGATTTGATGTATGGAAAAGTGGTAAGAATATGTTTCTTAAGATATGCTGGGAATTTATAATGTTAACTTATTGTGGATTATGAATACCAAATGTGATAAGGTAATTGAGGCAATGAGAAGAGGTTTAGTCTTATTGGAAACAAACACAAAGGAAGAATCATGTATATAGCAGTGTCATCTGATGTGAATGTGAAGTAAAGAAAAAAATGAAAAGCACAAAAGTGCCATTTGTCTTAACTGCAAGTCTTCTCAACGTACCAGTCTTATTTGCACTCAGCCAGTGGGAGTACTATAGTGGTTTATTTCTCAGATAGTTTTATCTCTGTTGATCCTATTCAATTATATGGTATCGGTTAATGCCGATATATTTTGATGATGACTAACTTACCATATTGAATATTATTCTGGGCAACGCCCGAATTATTGCTGGTTGTGCACACACGCATATAGAGCTGGATGCACATCCGAAAATATCGTACAAATCTTCAAACAAAGCAATGCCATCAAAAGTAATAACACCTGAAAGAAGAGTGCAGAAGCTTTGAAATCAACGTTCTTCAACTGACAAGTTTTGAAAACACTCATATTGGAAATTTTCTTTGAACGAATTTCAAAAAGGCCAGTGTGATGCGGAATGTAGAAACAAAATTATTTTCTATTTTTTTTTTATATAAATAAAAGGAAATTCCTATCTAAAGTTTTTCTTAAATAAATTCCTATCTAATGTTTTTATGAAATAAATTTCCTATATAAAGTTTGAAAAAATAAATTCTATCTAAAGATTTAAAAAAAAAAATCCTATCTAAAGTTTTTTATTAAATAAAAACAAATTCCAGCCAAGGAAGAAGAGCCAGAGAAAAGACGGGCACCGAGACAACCAGTTGTCATTCTGTGTCACCCACATCACTCCAACACGCCCCATTTCTTTTTCTATCTCTCTCCCCCTCTCTCTCCCTCTCTCTCTTTCTCTCTTCATAGCATATTGAGAAAGAATAGAACAGAAAATAAATTGTCATTCCTTTTTATAAACTTACATAATGCGTTTTTTTTTGTGAAATTATATACATTCGTCAAGAACTTGAACCTCTATTTAACAGATTAAATAGATTACACGGTTAAAATCGAAGGAACAACATCATAACCTAACAGCAATTCAGCAAGTTACAATTTTCTTTGCTCCGTGTGGTTCTTTGTGCTTTAAATCTATAGTCATTTTAATATGTCGGGATAACACATGTAGCTCATGTGAATATATCACCGCATTAAATATTTATCTTTAATGCTTGGGAAGTTTTAATTATGTTATGTATGATCATTACTCTGATTCAAAGCTATTCTATTCTGTTTTTAAAGTTTTTCAGTGCACATATTATTATCAGTAGTAATATTATTATCAGTAGTAGTAATAATATTATCATGATTTTCGTCAGCTGTCATCCCGTTCAGCTTTCTGGTCAGTTCAGCTGAGTTTGTTTCGTTTTCTTCTGATTTTTGCTTATACCATTTCCCCGCGTGTTGAAGGTTCAGTTGTCTTCATAATGTCTATAGTGTCTTCTCCGCTTTGTAGTGTTTGTTCTTAAATTTTTGGACTAGTTTGTTGCATTCGCTTATGTGGTGTATTGTTTCATAGTTTGTTAGCAGGGCGTGCATTTGCTATTTTCTTGAGTCTTGTAAATCTTTTTATTGATGTGATTTGTGCTACTTGCGTGATCCTATACGGTTTACATTAGGAGTCTAGTTTTTCTGTTTTGGTATCCATTTTGTAGCTATGTCAAGTGTTTTTAAACTTTGTTATCATTAAAAATCCTCATATAGCGATATTCTCTCTGTATTTCTCGTCCTTACCACTGCTTCCATTTTCGATGATTTCTTGTTTTTTGTTTAGTTTCTCTTTTCCACATTATGTATTTTTGTTTAGTTTTTCTTTTCAGCATTACGTATTTTTCGAATATTTTTTGCATTATTCACGGAGTTCCTATGCAACCTAGTTCTCTTCATTCGTTTTACATTTTAAGATAGACTCGGACACCATTATCATTTTGTAGTGGTGCATTTTATATGGTCATATTGTTCATTGTATTTTTGCCGAGATGCCTCAGTTCTGCTATGACCAATCTTTTAAACGGTGCAGTAGCACTGCTAATGTTAATATCTCTTTCTGAGTCATGATATATCTAGGATTTTTTGTTCTCCTGAAGTATGTGTTTCTAAACTTGTCTGATTTTTCTCTTTCTTTTACTGTAGTCTGCTTCAACAACTCCAAAATATCTTGTGCCATATTCACCTATGATCTCATCTCTGCTTGGTTAGGTAGTTCAATGTGTACCGTTCTAGTAAGTTTACCGCTACTTATATTGATCAGTGCGCATTATTCATACTGAATTCTATTTGGGCATTATAACTGAAGATGCGTGTTTATATGTAGCTCTTGTTCGTTTTCCAAGAGGTTCTGATCGTTTATATTGTATATTACGTGATCCATTCTCTTATATGCATTGATGAACTTGTGAAACGGCTTGGCATTTTCTTATTGTATTATTAACAGGTATTATAGCTATGATAAACGGTAGGGTTGATAGGGAATCTCCTTAGAAGTTACGTTAATGCATTTTTATCTTAGTTATATATTGTCAGCTGCCAATTAAAGTCTCCATGTTCTCACAGGAGTCATGTACGAGTTTTTTTTTTGTTTGTATTTTGTCTACATCCAAGTTGCATGGTGAATTGTTCGGATGTTATCTATTTATTTTCTACCATTACATGTATTAAAACAAGGACTAATATTTGATACGTTTCTACCGTGTCTATAACTGATTACACTGTTAAAATATGATTAGCCTTTATTCATTTTTGTTTATTTATTTTACTTTTTGTTAAATAGTCGTACACTTTTCTATTTTTTCCGAATGTTTTTACTTTTCTTTTTTGATTTCTTTGTTATTTCTTTACAAAGAGAACAATCAAATTCCCGAATTATTGTTATATATTAGTCTGACTTTCAGTTATATATTTTTTATGTTAGCATCTAATATATTTAAATTATGTATCATAATTAATCAATTTATATAAATAATTTACGTATGATTCTGAATGTTTAGTTTTCATTTACATAAACTTATTGGTATAATTTAAATACAACACGTTTGTTTGCATTGTCCGAATAAACATACAATTATACACTTATTTAAAGGAATGGTTGGACTATATTAAATGTAATAGACTTTCGTTGACTATTTTTACTAGTGATTCACTCGCGTTCCTCTAGTTATTTAATATTTCCACAAAAGTTTTTAATACGCTATGAAAAGTTGAAGAATTTTTATCTTTAGATATAAGAGAAGGCAACATTACTTTGCATATAATATAATTTTTCGAAAACCCGATTTTTTATGTTTCTTTATCATGTTTCAAATATATTTTCACATTCTAATGGACTTTCCATAAAATATAGAAGAAAGGGAAATTATACATGCATACAAAAAGTAATATTAATATCTCTGTCCAAAATACTGGAAGCAGGTACCGGAAGTTAAACGCTGATGTATACTAATATTTTTTGTTGAGTATTTCCGTTTAGTTTCCTTATGACAAATATAATAGTAGAAAAAAATAAATCCCATATATATTATCAAAAATGATGCCGTCATGCATGTAGTTTTAAATTAATATAACAGTTGATATATCATTCTATGAAACATACAACCTCCGAACAATGCGTCAAATAAAAATGAAATTATGTATATATATATATATATATATATATATATATATATATATATATATAGAGAGAGAGAGAGAGAGGAGGGGAAAGAGAGAGGGAAAGAGTAAGCTGTATTAAAAAGTAACCTCATAAATTTTATACTTCGTTAAATATATCTATGAAGGTGAACTAGCAGAGTTTCTGTAAGGAGTGATCCATATTTTTCTGAATTTTCAATGTTACCTTTGGGGAATGACGTCACGGTTGTAGTGGTGGGAGGAACAACGTATGACGTATGATTATGTTGCTTTTAAACCTGGAGTTCTCTAATAATAATAATAAATAATATAAACCATTACTTTTGGGGTGGGGCTGGAGGGATTAGTGTCTATTTTGGGGTCACAAAACAATCTCCCACAATGTCATTTGCAAAAATCATGGAACAACCGGAATTTGAACAAATCATGGAATATTCTGGAAATGGCATCGTTTCTCTCACTATTATGTTGTCCGTGGTTGGGACAGACGAGCTACATTAATATTGAAATTCATGGTAAACTAAAAGTTCCTTTTAATACTCCGTGTCAAGCATTTCTGTAACTATTTGGAAAACCTTCGGAGTTATGTTCAAGAAATGATATCTTTTCACTAAAAATGATGGTGTAGGTAGTCGGGAGGGAAAAACACACAGCAATGTGGAATTTTTTAGTGGAGCAAGAGTTGCTTAATCTCTAATCTTGTCAATGTATTTGTGTATTTATTTGTAAAACCTGTTGAGTAATCTTCCGAAAATGACGCCATTTCTCCAGAAAACGTGGTATCGATTGTGGGAAAAGAAAATGAAACACAGTAATGTGGAATTTTATAATGAAGCAAGGGTTGTCTAACTCCATCTGTGTCAGAGGATTTATGCATTAATTTGAAAATCCAGTAAAGACATCTTTCAAAAATTACATCATTTTTCTGAAAATTATAATGCCTATATTGAGAAAGGAAATAACCAGCAATGTTGAAATTAATAGTGAAGTAAGGGTTGCCTAATCATCACCAACAAAATAAATTTATGTATTAATTTGGACATCCTTTTGATCGAACTTCTAAAAATTATTTCATTTTTCTTAAAATCATGGTGGCCTTGATGGAAAGAGAAATTGTTTCATATATGTTCTACAATACCCATCGAGTATGTTAAATTGTTTCATATATTTATTACATTACGCGTCCGAGATTAGGTAAAAGTATTTTAAATATTTGTTGTACATAATTAATCCTAGCGAAGGTAAAATTCTTTCAAATACTTGCTGTAAATTACCTATCCTAGAGAAGGTAAAATTATTTCATACATGTGTAATGTCCTTCCTAGAGTAGGTAATGTATTCTTTTGCTCCAGATAGCAAATGACACATATATATTAAAAGGCTTCTACACTAAGAATAATAGGCATGATTAAAAGTAACTTACTTTTTCTCATTGTTTTATACGTCCCGAGTAACACCGGGGAGCCCTACTAGTGCAATATAAAGGCAAAATGTGTGTATGTGTGTTTGCTTTTTATGTTTCGCAATAGATTTCGACAGATGCGATGGATTTTCACGTAATGTGCATCGATTTAAAGTCTTATGCTTCGGACGACAAATATCGAAAGAATTGGCCAGAAACATTAAGTCCATCCCCCTAAACTGAACAGTTTTCTACAAGGAGGGGTTGGATTTTACGAGTAATTTTTGCAAGTTATCATATCGGTTGAATTGACTACACTTAATTTCAACGTTCTAACTTTCAAGTCGGACTGTGGAGACATTGGCAAAGACGACGAATTTATTTTTTTTTCTTTCGCGTTCGAGCCTGCCTGCCTGCCCACTACGACTTTTTTCTCTCCACCCAAACTGCCTACTCTTGTTTTGTCTTCCCCCGCCGCCACTACAATTTTTTTCTTTTTTTTTTTTGTAATCCCTCTCGATGTTCCTTACTCGAGTCAAGCAACGACAGGGAACTACAACTTTATTATTAAAACCTCTCTTCACCCCTGGGGGTCGTTTATACACCTCAAGACAACCAGACACGCCAGGCACTTTTGCTAGTTTAATATATAACAAGCAATATGTGTGTGTTTGAAAATCTCGCAAAAACTTTCGAAAGTGGCGACGGATTTTCACCAGATCGGTATTGTTTTAAAGCTCGACCCGTTGGAATATAAATATTGAAAACTTTACTAAAAACATCCATTCCTTCACCTTAAACTCAGCAGTTTTTTACGAGAAGGGGACGGTTTTTTTTTTCTTTTGGCGTCGCCACTTTTGCAAGTTATTTTTTTAGTAGAACGAAAACAAAAATAAGCCGAAAGAAGTAGAAATAGATGAATCCTATTTTTTAAGCGAAACTATAACATATTATCGGATGGAGAGACAGTCTATAAACCTGTAGATAACTTTGATTATAGAAAATATCAACATGACGAAATTATTGACTCGATTGACCCCTCGATACACACGCAAGCTATTGAATGTTTATAGTCCCATTGTAAAAGAAAAATGTTTGAAACATAAAGTGTTGTAAATGCGTATCGTGAAATTCATGTGGCAAAGAAGAGAAAAGAGGGGAAAACTTTCCCCGTATAATCAACAGCATTCGTGCAACACAATCATTTAAACAAATCTGTTTATATTGTTTAAAAGTTTTAAAAGTTCATAGTAAATTTTTACTTGGTTTTCGTCCTTGACATTTTCCTTTAAAATAACAAATTTTATATATTTTTTCTTTTTTTAATTATTGATATACTAAAACTGAATATCGCATTTTCATGTAGTAGTTTTTGGAAATTAAGCAATATAACTTCATATATAAAGTGCTTACCATAGTTGTACGCGCAAGCGCGCATGTTATTGGTATACAACTAGGCCTACCACTTAACATAAATTATATTGCTTAATATCCGGTACACTACTTATTTGCGGAAACTTTAACTGCGATAGCCGTTTTCAGAACACCCAAAACCTTTTAAGTCATCATTTTCCAAGGAAATATTAAGGTGAAAACCAAGTAAATGTCTACAGTTTAAAATTATAAAATATTATATTTATATTATTTAAAATAAAAAATAATATTATAAACAGTACTGTTTATATGGTTTAAAATTAAAAATAATAAAAATATATCATATAAAATTAAAAATAATACAAAAAATTGTAATATATTATAAAATGTTCTATTTATATTGTTTTAAATTCTAAAAATGTTTGTTTCAAATAAGTAAAAAGGGTATATTTTTAAAAGGATAGCAGCAAGATTTTCTAAGTTAAAACTGTTAACTTCTGAAATACTGATATCATTGTTTATATATTCTTGGCATAGTAACATAACAGTGATTAGGAAATTATGTACCTTTTGTATTATAGAAGGATCGAGAGTATTTTGCGACCTAATTTCCAATATGATAAATAAAAAAATTAAAATGATTATTTGTTTATTTGGCGGATGTTTAGGAAAATGACCCCCCACCTATGAATTACACGATTTGTTTTTTTTTTTTATTTTTTAAAAGTTAATCGTTTATCATCAGAAATCATTGTTACGTTATAATATTCTACTTAATTGAACATTTACTTTGTGACCATCATAGAGAAAAATATTGCGATTACATTAGATTAAGATAAAAAAAGTGTAAATTGTGGAATTAAGAGGTGGGATCAATTTCCTAACATTCGCCGTTCATTGTGTGACCTTAATAACGGACTCGTAATAAATATGTATCTCCAATGTTTTTCTTTTTTTTAAGTTTAACTTATTTCAAACGGATATAAATTATTACATTTCATGTTGAAATTAGGAAAATTCCAACGCACTTCAGGTAAAAGGATTATTACCTTATAACGAGTAATGTCGACATATGTAAACCATAGTGTGCATTTGTCGATTAAAGATGTTAAACATACGCATTTCGGGTGAAATCGTTGCCTACTATATTATCGTGTTGAAATTAGTACAACTTTAAGGACATTTAGGGTGACAACATTATTACCTACTTAAAAAGCATTTTATCCTGCCTTGACAGAATTCAAAGTCTTCCCTTCAACCTCTAATCCACAGAAGAGACATTACGAGCTTGTCTCTGCTTTATTGTAATTTTCATAGCAAGTGTCAGCTGAGCTTCAAACCATACCCCCCGCCAAACGTTCACGAAAAACATTCGTCAAGTCAAAACCACTATCAATAATTTCCCATACCGTTTTATCTGTGCCTAAACCTAAATGTAGATTCACTAAACAAAGCTTCTTTCTTAGAAATGCACAACTGTGGAACTTTCTTCCGATTGCCTGCTTTCTAGCTGACTACAATCTGATTGTCTTCAAGTTAAACAAGTTCTTGATGAACCGTTTCCCTAATTAATCCAATTACAAAATTCCCATTACTCATATTTACTGCGCTATAATCGCATTCACTAATGTATACCCATAAACCCTTATCCTCGAGTGGCCTGCGGGCCTTGATAAGTGGTGATTCAAAAAAAAGTGTCATTTCGGAATAAGTAAAATCATATAGTGCTTCTGTTGTTCAGGGATTATTTAAACTTACGCATTTCCCGTGAAAACATTACTATTTACTTACATGGCATGTTGAAAAATTAAAATCCAATGTATTTCAAGTGAAAACATCATTACAAACCATGGAGTTATGTCAAAATAATAAATTCAATTAATTATCCCTTAACCAAATTTAATTTCATTCTAATACTCCTACGGTATGTTGATACAAAGCACAGGAATATTTTTACTCTCTCATAAAATATTTAATCAAATGTATTGGTTTTTGTACCAAGACTTGTCTATGCCACAAAGAACTAATGTTTAAATGAGTCTGCTTTCAAGAGATTGGCTAAATTATGGATGAGCTACTGAATATACATGCGAATAGTAATGGTCATGCTGCTCAGAAAAAAATGCGATTTCCTAATTAAATATCCAGAGTATTTGTCATGAGAAAACTAAATACATCGTCCCAGTGCACTTCTCGGAATGGTCTTTTATCCGTTGAGTTTCTAAAATGTCGTCTTAAATAATGCGCGAAGGGAGAAATGAAATAGGCACATCACCATGATTTGCATAATGAAGATTGACATGTGAATAACGGAGTAAATTCTGAAATCTTTCCAATGAATCATGCCTGAATGTGTACTACTCTTCTAGATTACAATTGTCAGAAATCGAGTAACAATATTAACTTTAGAACGCATGTTTCAATAAGGAAGAAATAGTTGAGTAGTATAAAACGCTTTCACAATCCAAGCATAGAAGTGCGGATATATGTATACAAATATATATGTATATATATATATATATATATATATATATATATATGCACACACGCACATATATATATGTGTGTGTGTGTATCTATATGTATATTTTTGCTGCAAGTCATTATTTAAGTATTTTTTCCGATTTTTCTGGATATCTTTTCCATTCGCCGAGCGGTCTGACCCTTTGTATAGAATGCCGGCCAAACGTGTGGTTAAGCAATTTTCTTTTCAAGCGATTTCTATCTTTCTAATTATTATGACCAGGAACGATTGTCATTTTTGTTGTTGTTGGTGGTGGTGGTAGTGATGGTGATGGTGTTGTTGTTGTTGTTGTTGTTTTTGTTGTTGTTTTCGGTTTTCTTTTCCTTCGAGGCTCGGTTTATTTATATTTATTTTTTTGTATTGGTTACAAAAGTTAGTGCAGGATGGTTAGTGTCGAATTATTTTATTTTAAATTTCGATTTTAGTATTTTATATTGTATTTAGTTTCTTGTAAGTTATTAAATACTGTTAGTATATTTGTCCCAGTGAAATGAGATCCGGTTAAAAAGGGGGTGTAGTTTTTTGATAAGGATGGCTTCTAGTAATTTTTGTCATCGTGTGTACTTAATAAGATATTGAATTTTAGTATTTTTAGTTAAGATATTTCTAATGTCGGACGACTGTAGGATCTTATCGTGCGATTTTATGAATTGTCTTATGCCGATATTGTCAGCTAAACTTTTGGGCGCCAATCTATGCAACATGCCAGCTGATATTAATAATACCGCTCGGGGAATAGAAAAAATATCCAGAAAATCGGAAAAAAGAATTAACTTTGTTGTATTCAATCAGACGAACTTGATCATATATATATATATATATATATATATATATATATATATATATATATATATATATGGGTGCCTGTGTGTGTGTGTGTGTGTGTGTGTGTGTGTGATTCAAAAACATAAGAATATCATCGATTCTTGACATATCGCGATAATGCAGAGCTTAATAAATTTCTTTGGAGCTTATATAGAGTATCAATCAAATCAAAAACACGATATAAAAATATATACAAATGCATATAGATTTATTTGTTTATTCAATAAGGATGATACATCAATTGGAGGTGCATATGACATATACCATGGTGTGTTTAATATATGTGTTTATATGCGCATAATTTTATTGAATTCATATATTCTAATAATTTGCACTTCATTTAAATACTTAGTTGTAATCCTGATATTCCTACTAATATATACGGAGCAATAACATAAATCCCTTTCAAGTAAACCTATCTTATTGTTAAAACCTATTAATACATATGATTAAACAAGCCTCCTCTTTCAATCACTTACCCTATATTTTTTCCGATAGTATGATGCGCATATGTACATACAGAGAAAACACACCATGGCATACGTGATGCACACTAACCTTCAACGTATAAAAAAATCTATGTTCCTTGTATATCACAGTTCTCTCATTCCCTCCTCAAACAATTTTAATATTTTAATATTTTATCTTTCACTTCTCAATTATTTCGCGTCGTAAAGAATATATCGCTAGATGTTGAATTCCAACTTTGTTACCTATTATCTACTGTACTTTTCTGATGAAAAGCATTAGGCTCCGAAAGAACATTATATGTACTTATCCTACATCTCTTATTGATACATTATCCTTATTGAATAAAGGAATGCATTTGTATACATTGTATATATTTTTATATTGTCGTTTTTTTTATAATTTTATTTATACTTTATATAAGCGTCAAAACAATCTGTTGAGCCTTGCATTATTCCGATAACTTATCCTACACTTCTAATTTATGTAATTTTTTTTAAAACTTCGACCCATATTATGCCCCCTTAACATTTATTGTTTGGGGCTCAAATCAAGTTATTAAGTTAGATCCATGTCCAATGAACCTATATCTAAAATTTCAATTGTTTATACCCAAAATTGGCGGAGGTGTTTGGTAGAGTTCTCAAAGGTCAAATCATTTAACTTAACAGCCAAATTTCTGGCCGAAAACGGATTATAAATATTTTCCCAAATCTCCATATTTCGATTCTGTCGAATGCAAATAGAGTTATTGTGTAGGGAAATGTACACAGACAGACACACAGACAGACACTTTCACTTTATATATATATATATATATATATATATATATATATATATATATATATATATATATATACGTCCGTGTGTGCGATAGCATATAGGTGTGCATGTATGCATAATCTGTTTTACTTTGTGATGGACGGAATGCCTTGTGGACGCATTTAATTGGATATCTTGGAAAAGGTAGAGTTTTATTCACAGCACGTTCTATTCTTGTTAAACAATTCTGCTTTTGTAACAAAAGGAAACGGTGACAAAAGGAAACAAGGCTGTGTTGGAAAGCAACGTTCTAAACCTAGTCAATTCAAAACATGGATGATAATGCATAGATTAATTTTCACTGACGATGTGTTCAGAAAATAAAAAATAAAAACCAAAAGTATTTAAAATCATAAGATTTCTTTCCTAATCCCTTCAATGTATTTAGAATACGAATATCTAGAAATAGTGCAAATGAAGCGCAGGGTGTTCTTTATGTAGTTTAATTTAATATCAAGCTATTACAGGGGGTTATGACAAAAAGTGGATGTTAGAGATATTATATGTATTTAATAATTGACGCAAAAACATTTTATATTCGATTTCTCAAAAAAAAGATGAAGTTCATAAAATATAGCAAATGACCGCAGACAATTCTTTATATTTGTAATATGATGCATTATTCTAGAAATAAAACAATTAAAAATAAAGCGAATGATATAATCTGGTTGTTAAATCCATAAAAAAATAACTATTTAATCAGAGAAAATAATTCGCAGTTAATGTATTTTTTTATTTGTTTATTTTATTTATATATCTTTAAATATAGAGATTGTTAATCCAATTTTCATATAATTTCTTTCATGACCAGTTACAAACTGGTTGGATTAAGAAAACCTAATCAACTTTAGCGACAAAGATGAAGGCAACCATGATTTCAGGAAGTCAGTCAGTCAGTCAGTCAGGGAGGCAGTTGCTTTTAAGATCCCGTCCAGTCTACACCTATCGAATGGTTTTGGGCCTCCATTATCAACAATAAGTGGAAAAGTAGAAAAACGAAGAGAAATTCGGAAGTTCTTCAAATGGATCGACGCGAGTGTGGTCGTATATCTATAGTACATGAACCATTTTAAAAGAGACTGTCAACGGCTTCATTTTTCTATTGTTTGACTTTAGAATTAAATTGGTCGTCGACTCGTATATATTAGAAGTTTCGAAAAAAGGAATACTATGTGAACTTTTTTTTAACAAAAAATGTCGTCCTTACCTTTCCGTAGTAAGTCATTGTTATGCTAATTCTGTTTAAATGCATAGATAATTGACATAACTCCTCCGAAGCATTTCTAAGTTAGAATCGGGATAATTTACATGTTATTAAAATTGTGACGTCGAGGGATGTCGAAATGTTGTCTGGCGATTGCTACGGTCGATGACCCTCACGACATACATTTAATTTAACATTTCCTGGAATATCTTGAAATTGGACCCCAAGGAGGAGGTAATACAAATATAATGACAATTAAATAAAGACAACTTTTTTCAATTTAGTTTAACCTAAATTTGAAGATGCACATCCCTATAATATCTCCTCTAAGTTATTTTGTAACTATGCAATCTACCATTAAATGAGATGCATGACAAAGTGCCTGTCCATACGGACGAAAAGTTTTTTTCTCGAATACCCTAATTTTTTAATGCATTCAAGACTTGTGGTAAAAATATACCTATTCTATTTAATTGCTATTAGAATGATGCAAAAACAATATCACATATGTTACTTTTATATATTATTTTTTTAATTGTTTCATTTTTATATATACCCATGCTATATGCTATAAATAATGTTGAAGCACGCTTTTCGCTCTATCGAATCGTGTTATTCGTTACTGTTCATTCATTTTTTTAGTCGCGTGGAAGCGACTCTATAAGCCACTCCGTCGGTCGGTCGGCCAGTCGGCCGGTCGGTCTGTTGACCGGTCTGTTGTTCTGTCCGTAACACTTTTGTGCTTGGCCTTTTTGGTTAAGATCAAATGTCTGTTGTTAATTGATGCTGTTCTTAGCTTTTTAAGCTTTTCTTGCCCTTTTAGCCAATATAAAAGTGTAGTATCTGTTCCGGCAGATACTGCAAGCAAAGACCATATGTGGGTAACTCCACATATAAGACCTTGGTCAATGTAGGGGTAACCCTTCATACAAATTGTCACTATCCAGCTCCCCTACTCTCCGGGGAATTGGTCGTCATTTCCCCTTCACTCCTCACATTAAAAATCGGCCTTGTGCCTAATTTGCTCGGTGGGGGCAAATAAATAACAACCCTTCATACCAACTGTCACTATCCAGCTCCCCTACTCCCCGGGGAGTTGATCCCCATTTCACCTTACTCCTCACATTAAAAATTGGCCTTGTGCCTAATTTGCTCGGGGGGGCAAATAAATACCTTTTTCTTGGCCTTTTGTCAAAGATCAAAGTGTAGTATCTGTTCTTATTACATGCTGTACTTATTGTGATATAAAGTCGGGGATCACTTTTCTACATTAATTTAATGTAAAATGATCACTCACTTTACAACCAGTCAGTCTCAAAGCTATTCAAGTCATTCTCCAGATTATTCAAATTGATTTTGAAGGATTCCAGTCATTTTTTAAGCATTCAAGCCATTCTTAAGGTCATTCAATTAATCGTTAAGCTCATTAAAGTTATTCTAAGTTATTTACTTTTTATTTAAGTTATTTCAGCCCATTTTTCGGTCATTTATTTTATCTTTAGAATTTTATGTCAATTTACATCCACGCATTCATTCATTACACGAAAGCACGCGACTAATAGCTATCAGCCATGTTTTTTTTTTAGGATTGACAAATTTCAAATCCGCACGATTTTCTTGTTCCAGTTCAAACCTGGCCGAAAAGATGCTGAGACAGATCGTGATATCAATGAAGCGTTTGACCCAGGAACAATTAACGAACGTGTGCACAGCGGTGGTTGAAGACATTTCGCAATGCAGATGAGAACCTCGAAGATGAAGACGTCGCGTTTGCCCGACAGCGGTTGATTACGATCATTATAAATCCTTAATTGAAGTCGATCCTCGAAAAACCACACGAGAATTTACAGTTGAACTCCAGGCCGACAACTCAGCAGTATTCGCTATTTGAAGTTCGCCAATTAAAGCAAATAGTGAAGTAAAAATAGTTGGATAAATGAGTGCTGTATTAAATGAATAATAATTTAAAAAAAAAATGATTGTCTTAGGGTGTCTTCTACGCGCCTCCTGCGCAACAAAGACGACCCGTTTCTCGAGCGTCTTATGACGTGTGATGAGAAGTGGATTCTCTACGACAACCAGCGACGTTCGCTGCAGGGTTGGATGCCGGAGAAGCTCAATAACATTTCATGAAGCCGAAATTCTACCAAAAAAAGGTTATAGTTACTGTTTGGTGGTCTGCGGCCGGTCTAATCCATCACGGCTTCTTGAATCCGAGCAAAACGATTACGGCGGAGAAGTTCCGCCGACCAATTAACGAAATGCACCAGAAGCTCCAACGTAGGCTGCCGAAATTGGTCAATATGAAGGGACCAATTCCTCCTCCTGACAAGAACTGAATGAATTGGGCTACGAGACTCTGCCTCGTCTGCCATATTCACCGAACCTCTTGCCCACCGATTATCACTTTTTCAAGCATCTCAACAACATCCTGCGCGAACAATGTTTCAAAAGCCGAGATGATGTCAAATCAACCTAAAATGAGTACATCGCTTCCAGAACTCCAGATTTCTATCCTAATGAGATCAATAAACTTGTTTCTCGTTTGCAAAAATGTGTCGATTCTAATGGTCCAATTTCGATCAATAAAAGTTATTATGGAATGAGTTATAATCTTTTGAAGTTAAACGTAGAAAAACTACAGTAATTTTGTACCAACCTAACAGTTTAACATCGAGGATTTGCAACTACTCTTATTCTATCAAACTAATATTTTATCCAACTCGTATAAATCAAGCAGTCTGAAAACATGTTTTTATTTACTTGTGACCTTATTCTAATTTCTTATTTTGATAAGTTTAACATAATACATGAGAGAAAATGGGCGATTTCTGATTTGTCATTTTCCCTAAATGCAATTTCTTATTTTCATATCTATTCATCGATTCATCGTTCGAACAAAATATGCTGTTTACATTTGTCAGCTTTCATCGAGAAAATCTGTACCATTTGTATTCACTGTGATTATTTCCATGGAATACATCGATTTAGGCTTTTATACTTCTAGACTCTTAACTTTATTACGCAGTTTCCCCCTTTGTAATAATTTTGCTTGGCGCATTCAGAATATTTTCCATGTCAATTGGAAACTTATACTTGCATATTTATCTTTATTCATCAGTATCTATATGCGAAACATTAACACTTACGAGCATATTGCAAAAATATTCTAAATATAAATGTTTTAAATTATAATAAAATTAACATACAATAAAAGATTAGATGAAATAAAAAGTGCCACATGATTTCGACATTATGAGGACATATACAGTTTTGAAACCATACCTTTGAAATAACTGTCATTGAAAAATAACTCTTCGTACGTACAACATATATGTAGGTAATGTACATTTGGTGCTTACAAGTAATCGAAAATAGTAACCCATATTTTTTCACATAGTTTCGTTAGCTGCCAAATTATATTATAAATTGACAAAGAAGCGCTGACTTCTAAAATTTAGAGTTTCGATCCCAATCTTAAGCACATACCTGCTATGTTCACCGTAGATGTCTCACCTGCGTCCACATTCTGGAGTTAAACTCTCTTGTAAGAAAAATCGGCCACTGTGAGGAGATTATTCAATATAACACTTTTGGCAAGGAGATTGGCAGTGCTTATCGTGGGGATTTTACTTACACTAAACAACCTCTTGATTTTTCAAAGATGTTATAACTGCTAACCGTATTTAAGACGATCGAGGTTTATATCGTACATTTAGGTACTTTCCATCTAGCTACAACCAAAATCATGATACAATGAAACGGTATGTATGTTTAAATAATATACATAAATACAAACACATTTTAAAATAATTATAATAATTATAAGCCTTATTAATATATATTTTCATTTTATACTCTTTGATAAATATGGAAATTACATGCTGAGTGTTTGATCAATAGGTGTGGCAACATAGTAATCCATATAAGCAGTAAATTATTGAGGGATGTCACAAGTGTAAGAAAAAAACGAGTATAACATTGTAAAAATTATAAATCAGATCAAAAACGTCTATCATCAACATATCGTATGAATCTGAAGATTCTATCGTTAGTATTGTTTTCCCGAGATGTATCTAGTAATAATTCTTTCAAGAAAGAGATCAGGGATTACGAGAAGATCCAGATGAATGCCTGTCAACATCCATAGCGAAAGTTATTTTGTAGAACGAACTGGGTTCGAACTGGATTGAAAAACAGATGCTGCCATTTCATACCTTTAACAACTAGACAATCGCCAGCTTCAATAGAAATGTTAATATTTTAAGGCTAGTTGCATGACTTTTAATAATGATGAATATCAATATTCAGGTAACAGCGTGTGTGCCTTAAAATGATAAAAGTATTGCATCAGAACTCATATTACGTATTTTCTCTCATCCAAACAATGCAAAGGTCATCGTCTATTATTTAGTATAGGCACCGCCTAAAACTGGGGGGAAGGGCAGGTAAATACTTTTTGACGGGCCGTCTATTCAAAAATCTACCAAAAATCAGCTAATTTCCAATCAATACGAAATTTTCAGCGATTATTAAGAGAAGAATGAAGTTTATAACAATATACTTATTTTTCATAAACTATTTATATATATTTTCTTTTGCTTACAACCCCCCCTTGTTTTGAGGGGTTCCAAATATGCTTAAAATAATCATCTGAAACTGAACAAAACATATTGTGCTGTTGTAAGAGACAGGGTTATAGATTAAAAAAAACAACTTGTTTGCATACTTTATTTTGACGTCTGAATATCAGAACTTTGATTGTGTTTAATTATCCGGCTTTGGAGTTTTAAAGTTTGAAAGTAAATTGCTAATTTATTTAGCAAAGATTTTAAAATGGCTTTTTCTCGTATAAATATTAAAAAACATTTTTTTTGCTTAACTTAAATTTATTATTTTACTTAACATATTCATATGTTAAGTAAAATAATTAATTTAAGTTAAGCAAAAAAATGTTTTTAATATTTATACGAGAAAAATCCATTTTAAAATCTTTGCTAAATAAATTTGCAATTTTTTTTAGCGAGCCGAATAATGCATGCCCATTATTAAACAGGGCATGCTTTGAAGAATCGATACAAAAAAATTCGATAAATATTGTGTCCTTTGTGTTAAAAATATCATTTTTTCGATCACGTTTGAAAACGTTTGCCGCCTTTCGACTACGGTGGACCAAACTCGCTGAAATATTTTTTTTTTTATTCTGCTTTAAATTGCCCCCACATTTTGGGGACCCTGGCCCCCACACACATACACATTAAAAACCAAACTCATACAAATGGTCACCCATCTGGTACTGGCCAGCCTTAGCGTTTATAATACATTGAAATTTTCGTCACTGAAAAATAATTTTTTTTGGTTTGTTTGGTCTTCCGTAGTTTGCTTTTTATCAAGTACAAATGTAAAAACATTGTAATCAAATCGACGCGAAGTAACTGGTTTCCTATATGAATAAATAGAATTATTTGAAATCCAGGTACTTATATTATAATATGTTTGCATATTCTCATAGAAAATCACCCGAAATCTTAGAAAGAAAAGAAATAAACAAATTAATTCTTTCAAAAACCTTCTTTTTTAACTATTTATATACGTTTTTGTGCAAAACAAAAAATGCCAATTGTTAACGTTTGGGGTAAATTTAACATTTAAAATTTAATTAAAAATAGTAGAAAAAGGTTTACACTATTCTCCTTTCAATATGAAAAAATTTAGGGTTCTATCTTTCTGGAAAAAAAGTTACTCAGAAATAATGGATTTTGATAAATGTAATTTCGTTATCAAAAACAACAACTTGATTTTTCGGCCATTTTTGGCGGTGTCTAATTTAGCATAAAATGTTATTGGTTGTCAATGGTAATTGCAAAATCATTAAGGATATATTTTGCCAGGGGTAGAGTTACAAGCAACACATGTGTATATGTATGTATATATATATATAAATTAATGAATATATGTATATATAAATATATATATATATATATATATATATATATATATATCAGATTAATAGGATGAATGTGATCTCAGATGTTTAAATCTTGTGTTATCAAGTCTTATATTTTGGGAAGGTATAGTTATTTTTTCTATAAGACAATCCCAGCCAAATAATATGCTAGATCGACTATCATAATATTTATAGCATTTTAAATTTAAATTTCATTCAGAAAAAATATAATGATATATTTTCGATGTATATGCAGACTGGAACAATAATATCGAACAAGATTATGCAGACTGGAACAATAATATCGAACAAGATAATGGATTTTGATAAATATAATTTCGTTATCAAAAACAACAACTTGATTTTTCGTCCATTTTTGGAAAATCATTCTTAATGACGTTCATCTGAAGGGATCATACTACATCGGAAATCCATGAATTAAGGAAATTACTTTAATTTTATTCTTTGCTTCAATAATACATTTTTATTTTGAAAAATAATATTTTTCAGAATAAAATTTTCATATAAAAAACTATAAATTATATATATTTTATATATGTGTATGTGTCTTGATGTGTGCATGCAACAAAAAAATCCAACACAATAACAACTTAGTTATAAAGGAAGCAGACAAAGGTAGTGCAGTAGTTATAATGAATAAGAACTTCTATAAAACAAACATTTTAGAATAACTAGGGAACGAAAATTATTACAAACCAATTAGCTCTAACATAGACGACACAACCATATCTAAAATAACGAAACTATGCACAACATACAATAGTACAATAACTAAAAAAGAAAAATACTTCCTTACAAACTTCACAACAAAAACAAACATCTTCTATGGGCTACCCAAAATACACAAATCTAACCAGGTAAGACCTGCCATCAACATACTAAAGTCGGAATACATAAGCACCCCAAACCCCAACGACTTCACATTCAGACCCATAGTAGCAGGACCATCATGCCCAACAAGCAGACTTAGCAACCTAATAGATATACTATTACAGCCCTTCACCAATCTAGTCAGAAGTTTTGTAAGAGATTACACACACTTCCTTAGCTCCCTATCACAAACAGTAGACGATGGGACTATACTAGCCACACTCGATGTTAGCAGCCTATATAGCAATATCCCACACACTTTAGGAAAAGAAGCTATCGCATATTGGATTGACAAACATACACAGACTTTACACCCCAGATTCAATAAACAATTCGTGATTGATAGCATTGGCATAATCCTCAATAACAACTCCTTCCAATTCAATAAAGACAACTACATCCAAATACTAGGCACAGCAATGGGTACCAATATGGCACCGACATATGCCACCCTTACACTCGCCTTCCTAGAAGAGACCCTTTATTAAAGGATAGAGCAAAAGTACGGGCACAATATAAAAACACGCTTCATAAAATCTTGGAAAAGATACCTAGACGACTGCTTTATTCTGGAGAACTCCACACGTTGCTACAAAATCTACACCCAAAAATATACTTCACACTAGAAGAAAGCCCCACAGAACTACTTTTCCTAGACATCCTAGTAACAATAAAAAACAGCAACATAATCACAGGCATATACCACAAACCCACAGATACTCAACAATACCTCCACTTCAAAAGCCACAATCCTAAAAACTGTCTAAAATCAATACCCTACACCCTAGCACGTAGAGTCTGCACCATAGTAACAGACAGACACCTCCATTCAACTAGACTGAATGAACTACAAATAACACTGCGGAAAAGAGGATGTCCACTACCACTAATACGGAAAGTTATTGAACTGGCTTAAAAAATTCCAATAGACCAAATAAGAACCCCAAAATAACACAACAAAAACAAATTTTAACATACGTCTCAACGCACAACACAAACAACCCAGAACTATTCACACAGATAACAAAAAAACTTATCCTCCTCAATCAGAACGACAAACTAAACAACATACTTAAAACAACAAAAATAATAAAAAGCAAACGCCAACCCAAAAACTTAAAACACATCCTAACTTCCGCAAAACTCGTCCCACATACTACAAAAGGGGTTACAAAATGCAACAAACCGCGATGTGGAGTATGTGACATAATAATAGAAGGTAACACATACACATTCAAAAACCCAGATTGCACCTCCAGAAATGTAGTATATGCACTAAGATGCACAATATGCAACAAATCCTACATAGGCGCCACCAAAAAATTCAGCAATAGAGTGGCCTTACATAAGAGCAACATCAAAATTGCAGATAACAGACACCTCTATGTTTCAAAACACGTACACACATGCAGTGGAAACAGCTTCAAAATAATGCCAATCTTCCAAACAGACAATTATTTTTATTTACTTACACAGGAAAAAGACTTCATCACCAGATTCACTCCTGAACTGAACAGAGCCTAATACCATCACACAAAAACATGAAATGCAAGGTACACTAGCATGCACATCCATACACATACACATATACAAACCCACACATAAATCAGAACCGACACATTAAACACACACACGTGCGGCATACAACCACACACAGACATAACACCCCTATCTCTGATACAACACACTGAACAATACCAACCCTACTTAATCTCGAAACCAACAACACTAGGAAACACCAAGAACCATAGCATAATATATGTTCCAACACCTCGGCCCCTCCTCGGTCAGTGGAGGAGAACCCCCTCATGACTGAAACAACTATCATCCCTTCTATCATCCCCCTCCCATACCAATACCCCCTCCAATTGCCCCCCTCTGGGGAACAAAATCTCCCCCACACTAGGAACCGATCCTAAGTCTGGCCATACCTACATGGGGAGACAAATAACTAGAAACATTAAAAAATCCCCTATACATATTTTAAATACACTCCTCTATCTAAACAAACATAATATAAAGAATACCCCAAAAGACTAAAACGATAAATCACAATACTTAAATCAAAGAATCCAAAAAATAAATATCAAAATAGAATGAAAGCACCTCTACCCTTATTTCAGAAGAGCTGGTCCCCCCTCCTCACACAAACACATTAGTAACGACCTCGGAGCACAGTCACCTTCCTAAGGAAGAAAATAACCTCATAATACTATAAAACAGGATACACATTGTCAAACCAATAAAAGAAAACGCACACACGCACACGCACGCACACACACACACAAACACATACACACCCGACCCCACCCTTAAGGAAAAGAAAAAAACATTAGCAGAAAGAGAGAGTGACTACAGCCAGGTCAGCAGCCTGGACAAGCCCAATAAAATAGTAATAAAAATTGAACATGCCAATTAATAATAAACACTTACAAACCTCCACCCCTTGGAAACACTTCAAATAAACTAGGAAAATCACTATTTTTACATATCCAACACATTTGAAAATAATTTCTGACGAGGACGCTTAACAGAACGTTTGAAACGCGCGTAAAAACGATTTCAATGACCTAAAAACATCATTACAATGATCCAAACATAATTCTCAATGGAAAACCAAGACACGGAATAATAAAATAATGTTAAAAAATACACATTGTTGGTGACTACTCCCTTATTTAAATATATATATATATATGTTAAATTTTCTGAAAAGTTATAGGTTGTTTCTTTTTTTCAAGATCGTCATAAAGTCATACCTACTTTTCTCATATATATGTACACACATATGCATATATATATGAATATATATGTATATGTATATATGTATATATATTGATCTTTTATACATGTATATATATATATATATATATATATATATATATATATATATATGCATAAAGCTAGACTCCAAATGAATCTATTTGCACTGCACATTTTTAAAAAACGTTTTCGTGTTTTCTTCGGATGTTTTTTTTCTTTCCACCTTTAACGAAAGTGCATTAAGATATATGCTTTCCGTTAGATCCTACCAGCTTTCCTTATATGTTTGCTCATCAGGAGGTTTTGCAGGTGCAAACGTGATTTATCAGCTAATTCCACCATAGATGAGACAACGTCGTTTGACTTTTCAACAAGTAAGACAAAAATACAATAGTAAACACATACATCAGTTTATAAACATTAGAAGTTGGTTTAAAATTGAATAATAATAATAAAATGAATAACACCGCCTTCGCTGGCTTTGTATACCTTGATGCACAAACATAAAGAGAACAAAAACTGTGAACGTTTCATGTGCTCATGCTTTTAATCGACATGTTATTGATGAGATTCTTGCAATCTCCATGCACCTGCGTTTGATATGAGTCCATCCTACATTTCTAATTCGGATCGTGAGAAGGTTGTTGGTTTCGCGTTTTCTTACATAGTATTAATTAATCAATACAACATCCACCGCGGGTAATACATTTTATATCAGGTCAGTTATCATAGTTATTTATTATGATTATTATTATGATTATTATTATTATTATTATTATTATTATTATTATTATTATTATTATTATTATTACGTTTCTCTTACGTAACATTTGATCTAGAGTGGTCAAGCAGACGCAGTAAATAATCTGTTAACATATATGTATATTTAATTTGCGGTGTATATATCTATGTAACTCTTTATCTATCCATATATCGATGCATATATCTATCTACCTATCTGTCTATAGATTTTTTATCTAGCTAGAGTTGGGTGAATAAGTGATTTAAGCCATGTTTTCACAGGTTCTAAAAACATGTCAAACTGTGACACGGTTAATTTTGCACCAGAAGGTGTACGAGCAGAGTATCCAACCCTTTTTAAATAATAGTTACGATATTGTGTTATAAACGAGGAAAACATTAATTATATTAAAACTTCCATGTCGTTTAATAACAGGCAATGTTAAAAAAGGTGACAAAATTTATTATGCGCGACGAAATGTGGCATACGTGGCTTAGTTTGTGTATGGTCACGCTTTTATTTTGTTTTGATTTTCGTATGATTGTTAAATTTCCAATGGCCGATATTATTTTACTAAATACACACACACATGCATATATATATATATATATATATATATATATATATATATATGTTATGAGAAAAATAGAAAAAACCGAATGAAATTATTAAAAATCAATGATTCGTCCTTATTTCAGAGAACATCTTCAGGATAATTGAAATAAAAAATAAAAATGTAAGAAAAGAAAAAGTCATAGATCGTGCGAAAAAGACAGTTCTGTAATCCTACCCATGTCGGGAAGGACAAACAAATGTGTGCGTATGGGAAGGTTGGGTTGTTCGATGTCTATATATACACTTTTAAAAATGCGTTAAAATAAATATGTACATTATTTTTTTTTCTTCTGTAAACTTATTCATTTTGTTGAAATATTTAAGGAAAAACGGTTTAGTCAGGATCTGTTTTGATATTTTGTTCTTTGATTATTATTTTCCCTGTGCTAGGGGTTAAATGGTAGAAGCCTTTTCTTTGCGTAATAGTATTAGTATTCAATATTAGTGCTGATTCTAAAAGTCTTCTTTTAGCTCTATCTATCACGTATTTAATAATTTTCGCTTGATCTAAATTTGATGAGTGATCGTGTTCTGCACAATGGCAAAAGAGTGCATTTAGGGCGTTACCATTCCTTATATCTCTTCTGTGCTCGTTAAGTCTTAATTTCAATTTTCGCTGTGTTTCACCTATGTACGCTTGTTGACAGTTGTTACATGGGATGGAATATATACCGGCATTGGATGTGAGGGTTTTGAGAGAGTGCTTGGTAGTTTTTAATGTCTGTTTTATGGTTGAGGAAGTTGTTTGTATCAAGTGAAAACCAAGTCTATTAAGAGTGTCGTAGATTTTTGTATTTTTGGTGTGGGTGGGAATGAAAAGATGTATGTTTAATAGTGAAGTATTTGTTTTATTTTTCTGTGTGTTTATGTTATAGTGTATTTTCGTAGCTTTTTTCTTTGCGTAAGAAATGAAATAGGATGGATACTGTAGTTTTCTTAAAACATTCGTAATATATTGACATTCATCATTAAGATATTGGGGACTGCATATTCTAAAGGCACGCAAGAAAAAAACAATAATCATGCCCGTCTTTATTTTATCATTGTGGTGCGAGTAGTAATGAATATAGTCGTTTTTGTGTGTGGTCTTTCTATGTACTTTGAAACTCAGATCGGTTTCTGATCTGATGAAGAGTATGTCTAGAAAAGCTAGGGAGTGGTCTTGTTCGGATCCATGTGTAAATTTTATAGATGGTTCCACTGAATTTAATTTATTTCTAATTTGTTCTATTTGTGTGTTTTTAGGGAGAAAAATAAGAATGTCATCTATATATGTAAAATATGTGGAGTTTTTAGGAAGTCTGTGTTTAAAAGAGTTGGTTTCTAAGAATTCTAAGAATAGGCAGGCTAGTACACCACTAAGGGGGTTACCCATAGGGAGTCCAAATTTATGTCTGTAGTAAGAATTATTAAACTGAAAGTAGGTTCTATCAGTGATGAGTTTTATGATTTGTATAAGTGTATCTGAGGAAAAAGGTAGGTTGGCTTTAATTTTGATTAAGTGCTTGTGGAGTAGATTAAGGCATTTTTTGATTGGAATATTGGTGTAAAGGGAAATTATGTCTAAACTATGCATGGTTTTATTTTGTATGTCCATATTTTTATTCTATTTAGGAGGTCACCAGAATATTGAATACTAATACTATTACGCAAAGAAAAGGCTTCTACCATTTAACCCCTAGCATAGGGAAAATAATAATCAAAGAACAAAATATCAAAACAGATCCTGACTAAACCGTTTTTCCTTAAATATTTCAACAAAATGAATAAGTTTACAGAAGAAAAAAATGTACATATTTATTTTAACGCATTTTTAAAGTGTATATATAGACATCGAACAACCCAACCTTCCCATACGCACACATTTGTTTGTCCTTCCCGACATGGGTAGGATTCAAGAACTGTCTTTTTCGCACGATCTATGACTTTTTCTTTTCTTACATTTTTATTTTTTATTTCAATTATCCTGAAGATGTCCTCTGAAATAAGAACGAAACGTTGATTTTTTAATAATTTCATTCGTTTTTTTCTATTTTTCTCATAACATAACGTCAACCACCGCTGGTATTTTTTCATTCCTTATATATATATATATATATATATATATATATATATATATATATATATATATATATATATATATATGTGTGTGTGTGTGTGTGTGTGTGTGTGTGTGTGTGTGTGTGTGTGCATTGTCTGTGTTTGTGTATGTATTGTGGACTTGACGAAGGACACATTTTAGTCTCCGAACATAAACCATTACATTTTTAGAAGGCTCATACTGATTAATCTATTATAAAAACAACAATTGTATGTTAAAGAATTACTTGCGATGTTTCTTTATATATTTCGTATTTTATGAATGTATTGTAATAGTTTCACTACTAAATTTATACACTGAATATTTCTGCAATAAAAGCCAAAATTAAATACGACAACATAAAGAAGTGGAGAATATAAATGACTATCTGAAAAGCTTAAAATAAATTTTTGAAATAAATTTTAAATTGTGTTAGCTCACAATGAATTCATTTTGCTATTTCTATCAAGGTAATTTTGTATAAGTATATTCCCCACTCCTTGTATAGTATCTCTCTCCCTCTCTCTCTCTCTCTCTCTCTCTATATATATATATATATATATATATATATATATCCCCGTAATATTGTTACCATATCCAGATATATTCAACAAGGTATACCTTCCTCTTTCTGCTAAAAACATACAAATCCCCACGAAGCTAAATTACATCCACAAATGTTTCGAATTTATTTTTAAACATTTTCCTGAAATATGTTGGATATGGAAGTTTCCACTACAAAATGAACAAAAATAGCAAGTATTATATAGCACCACCTGCTGAAGAACCAATCGGCTCGGAATTCCTCGGAACTGACTTCCTTTTCAACTTTAGTAGAAAACACAAGATTGAAAGAGAAGTTTCTAAATTCTATGATATTTAGTCTTCCTCCCACCCCTACTACAATGCTTATTTTGATTAGTTTAAGAAATGGTATTATGATTTTGGTAAACGAGATCAAATTCTAAAAGCATAAACACCCTTTTAATACTAGGAAATTAAGCAATTTTGTTAGCAAAGTTAAAATAAAACCTCATTTATTTGTGCTTGCTGAAAAAAGTACAGTAAAATTCCTTTAGTTTGAACTTCCTCTAAAGTTGGGTTTCTGCACAAATTTAACTTCTTCTAAACCTGGACATTCTCTAAACTTGAACTGCCTCGTCATTGAAACTGTATTAGCATATTTGATGCGGAGTTGCAGTAAAACTGTTTACATGGTTTAGTCAGATATTGCGCAGAAATGTTAATATTGGTACGATGTAATTAATGTAGATTAGCTATTGGTAATTAATTTAGATTAACTGTAATTTTTTTCAGATTACTATATTTAAAATAGAGTAAAACAACCTATCACAATGGCTAAAAGAAAACAAGTGACACTGACTTTACTCGAAAATGTCAAATTATATAAAAATTAGATGCTGGAATTGAAAATGGCGTTATATTGAGAGATTATAAGATTGGAAGAAGTACACTGTTGTAGATCAAAAAAGGAAAAGGAGGAAATATTGAAGACTGCTCCTTTCTCTTCAAATAAAAGACATGTAGAAGAATTCTTCGCAGACCAAAGCAAGTTGAATTCGATCGAATATTGCATGAGTGGTTTGTAGCAAAACGGAATGAAGGTGTAGCAATATCTGGACCCATGTTAATTGCTAAATCAAAATATCTTAAGGAAGATTTGGGTATCGCAGAAAATATGCAATTCAGTGAAGGCTGGCTTAGAAGCTTTAAGAGCAGACATGGTATAAGACAATTTACAATGTCAGGCGAACAACGGTCTGCTGATACACACGCAGCATCAAATTATTGTGACAAATTCAAGACGATACTTGCCGATTATGGTTTAACACTAGAGGATTTTACAACGCTGATGAAAGTGGCGTAAATTGGAAGTGCTTACCTACAAAAACATTAGCCGGATCCGAGGAGCAAAATAAAAGGATTCAAATTAAATAACGAAAGACTAACAGTGGTGATATGCGCTAATGATTCTGGAACTCATAAAATGAAACTTCTTGTCATCGGCAAATCAAAGTGTCCCCGAGCATTGAAAGGATCTTCGCCTTTGCCATATCCTATTATTATTCAGGAAATGGATGGATGAATCAATAATTGTTTAAAATATGTTTTTTTCAAGAGTTTGTGTCAGTTGTTCAGAGGCGTTGAATTAGGTAAACCTGATTCAAAGTGCTTGCTTCTGTTTGACAATTGTAGAGCAATTCCTGCTGAGTCAGAACTAGTGTTATCTTGCGGGAATATTTTTGTGTGATACTTGCCACCTAATGTGACTTCTCTCATCCAACCTATGGATCAAGGGATTATTTGGAAATTAAAATGTGTCTACAGAAATGATTTCAGGATGAATATGATAAATAGTACCGTGAGTATAAGCGATTTTCAGCGCATTTTTACTGTCAAATATGCCCTATTTTCTCTGTCGCAAGTGCATGAAATCAAGTTCGATCAAGCACATTAACAAATGCATGGGGTAAATTATGCCCAGCGCCAAAGGCTTCTGAACTGAAAGAATCAGAGAATACATCTGGTCTAGAATAAATTCTTGAAACCAAACGGTTACTGACCAACCACGCTGTTCTTATATCACTTAATGCAAATGATGTTGAAATGTGGGTGCAACAAGATGAGGAAACTACTGATCAATATCCTGAAGGCAGTAATGGTGATGAAAATAGAATAACTCCCATACTCTTGACCCTAATGTAAATAACCAAGAACACTCTGATGAAGTAATATCATGGGATGATGCAGAAAAGTCTATGGAGACGGTTATAACAATTCTAGAAAAAGTCCTTACTTTAGTGACAACGTTGTTTTGCAAGCAATATCACTCCGAAGAAATATAATCATAAAGAAGCTACAGAACCAAGACATTGTGGGTCGTGATCGCGCACGAAATACAATGTCAGCGCCCGAGAGCTCAATAGATGAAAATAGTAACTGCAATGAGACTCATTCAATGAATAAATAAAAAGTTGTATTTTACATAAATTCATGATTTCTGTAGATGATAACTTAGGTAATAAATACCTAACAAGTAAGAGTAGATTAAATTTATTTTACATGGTTTTGTTCCTGGTGATAATATGTAGCAATTCTTACTTGCAATATGTCGAAAACTAAATTTATATATACTTGAAGTATCATATAGCAATGAATTTCATTTACTATGTCTTAATTCTTAGAAAATTAAAGTTAACTGCAGCACATGTTTTTTTTTATCACGAAACTTGAGCAGCAAGCGGATGTTCAAATTATAGGAGTCGTACTGTACTATGAACTCGATTACCCTACTTATAAAAACACTTTTATATAGGAAGTTCAATAATTCTATAAAATAGCATTACCTAACACTTTATATTGCATAAACTTTTACGCTAGAAATATTCTTTAAACAATGAAAATGCATAACTATTCAGAAATTCTAACAACAGGCACCTCGAGGATTACCCTCAAAGACCAACAATCCAACTTCCATGGGAACCCCACTATTAGATTAATTTGCCATTGGGCTCAGATTAAGGAATAAGAATACTAGACAAAATTATCCCATCCATTATGAAAAAGTAACTGCAGCACATGTTTTTATCGAGTATCGAGTCATGCTTAGATTCAGTTATAAAATGGTTCTTTTACATTTAAGATAAGTCAATATTTAGCTTGATAAAATTTGCTATTGATTATAATCACAGGTCGTTTTCTGCTATACTCCTAAATAAGTGCCTCACCTTTGCAGAAAAATGCACCGATCTCACAGACTTAGAAATTAAGTTAATCCTAAACGACCCCTCCTACATTTTTACAATGAAATTTGGACAAGGAAGGACATATCCATAAATTTGATATTCCCCTGGATCCTCGGACTCTACTCGGTCAGAGTCTTAGACGTCTTATATTTATTGAACTCAAGCTCGTCTTAATTTATTTAATGAAGAGTGTATAGAGATGACGAACTCGTTATTACTAGGGTCATTTACTTTGGAATATAGTAATACCATTAAGAAACTACACATCATTTTCAATAACTTCCGCGCTCACCGTAACTATAGACCCTAATGAGAAAAAATAAAACTTTTTAGATGTCACTCTAAACTTAATTTCAGAATCATTTAGACCCTACCATGAATCAAACATATCTATTTTCCATGTCCATTACTTTTACCCCACCCTAATTTGATTATAAATCACTAGTTGCTTCAGTTCCAAACAGAGTATCTGAGCTATCAGCTGACAGAAAATCTTTCGACTAAAACTGTACTATTTTCAATAATACATTATTAAATTCAGAATACTCTGAGAAAATTTAATTCACCTGAGACAAACTCCTCACGAATCGCCTAAACTCCGTAATCACACATTACACATATTATGACACGAAAACATTAAATCTACACTCTTCACCACATTTATAGTGTAATTTAAATAATCCACAGTAAATATTAGGTCTAATCAGCGAAATGATCTCCGCGATTCTGTTCTCCGAAACCGTCTAATTCTAGTTTTAGCCATAACGTCTTATACCGGAGCATTTGTCTGGAATTGTAGAAACATCGTTTAAATTCCCAGATAAATCCAGCACTATTTGAAAGAAAATTCAAACAAAATTTCATATTCAACCATACCTATAGGCCACAAATTAATAGCATGTAATAATAAGTAAATTAGGATTGCTCAATCTTGTCTTACCCACTGTATACCCTATACTAACTGTAATTGCAAAAACAAAATGAAATGCCTATTAACATAATAATTTCATACGCAAGAATGTTATTTATGCTTGCACCGTAACCTAATCATTTGCATATACTCTTCCTATTGTTCCTAATAACTTTACCCACAATCCAATTCTACCTCAAGTAAACTCTCAAAACTCATTTTACCTTTTTCCTAAATTTATTTACCCTTAATTGCTAACGATAATGATAACTGTTTTAACCTCCCCATAAATGATCCGGGTATATTGCCTATTGCCCATATAACTACTACCTAAGCCCGAAATATCTATAATCAAACTAATTCTTGCAGCTTTTTAAATCTAATTTTAGTTGTATTTATCATACTATAATCATTAAACGAACACAACCTAAAACACCTATGTATATTGGTTCAACCTGCACGCTTATTAAACTCCGCATTGCAAATGTTCATTTAACGAAAGTAACATAGATAACAATAAGGGTACAAAACTTCTACATTAATTAAAAGTCTTAATGATAAAAACATACTCGTCTTCATCAAATGTGCTTTACTCAAAAAATCTAAATGCTACACTCCTGGCGCTAAGTCTTGCCAGCTCTGTATATCTGCAGCTTAAATGGATATAACTTTTCGCAAAGTATTAGCATTATTTATTCCTAAAACGAATTAATTTCAAGTTGTAAAAATAAGTAAATACACATATAGCAATTCGAAATTGCATGGCGATTAAGTTTTCCCATTCACTTAACTTCGAGTCATTAGCTGATAATTCTCATATCACCCTGACCTGTAATTTCCCTTTTATCTATAATCTGATATAATACACACACACACACACACACACACACACACACACACACACACACACACACATATATATATATATATATATATATATATATATATATATATATATATATATATATATATATATCGGATTATAGGTAAAAGGGAAATTACAGGTCACGGTGATATGAGAATTATCAGCTAATGACTCGAAGGTAAGTGAATGAGAAGATATACATATATATATATATATATATATATATATATATATATATATATATATATATATATATATATATATATATATATACCCAAAATCTAATGCCCTAAGAACATAAAGAAGTGGATAATATAGATGACTTCTGCAAAGCTTAAAAGAAAATTTGGAAATAAATTTTAAATTGCATTATCTAACAATTAATTCATTTTGCTATTTCTAGCAAGGTAATAAGTATGTGTATAAGTGTATTCCTCCCTCCTTGTCATTCTCTCTCTCTCTCTCTCTCTCTCTCTCTCTCTCTCTCTGTATGCATATATATATATATATATATATATATATATATACATACACATATCCCAAAAAACTCTGGCCTTGATGAAATGGATACTAAAACTTGCTTCTATGGTTTCAAATGCTCTGAAATAACAGCAGTGGGGACTTGATTCTAAATATTTCTCATATGTTCTATATCCTCTCATTTGAATGATTGTGGATATCTCTATAATCCTTATACACTGATATTTACTTTACGTATGAAAACCAAAGACGGAAGATATAACATCTGAAAAATATATGGAATCAAGTCTGTACATTTGTTTTTATTTCAAATCATTTTAAACCAAAGCAGTAAGTGTTTATCTGTCCTCAATCGCGGCCAGATTGTTCGTTATTCATAGGTAAAACTAGAAAAATAAATGCATATCTTCAAACATTTTATGGGTGTAAAAATGTGCAAACAATTAGCTCTGGATAATAGATTATCTCCGTAATGTACTACTAAAGAGCTATTATCACATTATTGAAGTTATGACTTAAGAAATGTATACAAAACCAAGCTTGATGAAATCAAATTAAAATTCTATAACTCAAATGAAGATTACAAATTAAGTTTGAATCGTTCAAAAGTTTATATTGTTATTGCAGATATCAGTTTAACAAAACGTTGGACGTACTCTTATCTCGCGCCTCATGTAAAAAAAATGGAAAGTCAGCGTTAAAAGAAACATCATATTACTAAAATATTCTAGGCATTACCTTTCCAACGCACTTCCCTTTGTAAGATCCTGATCAATAATCGCCGTTATTTGTAACTTATGAGATTTCGAAACTAGAATCTATATATAATCTATCTATCTACGTATCCATCTATCTATCTATCTATCTATCTATCTATATGTATATATATATATATATATATATATATATACATACATGCACATATATATATTCTAATATTTCCTCGTGCATTCGCATCACTTTATATAAACTGATGAAAATCGAAGTATCGGTCGAAAATCATGTGTTTGTAAAAACGTTTTTTTTTTATTTTTCATAATAATATTTTGTATGTATGCACGTAACCAATGGAAAACAAATAAATAAAAGGTATCAACTTATATATTTTCGTAGTCTTTTATAAATTTGCATGTATATGTATATATAAAATTATATATATATATATATATATATATATATATATATATATATATGCATACATTCTTGAAGCCAAATTGAATATTGAAATGCTAATATAGTTATTTCTATTTTATGAAAATTCGGAAAAAAGACCTATACGTTCAAAACAATAAATGATGCTCAATTTACATACATTTGTATATTTAGTGTCCTGGGAAGCCAGCTTCTGTTTTGCTGTATCCGTTTACTCTCCTGTGTCTTTTCCAGGCCACTATATTGTCAGAATTTATTAAATAAAGGTTCGTCGAAAAGGTAATGACTTGAATTGTTTTATTGAATAAAAATCCATGAAACTTTGAGAAAGTGCTTACAATACTATTAAGCAACTGCAATCAGAAAATAAAAGTATTTAAAGCAGTATTAGCGAACTATGGCAGAAGATAGGAATATCTGTTGATTTCATCGTGTCAAGTTATTAACGAGGTTGCGAAAAAACACAATATGCGCATAAATGGTTTATTGAAATAATTTTGAAGCATTAAATGACCTATGAAAAATGCTTAGAACCCAATAACCCCAATGCAAGTTCTACGTTGACATAATTAGTAGGGGATATGCGATCCTTTTTTATGAATGACCTGTAAAAGATGTTGGTCCACAGAATTAGTCAAAGTTGTGATTTTGTCAACAGTTATTCCTATCGATACCTCTTGGAGAGCATCCCACAACCTATCTTTGGTCTTAAATTGCGTCCACTTGCATAGAGGCGTCGCTTCATGATACACCAAAGGTTCTCAATTGGGTTCAAATCTGGTGAATTCGCAGGCTACTCCATCTTCCGTAGTCCAGAAACTCCCATTTGTTGCAAATACTCTTTGCTTTTGTTTGCTGCCTGCGAGGGAGCATTATCCTGCATAAAATAATGTTAATGTTAACGTTATATTTTCAAGAATATGTTACTAAACATGCATAGTGTTAAATGCAATAAGACAAGAACAAAACAAAAAAAACATTAAATAAAGTAAACCATGACCCAACACACTTCTAAACCAAAGACTATTTTTCTAAATTTTACATAATATACATACGATTCCTTGCCCTTTCAGAATGATTCTGGTTATTTTATTATATATGAAAGCGTTTAGACAGACATACACAAAAACAACCATGTTTATATTCATTCACACTATCAGCCAATTTATTTTACATAATACTAGTCCGGGTGCCCGGGTGTTTTGACGTGTGTGTTGAGCAAAAAAGAAACACAAATTGGTAGAAGGTAGGCAGGCTTGAAACCGTAGCACAAAAGAAGGAAGACAATGTAACGTTTTGTCGTTGCATCCTTCGCCAAAACGGAATAGCGAAGGTTTAAATTAAGGCTAGTCAATCGAGAAGAGAGGATGACTTTCGAAAATATCGGCGAAACAGCGACCTCTCCCTGTAGAAAAATGTCCATTTATCGGTGAGGAGTTAATTTTTAACCAATTTTTTTAACGATATTTGTCGTCCAAAGAGCGCACTTCAAAACGCTTCGATCCGTGAAAATCCGTCGCTTCTGTCGAAAGTTTTAGGCAGAGATATATACATACATATATACATACATACATACATACATAAATACATACATGGTGATTGCCACTTCTTGACAGGAGAAGACCATCTTTATTGTTGATTATTCATTCATTTTATGTATTTTGAAATATTGTTATTTTATATTTTTTATTGCGTATTTTTAAATTTTTTTATTATATATATATATATATATATATATATATGCATTTATACACACATACACATATACATGTAGAGATGTGATCAAGATACATCAATTTCTATCTACTGTGGAACCGAAGGTGGCTCTACAGACCAGTCCTGCTCTTACACAGTTCGTTGCAAAGGTCACACTTAAGCTGAGATTGAGGGATGCCAACTGGTGCCGCTCTACTGTGGGCGTTCATATTACGCTTCAGGCCTCCACTCGATTTACAGACCACAGAGTAAACAGAACATCTGTGCCCCGCAGTGTTTTCCCCATCAAAAAATATTGATCTCCATGTCATCGCTTGTGGCTAGCTAGGCCAGTTCTTGATAGTCATTTTACCGTATAAATCACAGATGTGGTTCTGCACGAAAGCTTCCGACAGACCTTATAGATCTGACGGATTTTTCTTCCGGATATCACGCTTCATTTTTGCATGCTCAAATCCGTCGCTTGTGTCAAAAGTGTTAGGCAGAGATACATGCATACATGTATACATACATACATACATACATACATACAAAGATGCATTGCAAAGTACAGGTGAGATTTATATTATAGATACCAGCAGATGTATCCGGCGTTGCTTGATATTAAACGTAACGTAAAATTTCTTTATAAAAATAAAGAAACCCGGGAAGAACTGAGACATGTGCATGTGAATATAATATTTTTTAACCAGTTCTCTTTATGTAAGTAAAAAAAAATGACTCGAGCTGAGATGGAAATAAAAACCTAAAAACAGTGAGTCATATATGTTTTTTATTTTTTATTACCGTTTTATCTGCTTGGTTATATATATTTCGGATGTTGGACCATGTATACGATCTAACAGCTTCGTCAAACCTTTCAGATTACAGGTTTTATGTAAGATCTGACGAGGCTGTTGGATCGTAAACATGGTCCAACATCGGAAACATATGAACCAAACAGATAAAATGGCAATAAAAAAATAAAACACATATATGCTCTGCAATAGTATTGAGCACCCTCTTCAGGTTTTTACTAATTACCAGTTTTAGAAACCATATGTATATATAGGTCGTAGGTCGAACGTCTTTAAAATTGGTAAGTCGCATACAACAACATGTACCGAGCAAAATCAGGAATGGAACATTCCTGCCTACCGACGCTGTAAACAAGACATATGGATCGCTATATAAAATATCGGGATTGTGCAACGGACTTCAGCATCGACTCTTTCTCCGTATTTACTCGAGCTCACTCCGTATATCATCTAAAAATCTTGGAGACTGTTCATGTTCGCCTTAGGAAGCCTTCCCTTTGTAAGCAAAAGGACTGCTTGTTGGGTTTGAATGTGATCAGCCTCTAAAATCCATCCTCATACGATTGCTCTTGTTCCCGTGTCTTTTTTTTTAGATTTTATCATTAAGGAAAACAAATTACTAAAAAGCAAATACCTCGATTCCAATTTTGATGAGTGAGGGCGAAACATGTAAATTGACTCGTTTGGATTTTTCCCCCTAACTTTTATTTTTTAGACGCTATCCTTTTTCCTTTTCTCCTCGGTCTTTTTTTAATATAAAATGAATGCCGAAGGAATAGTCTTCCCTTCATGATTGCCTTAATAAAGTTTTGTACCCCCAAGAAGATCATGAAATATTTATATGTATATATATATATGTATATATATATGTGTGTGTGTGTGTGTGTGTTTGTGTGGCTGTGTTTCTATGTGTGAGCTGTAACTTATATGGCCGTTTTTTAAAGATGCCACCTCCAACATGCCCTGGTTAACTGTCCACAGTTCACTAGGTATTATAAAACGCTTTCCTGCAAATATTTTAACGATATATTTGCCGATTAGAAAGAAACCTATTTAGACCTCTTTGATCAATCTCACTGCTTCTAATAGCTCTCCTCTCGCACACACGCACGCACGCACACACACATACAATTTCCCTGCGTATTTCACGACTATCCTTTTAATATGTTCGAGGGTAAATATTTCCCTTTGGTCTTAATCTAGACATAATGTTGTTTCTTTAAATTATTCTGAATTAACAGAAACGCCGTGTTTAATCGATTATTCAAGAAATAGAGGAATAATTTGATTCTTATTCATGAATGAGCCACAAACGTCGACAATTTCGCAAGGTGTCTGCTTATTTACCGGTTATCATTTTATCTCTTTGCTACCCTTCCATTCCATTTATAACAACTACTATGATGATACATACTCATATTACTACTAATACCATAACTAAAATAAGAAGAACGATCAGAATCCGCGAAATTAGCAAGTTAGTAGGTCACATCAGCAATATACTTTACCTTACATGAGTAAATAATTAGAAGGAGGCTGACCTTCAATAGAATACTCAATGAAATCCTAGATTGAAGCAGATCGTGAATTAAAAATATACACTTTTCTTGACAAATATGGAGGCATGTTGTAGATATTTTGTAAAGAAACAGAACTGCAGTGAAACATTTTTCTACAGATTTTAAGTTAATGAAAGTGATTTTTAAATCAGTTAGTAATAATTTAATAATTCGTATGTATGTAATATGATTTAATAGAAACCTGTAACGTATCAACGTTTTACAACTTTTATATTTAAACAGAAAAATGTTATTCTAGCTTTTGGTTTTATATACAAGTGCTGTATATGATATTTAATCAATATTTTAAACACTATATTTATTTGTAAGAAAATCACGTTTATGTGCTAAAACGAAGAAAAAACTATGAATTTAAATTAAAAATACATTCATATCATTAGTCATAGTGAGTTTTTGTATCTATATATGCTTTTATCAATTTTTTTCTCAAATTAAAACAGCTTAAAAGTTGCAAAATCTTTAAAACGTATTCGATCTAATTATAAAAGTAAGTTATTCATGCCTTTAGTTTTAATTATGTGTATAAATCATGATAGTGTTTATTAGAGTTTCTACTTTATTTTCGGTCCTTGCCAAAAGTTTAAAATCGTCCATGTGGTTTATTTTTCCTCCGTGTAAGAGAATGTGTATCAGGCTTGGCACTTTGTATATACATGGCGATGAACAGGAATAGTGACTTTTGATCTGCATCGACTAAACACTGTTTGGTGATAATTAAATTGATATTATTGTGACTTGCACGGACAAAATTATTTCTAGAGATAACTAACGTATTAGTATTATAATTTTTTGTATTATTTACTTGAGCTGATGATAAGTAATTTAATTATATATTAATCTGCACCGACAAAACGATGGCTACCGATAAATGAATTATTAGAATTACAGATTGCGCCGACCAAATACTTACTGAAGATAACTAACTTAGTATTATTGTTGTTGTGATTTTTATCGACAAAACTCATGCTATCGATAAGTCACGTCTTAGTATTGTAGTATACAACGACTAAATACTGGCTGGAGATTACTATCTTATAAGAATTATTTATTTTATTACTTTGTAATTTGCACTGAGAAAACTCTGATTAGAAATAACAAACTCATATATCTTAAACAATTGTTTATTAGGCATTTTAATATATTCTATTTTCATTCTAGGCGAATTCAGTATTGTAACACTCGGAGCAATTTGAAATATTCCAATTTCATTCAAAAGCGAGCCAGGATAATAACACCAAGAGTGAATTAATGTATAAATAATAATAAAATAAAATAGAATAAAAATAATAACAATGATAAGAATAGTAATGAAATTGATAATGTTAATAATTTTCAAGGGAAAGATTATGGCGAGACGTGACTGTGAAGACCATATAAAAAAATGGAATACCTGAGGTAGATCTAAAATATTGAGTAAGAATTGCGCACTCAGATACCAACGAAACCACATAACTATAACCATCTAGAAATTAATAGCAATAATAATATGGGAACTGGGCCATGATTCTCTCTAGAATGTGCTGCTGCCATTGCGCACAGAAATCACTTTTTCCATTGCTTCAAACGCAATAGATGTACTGAGATTAAAACGGCTTTGAGGACTGCCTGCAATCACTGTAAAAGGGTAATGATGAACACGAGAGAGTTGTATGCAAAGTCCGTAAAGTCCAACGTGGCTGGGCAGCGGCTTGGTTCCCACCAGTTTTGGCAAATAGCAATCAGGATCCTGAAGAGAAGCGTGTGCTCTATCCCAACTACCATCAATGGAGCTGAGATAATCTCGTCAGCATCAGACAAAGCCAAATGCTTTGCACAAAACTAGCAGCTAATTCATCTCTATGCGACCAAGTCCGCACCTTCCCCCGTATTTCCTCCCGTATTAGAAAACACGCTATGCGACATACAAATATATGTGTGGGATGCTGCCAAGCTAATCAAAAACATTGATTCCAGTATAAAAACTGGCCCCTACGTCATTTCTATTATAGTACTCCAAAAACTTCAACTAGAACTAGCTCCCATACTAGCTGTTTAAACCTTGTCTTAGGAGAATTGCTTCTCAACATCCTGGAAAATCTCATCCGTATGCCCTGTATTTAAGAATTCAGGTGACCACTCATTTTCCTCTCTTGCACAGACTTATAAGTCCCCTGTACGTTATATGTAAGTTACTTGAATCTGTGTTAAATAGAGAAGTAGTAGATCATATCAGCAAAAATAATTTTCTTAGTGACATGCAATATGGTTTCCGTTCTGCAAAATTTACAGCGGATGTGCTTACGGTCATTTCTCATAGGATTAGCAAAACTCTCCACGGAGTCTTCCTTTCTAGGGAAATTGCTCCTGACATATCAAAGGCCTTTGATAGGGTATGTCATAAAGGTCTACTTTACAAGATCTCCAGCTATACCATAGCTGGAAATGTTTAAGTTTTTAAATCATTTCTGATAGGTTCATAAGAGTAGTGGTTGATGGGCAGAAATCGGAAGTTCGTAGTATTAATGCTGGAATCCCTCAGGTGTCTATCCTGTGACCAATACTCTTTCTGATCTATATCAATGATCTTCCAAATCACATTCTTAGATCATTCGTAGACATTTTTGCTGACGACACTACTATCTATGGCAGCACATAAACGGCCCTAAACTGCCAAGTTCTCTCTATTTCTCTCTCCTATGATCTTGAGCATGTGGTAAAATGGGTGAGAAAGTATCTGGTTACTTTCAATGTATCTTAAACCAAGCATCTTTCTTTGAATCATTAACTTTCTGACCCCCATATGGCATCAACTGAAATGAATCGGGAGGCTCCAGGATTTGACAAGTTTCTGGGCTTAGCCTTTCCTAAAATTGTATACGTACATCAAATCCATTGCCAAGGTCGCTGGAAAAATGATGTGATCCTTCTATCAGTCCAGTAGATATCTCTGCTGCTGCAATTCTCTACCTATATAAGAGCCAGGTGCGTCCAAGGATGTATTATTGCTGTCACATCTGGGCAGGAGCTGCTAGAAAGATCTTATCCTGTCTTGACCGAGTTCAGATGATACTGCGTAGCCTAGTAGGGGGGGGGCTTTTCCCTGCAATCTCTTTCTTACAGAATATACGTTGCGAGCCTGTGCCTGTTTTATCGTCATTTTCATGGCAAGTGCTCGTCTGAGCCTCGATTTAAGCCTCCCTTCGCCAAACATTCACGAGAAACACTCCTTTGGGTGTAAACACTATCAATAATTCCCCCATGTTTTATATGTGCCTAAACCTAAACGCAGATTAAATGAACAATCTTATTTCTAAGAACTTCACACCTGTGGCACTTTATTTCAGTGCCACGGTTGCTAACATACTCTCAAAATGTACACTTCTAACGGTTACTGTGATATAGTCCTTTGATCACTGTACACTCTTTATCATTTATCCTCGAATGACTTATGGGCCTTGATAACTGGTGATTCCTTTGTAAAATAAAAGAAAATAAACACACGCGTACTATATCAAGTAACAATTTTCTAATATTATTAGACACATTGATGATACATGCTGTTACAGGTGTAGTTCCTGATGATTAATCAGGAACTACACCTGATTTAATAATAACAATTAACACAACAGCAACTAAAACAACAACAACAACAATAATAATAATAATAATAATAATAATAATGATGATGATGATGATGATAATAATGATAATAATAATAATTACAGAAAGTGGAATCCGAGGAATAGCTGCAAAAAATACAACGCCTAACGATAATGAAAACGGCTGAAATATTAAGGAAAACCCTTTAATGCGGATACTAATACAAGAATAAACTATAATTAAGAAGCGTTACAGGGAGTGAAGAACACCGAAGCTACATATCTACAAGTACTGCACCACCATCACACATCCTCTTTCATTGTTTCATCACCGACCCCCCCCAAAAAAAAGAAAAGAGATACCAAAGAGCTGAGAAGGATCAAGGAGGATAGAAAGACACAGGGGGACCGCTGACCAGACCTCCGCTGGACAAGCGCAAAAGGAACTGGGACCTTGGGGAGGCTTAGTGCCACTCAAATTCCAGTATAGACCAATGACCACTGTCAGTGCGAAATCAATGGTAAGAAGCTGTTGCGATGACACAAATTTATTTGCAAATGCTATCGAAGGCGGTGGAAAGAGCTGGCCGTCTGGGGAGATTTGTTGTCACGCAGCTTCCAGAGAACACCACAGGTATCCAATCAGATCTTTTGTTGACTTGTGTGAAAGCTCCATGTAAGCCAATAATAATGATTACAGATACAATTCTGAAAAGCACACACAAGACAAGACTTTGGGAATTAATGAAAGCCAATTCTATCAAAATATAAACCGATTAAAAATACGACCAGAATAAGCGACACGCCTGAAACAAAATACTACTGGTGCCACGAACGGCTAGTCACAGCGAATCGAAAAATGCGATCAAGAAGGTAATCAGCAAGGTAATCATACGAAATATGCCAAACTGGAATAGTAGGTCACGGCGGAATACATGCATAATTGTTATAAAAATTCACATGACATGAAAGGCTTACACAGAACATGTACAGATGCATTAAGGAAAGAAACGTGCTGTAATAAATGGCCAAATGTACAAAAACACTGTTCTAAAAATACGCAGAAAAAAACATCCTCAGAAAATGCAGACTAACACAATTACTGCTTACACAAGCCTAGTCTGCCACCACAAAAAATGTTCGAGATAATTTCAAGAAAATAAAAATATCGAGGAGAGAATGTACGAACCAACATTCACTATAAGTGTACGAAGAATGTTTGTTTTTGCTGAAACTTATTGCAGAAATATGAAATGGCCGGTGCTAGCAAGAATCATTTGTTTGGTTAACGTCAAGTTATTGGCACTGTTTAACGGAAGAGGTTGAGCATAATTGAAATGTAATGAACCCTGTTGTAATTCAAAATAAGGAGAACCAAACCGCCACATTAAAAGGAGATATCAATTATCTTTGGTACCGAGTGAGTACATAAATAATAATAATAATAATAATAATAATAATAATAATAATAATAATAATAATAATAATAATAATGGAATGCTATTACAGAAGTCATCCATAGACAGAGGGCATCGCAAACGGATGAAAGAGTTATAATTGAAGAATGCCGCCCTTTTTGTGTAAGGGTAACAATAAGCAGGCATCACACACTAAATGAGGGTCAAGAAGGATGTAAAAACCGAGGAGAGAAAGCCATCCGTTAAAGGAGTGCAAAAAGGTCTGTGACCTCGGGAAGGCTTATTGCCACCCAAATTCAAGGGAAGATCAATTGTCGCCGCCAACAAAAAATCAATGGTAAGCGGCTGCTGCGGTAATGCAAATTCTGTTGCAAAAGTTATCGAATAGTTGGAGAGTTCAGGAAATCGGGGAGACTTGTTGTCACTCAAGGAAACAGCAAAAGTTGTTCTCAAAGAGCAATCTTTGGTGATGGCTTGTGTGAATACTCCTGGTGAGCAAATAATTAAAATAATAAATGTAGTTCTGTTGGTTACGTCTCACGAAAAAGCAGCGAAACCCCTTTTTAAATCACTCGCGTTTCCAAACAAGGAACTACAAAGATCAAATATTTTCTTAAGAATATTGTGATAATGAACGCATCAGAGAATCGTAAGAATTTAAGTACTGTTTCAGAAGAATTGATACTACACACTGTGTACATACTAACACAAACATTATTTGGATAATAACCTCACGCATTGTGGCACTATATATTAATGCCCCGGTTTACTGGTTATTAGATGATTTGGCCGTAGGCGGAGGGATACATAAACAACCAGAAAGCAATCCCATAATTCCCTTCCTTCTCTTTCTCTCTTTTTCGTCCGGGCAGCATGGGTTAAGCACGTGTTATTTTCACTTTCTGTAAACGAGAGGGTGCCATCCTCTCTGCCTCAACACTAGTTAAGCTAAGTTAGTTTTAAAGAAGTAATGGTGAAAATCAATTTGTGATCTGTAAATTTTGCGTTAATATTGTAATATATATATATATATATATATATATATATATATTGTATACATTTTATAAAATAAATAGTTAATTATATTTATAATATATTACGCGCGCTTTCCGTCGTGTGTCGTTCTTTCAGTCTGCCATAAATGTCTGCATTAAAGAATAAAGCGACCCCGAGGACAATAAAGGTTCAAACTAGAATGTCACTAGATTAAAGACATCTTGAGGGAATGAAGGGGTCACACGCCCATATCCAACATCTTAGGTAAGCTTTCCTCTTGATACTCATACCCTATTGACTGGCCCATCGTCACATCATCATAATGGGACCATTTCTAAGACATTTTGTGTAACACATGGGTTTGTCACACACTAGTCGCCGGCCGATAATGTTATAGCATACTTCTTACCTGCAACACCAACGAGGCGTAATTGCTATAATTCTCGTTGTACGTCACCACGATATTCTTGTCCTAGGACACCCAAAAGTCTGGGATTTTACCTCAAAACAGTTACAGCACATGCATCTATTGCGTGCATCAGATTTTACCTATGCAGATTTCATTTCACAATTAGCTTAACCATTCTAAGCTACTTCTTCCTGACCTTTTTTTGTTATGTCCTTATTAATGCTGCATACACTCTCCAACACGCACAAATGATTATACCCAACCTCCTCCATTTCCATTATAATATCTTTATTTAGCAAAGCAGTGCAATTCAAATACAAATTTTCGCCGCGCTTAATTACCAACACTGCACATATAACAAACATAGATTCCATCCCGATGTCATTAGATTATGCCCGAACAAATTCCTCAAACATCTACTCTTTCTTCTTATTCCAAATAAATGCCTTCAAATAATCTAAAAACAGCAGGATGACGAGGCGCTGGGTACCAGTCTATTTCTTCCTTCAAAAGGATGCGCAGTTGCATTACCATTTCAAAAAAGCAGATAAATGATCAACGTGGTATATACTCGATCTCAAGCAAACTTTGCCAAGCATCTTATTATTAGCTCCCAGACGAGGTTTCCACGGGGCCATATCATTCTTTCGTTGCGTGCGATATTGTCTAGCAACATCCATCATCAACATTATTTAAAAGGTCAATGTAAGAGGGATTATGTATTCCTTTTTCAGGAAATGAGTAATGTAAACTAGTCTCCTTCCTTTTTGCATCATGCAACTATGCCTTCTCAATCAATTGTTTACCGTTAGTATATATTGACCGCGATTTCATCGATTTTCTTCACCAGAGAAAACGCCTTTGTTATAAAAGTTGGGCATAACTTCATCAGCAATAATTTCAGTTCAACAACTTACAAACTACTTCCCGACATGCGATCGGTCTTTTACTGCTGGCAAGAGTTCCCATCGCAGGATCCTTCCTAATCAATGCCGTCACCTCCCAAGCAAGCAAATTAGGAAAATCCACATAGTCAAGCACACATTCATGGCAGCAGCGTTTGATCTTTAAAGACATTGGAACTGCATAAAACATACATTTTTCTTTCCACCTAGACAAGGTACATTCCAGCTCATTTTTCGTATACCAGGGGTCACGAGATCAGGGTATATTAAAATGTTCTCTATCTTCTGAATCATTGAGAACCTTGCTCTGGAATCTCTTAACCAGCGAACTTCATCATTGTAACGCTTTTCGATGGACAAAATCTTATTCGAGAATTCCTTTGTCTCATATGCATTGGAATGTCACTTTCACCCGCCTTACTACTACTTATACAGATGGGACTAGTTGTTCCAGAAAATGTTGTTTTCCAGAAAAAAACTATTATTATCAACAAAAGTCATTATTTTCACACCACCAGCAATAAATATCTCTTTTACTATTGCAAGATTTGTCAACCACCATCTTTTCTGTATTGCATACCTACTTATAATCTTGCAATTGTCCTGACATTTTTTTCGTTTCTTTTTCAGCTGCATCGCACCATGCACATCTTCGTGATCTCAGTACGAGGTAAACGTTTCTTTATTCTAAATAATATATAACTAAACCAAAATCAGAGCTCAAACTCGATTATCGTCTCCAATGCGTTCCCCTATTCTACTGATATTACAGTCTAAGAACAAGAATCACCTCTGACCTAAAGCCTTCGTACGTCTTATTGTCAATTCCTCGAACCATATCATCTCATACGTCGTCACACGTCTGTTCCGTCTGCCTGCTTCCCACCTGACTACAACTTGGATGTCTTCAAGTCCAACGTTAACAAATTCCTAATGAACCGCCCCCTTAAGTAAACACTTCATCAAATCTCCACACTAACGTAATGTACTTGCAATAACCCTTATCCCTGTGTGGCTTCCGGGCCTTGATAAGTGGTGACCACTGTGTAAAAAAATCAAAAAAAGAAAAGACTATACCAGTACTATCATTAGAATAACTTTAATCACTTTAATTTCCTTTTATATTTCGTCTCAAACAATACCTGCAATCTCATCCATAGCCACTACTGTGGTATCTTCAGTTTTATAGCAAACTCGCCACACATTTGCCCCTTTTCCCTGATTCGCTATTTTTCCTGTCTTGTTCAGATAGAGCCAGCGGATTTGATACCATAACTTCTCACAAAGTCTTCCCACAGCAACCATTTTCTCCATCTGCCCCTGTTAATGTAGATTCACTTTTCCTACTCCTTAGAGGTTTTACTCACTCCTCGCCAGCCTTTATCACCTCTATAACTACTAATATGCTCATAATGTTAGGCAGTTGACGGATGACAATAGGGCCCATCCTAGTGAACAGTTAGACACCTGCCGGAGTGAGACATTTACAATATTTTCACCTATATTCAGGTTGTCGTTTTCAAAACTTTAATTAGATATTCTGTCATATATGCTATTGAGGTAATACCACTACATATAATTTTATTAAACCATTACCCCAAGGAGATATAATAACCCCCTCCAAAGGTTTCTTTAGTGGATTCTTATGGCACAACAGGACAGTGGTTGGTACATTATAATTAACAAAAACAGTGATATAGCAAGAATAGCAACAATAGCATCACGACTACTACTACTACTACTACTACTACATATAATAATACAAATAACAATGACAATATTGGCAATGGTTATTACAATGCTGATACTAAATAAGTATGCAATTTTAAATACTGTTATTTTAATTAAATTAGAATAATTCAAATAGCAATAATAATAGCAATAATAATAATAATAATAATAATAATAATAATAATAATAATAATAATAATAATGTACATAGATGATTATGAAACTGTTACAAAAACCGGAGACGAGCGCGAGACGCTAATCAACACAACCAGCATCTTCAGCCAGAATGTTCGAATGGAATTCGGAATGAAAATTGCACATAGCTGATCATGAGAAGAGGAAAACTGAAAGCAATAAAATGTATGATACAAAACTTAGATGAGGACAGAAGGTCAACATGATAGCTATAAATATTTAAGTGGTCTAGAAGCAGACACCATCAAAATACATAAATGAAAGAGAAATATGTACATCAGAAGAAAAAAAAACTGTTTAGTAGAAACATAATAAAAGGTAAAAAAAAAACTTATAACACAAACAGGTTATATGCCACCCGTTCTTAACCGGATTTAGCTCGGGATATAGTTTTGTGCTACGCTTTTCTGAGTACGCGAAGCCTAAAAATTTCAACAGTTATTCTGGTCACGCAGAAAAACTCTGAAAGCACGATAATCTGGCCTGATCGTCTACACAAAAGCAGGGTTTTACGAGGTTTTTTCTTTTTTTTTTTTTTTGGTTATTCCGTTTCAATAAGAATACTCCACTGATCCAGGGTTGTATTTGCTAATGATCCGCGGGTCACAGCTGTCTCTCCGTCGTCGAGGTAGGCATTCCTTTCCTGATAGATGGTTCCTGAAAAATAATTCCAGCTGACCGTCCGGTCTGAGAGCAATGCGAACTCATTCACAGGAATAATATGTAAAACTCCTATCTTTAGTTTTCTTTTTTACGAAAATGATATAAGCGGGGAATATGTAACTACAAAGTTCTTAAAAAACACTGTACAAAGATAAAAGTATAAGTACTGGGAATGAAATTACTTCGGAGTTGACACTCAACACATTTCCGTCCGTTGCATACAAAATCTAGTAAAAGCAATATGTAGTAACAGCAGTGCATATAAAGAGCAAATGGACAGTTTAAAAGAAACCTTACACCGAAACAACTGCCCAGAGAACATGACATTAGCTCCAAGAAATCTGGACCAGGCGCAAAACAGAACAGCATTTTACCATATATAAAGGGCTTGTCTGAAAAACTTTAACGAATATGTAATCCATATGACATTAGCGCAGTATTCAGGAGTGATTCAACTCCGGGGAAACAGCTTTTGAGAGTCAAGCCCTCTACAGAAAAAATCATGACTAATAACTGGTTATATGAAATTCCATGTTAATGTACAAAACTATACAACGGTGAGACATGTCGTCCACTAAAAGTAGGGTTAAGAGAACAACGAAAAACCGTAGTACCTGGATGAATGAACAAAATTTATACGATTTGGGGACCATTAAATATAAAAAGAATTGCTAATATATAAAAAATAATAAGTAAAATCATTAATATATATATATATATATATTACAATAGAAAAATGCGAACATGAAATATAATACCGTTAAACATGGAAAACATAAGGATCAGATATTCTAGTAAAAAATATAATATATTAATAACTTTGAACATGTCAGCATTAGCAATTGATTGTATAATGTTAAATTGAATTTAAAAAATCTTAATGCTGCAATATTTTAAGTTATAAATTTATAATATTTTTACTAGAATATCTTACTCATTTTTTTATTTCCATGTTTAATCATATTACGTTTGATGCTCACATTTTTCAATGTAATCCATGATTTGTAAAACCTTCCAGTAATTCATGTGTTCTTTGTTTAATTTAAAAAGAATGTTTCCCTTATATACATAACATACACATATGTAAAAAAAACATGTAAAGCAGTCGTCTGCTTTCATTCTTCCTTTTTCCCTTATAATTTCTATTTTCGAGTGAGCTGTGAATTAGTCGCACCACTAATCTTGACGCGACGGGCTTGCTATGGAAACCAGTCATAAAAAACGTCGTTCACCTCCTTAGGAACTTTTTATGATTTTGAACACAGGTAACTCATCATAACTTTTGTTTTACTGAACCAAAATGGAATTTCCTTTTCACAATATAGCTGAGAAGCTGATCCATAAACTGTAATAATTGTTTGAAATTTGCGGTGAAGCTTTAAAGAAGTTCTAAATGACTAAAACTGACACTTTACCATATATTCAAACACTGCCATGTTCGAATGATAGATATACATTAACATATAGTAATAATTAGTAATAAATAGTGATATTTACAACAGCATCACAATAGGCTATAACCTAAGCCGATGTATCACAAGTAGGAATTTTAAAATTACTAGGATGATAGCAACATGGTAACCTAGCGAGCAATTACTAATGGAATTTTCAGAATATAAGAGAGGTTATATAATGTTTTCACAGTCAAACAATTTCGCAGCTCACAAGACCTATTACGTTGCTTGGCTGTAGGAATAATTATATAATCTCTCACATTCTGAAAATTATATATATATATATATATATATATGTATATATATATTGCCAAAAAAGGTGGTATAGTTATGGATATATATATATATATATATATACATATATATATATATGGATATATATATATATATATATATATATATATATATATATATATATATATAACTGTACTACCTTTTTTGGCAATTTTATGAGTTACAACTCTCAGTAAATACTGGTCAAATCCTACAAATAAAAGCTCGTTAGTAAGGTTATGACCTGAATTGTGTAGTGCGCGATGGGACATCCTCATTTTAGGCCGCATAGTTAGGTGATATCCATGATTCGGTACCTATTTTTACATATTTAGCTTTTATAAAAAAGCAAACAATCATTTGAGTTTTACAAAGTAAGGTTTTTGACAGTGTTTAGCTTAATTCCTGTAATGGTAAGTTTAAATGCTGCAGTTTATGTCGCACATTACATGTGTCGCACATTAAATGTTTCACTCATTGGTATTTTTTTATCTAAGTTCTACATTTGAAATGCCTAATGTCTTTTATTTCTCTCTCCTTTATGGAGGAGAGACTAAAACTTGCCAATATGATTTCAAACTATCTGAAATGACAGCTAAGGGAAAGTTTTTTCTAAACATTTTAGATTACTCTTAATGCTTGTCTATAGATTTATTGAAATAAATAGGTGGAATATATCCGTTGAAATATAGAAATCATTTAACATATATTTATTTCACAACATTTTTAGACAAGCATCAGGAATAATCTAAAAATTGGAAATTAAATCTCCCCTTGCTGTCATATCACATCATTTGAAATTATATTAGCAAGTACTTGTCTTCCCTCCATTAAGGCCATCGGGACTAGAAAGATGCACAAGGACTATAGCCAAATTTAAGCCGAAGGAAAACGCTTTACATGTCTTCAAGAAGACGTTAAACGTCCTGTTTACGGCAGTCGAAAAAATTGATAAAGAACTGGATCAGCTAGAAAAGGCCAGAATACTATCGATAGTAACTCCAAGGAAAGAGCTTCTCCTACTGTATGCATAAAGGAAAAGACCGACCATGTTCAGGTCTGTGCGGATTTTACACGGGTCTGAACGCCGCTTTGAAAGATTACCACTACCCTTTTCCCTATCGGTATTCAACAAACTCAACAGCGGTACAATATCATCCAAGGTGAAATTAAGTAACATATATCTTCACATCTCTGTCGTGGTGGAATGTTCTAAACGTCTCTTCATTAATACACACAAGAGCTTCTGAAAATTTTAGACATTTTCACTTGCGACGTTTTAGCAGGTCATCAATATCATGCTGGGTGGCTTTAACATGGGCCTACTTGGACGATATCGTTATTACAAAAGACGAACATTTTAGAATATACACGAGATCTTTTAAAGAATTCAAACTTCGGATTTAAAGTAAAATAAAAATGAAAAGTAGAGTGACTGCTTCATAAACGAGATAAATATCTCAGTCACATGATCGATGCCATAAATAACATGCCTGCTTTCAATCATATACAAGCGCTCCAGAGCTTTCGGAGACTGATAAATATCTATCAAGTTTTCGTACAGAACATGCATGCGCCTCATTGAATTAACTAGAAACGCCAGATAGTGAACCCTTGAATGTCAAATGGCGTTTGAAAAAAGCAAGGATACTCTAATATTGGATATGTTTATTACACATTATTTCTTAAAGCAAGAAAAATAGTAGCGAGTGACACAAATCCTTAATGTTTTTGAGTTTTATACTACATTTAATGTCCGGCGATAGCAAAAAAAAAACATCACAGGGCATCCAGAATACTACTGTTATCTGAGAGACAGTACTCGGAAATTTAGAAAGAAGCTCTAAGTATCATATTCGCTGTAACTAACTTTCATAGATACTTACATAGCAGAACTGTAACGTTACAAACCGATCATATGCCGTTACTTATGATTTTAGGATAAAATAAAGCTTACCGACGTATACTGCCAATGGATTTCCCAGATGGTGTAAAATTCTACTAAATTATAATTTTAAATTGGAGTAGCTCCCATCGAAAAAAATTACCATGCTGATAGCCTATCGAGAATGATACCAAAGAAAAAGGGTACTTTCTGAGGATTGCGAAATTGCTGCACTTCGTACCGTACATTTAAAGAGCAGCAGAAAGAGACGACTTTATCTACGATGTTAAGTGAAAGATCGCTATGAAAGACAACAACGTTCCAGAAAGTATTCGCATTTTGACGATGCATACTATATAGCGAAAGAGAGGTAATTCCGAAATATCTCATGAAAAGAATTCTACAGAGTTTTTACACAGGACAACCAGGGGAAAAGTGAATAAAAAACTTAATGAGAAGTTATGTCTACTGGTTTAACATGTACAAAAACATAATGAAGACGATTTATTTTTGCAGAGCTTGCGCTCTGGCAACAAAAGCACCAACTATAACATTTAAACCGTGAGCGAAAACTTACCTGCTCTGGTTAAGAATCCACGTAGATATTTTGTCTTCTTTCGATTTTTATAATTACTAAATCTGCATAGAGATATTGGGGGGATACGAAAGCACATTTTGTTACTCTTTTTATCATCTTCAACAAAACTCACCGATTAGCTTTCCTCGCACCTATTATATTTCTCTTGGTCGATACTCCTCTTTGTTTATGGCCCGTTCTAGATTTTTATCGGGAACTAATATATCAATCTGTCAGTAATTTTGCCTTGATCATTTTTATAATATGGTGAGAGAATAAAGTATTATTGTATCTGCTCGTTCTACAATTAACATATATCGATAGAGGTTTGTATTACATCTCTTTTTCTCTAAAAAATACTGCGCGATCTGGTTGAATGAGCTTATAAAGATTAGAATTTAAGTTATTTTTATAATATTTAACTATTCTGATCGGGGTGTTGCATGAAGCCTTGTTATGATGACAAGTATCTATTTATTGTTTTATCGATTCGGTGGGTTAAGGATTAGAAAAGATTTGTAAGGATTAGTATTCATGCAAATATTTCACCATATTCACGAATCAATTTGGCATAAACCACATATTCTAAGTTTAAAGCGTGTCACAGTTACCAATTCGTGACATGTTTTCATTTCTAGTAAATTTCTTTATGTATTACTCATCCATATTCTCGTTCGGTATTGGTTACTTTATAAACTTATCCAACCTGCAGCATTTCTAGTTAGACAAAAGGAGAGGTTGAACACAGATAGTTCACAATTCTTAGCAAACCCGACGATGGCACAAAGTTCAAAACTCGGATAATTCCGAGCGTACTGTTGTCAGCATCTAGTGTACGAAAGAATGATTATAATTCATTTGGGTCAACAGAGCGTCCCTGTTGTATAAATAAAAATAGTTAATAAACCTCCAGGATGTCTCCCAGTGCCCCTGTAAAACTTCTGGGTTTGTCAGTTTGGGCCTATTTCTGTAAAATAAACTTTCCCTTCAAAGGTTCCAAAATACACACCGACAAACGAAGTGATTAATCTTTGGAAATGAAATGTATTATAGGGACATTGGATAAAATTAAGACAATTAAAAATACTGTTTATTACAATCGAACTCATGCACAAAAAATCTTTACATTATTTGCTTTATCTTTTTGAAGGATGTCGGCGTGTTAGTGGTATTTTTCGTAGCGTTTGCCGTTTTCGGTATTATTAGGCATCTAGAGAAAGATTATAGGATGTAACTTATGTTCGTGCGCTGTTGTTCGCGACCAGGCATCTAGGTTGCGAGTTGGGTGGTCGGTTTAACTTGTGACAGCGTTTTCAATTTTACTTTTAAAAAAATGAGCAATGAACACTTTCTCTTGCATACAAATAGCTCTTTTTTTCTTCTTTTCTTCCTTTAATTTTTCGCCGAGTCCCGTAAAATTAGTGTGTTATTTTAGACGAAATCTCTATTGTATTTATTTTTGAGATAGGTGTTTTCATTGATTGAGATTGTCGGACTGACTTCCTTATCTTGGTTGTAATCGTCACAAAAGAAAAAAAGGCCGATATGCCGTAATGAATGATAAAAGAGATACGGTCAGTTAAAAAAAAAACTACCCACGAATATTTCATTCATGAATAAAATAAAAACAAATAGAAAATAGGACAGTGTCATTCATAAAAATGTGTGTTAATGCCTGAATTGTTTAGAGAAACTGTCAATCATAATAAATAACAATTAAGTGTCAAAAGTCGAAAGTACATTTAAAATTCTCGAGTATTAAAAGGAAGAATAAATGAATAAATAAATAAAATAAAATACACTATAGAAAAAAAAGATGCAGAAATGAAATCAAATTTATGCATTGTATATAATTTTCGGCTTTTTAGTGTGTTTTAATTGTTCTGGTCTTTGAAAAAGGGACAATTTTTTTGTTTTGTGTCAATGGACTTTTGAAAAGTATAATGTAACGAATTTTTATTATTTTTTGTGTTTTGTTGCAAAATGTTTAAATGTATTAAGGTATTTTCTTTTGGAAATGTGTTTTAAACAATATTGTAAATTTATACTTAATGTAAATATTATTGTTTTCACAGCAAGAATTCAAAGTTAACAGTAAATATACATTAAATTTAAACAGTCTTGGAGAAAATAAATCTAGTTAAGACGTATGGTTGGCTTACAGAATCAGTTAGAATTTTAGAAGGGGGACAAGAATTAAAATTACGTAAACGGGTATTTAGAGAGTTTTTAGATGTGATAAGCCGTAAGAAAGATGTTTTTTTTTACCATTTGTTTTTTTTTGTTTTTTTTTAGGGATCCTATAATTTTTTTTCCAAGAAAAGTGACTTGGTAGGGATTGATAAGCACAAGATGTGCCTCTACACGAAAAATTTGGGAACCTTGTTAATTAAGTGCTTAAAATAAGCTGGTTGCACGTAACGACTCCAAGCAAGTGGTAAGACTTGCCTTAATTAATAAACAGGCGTTGGAAAGAATACGAAAATTCTTAAAGGGGACCAGTAAACCGATGATAGGTAGTCCCGAGGCAACCACATATAGCTAATGAAGTAAGAGACAGGCAAAAATATGCCGTAGATAACGTAAGAAAGATATAACCTTGTATTCTTTAGAGACGCATGAATGTGGGATATATCTGCTGGATCTTTGTTAGGGGAAGTTTCAAGAATCCAAGCAAGGAAATCCGAGTGAATCCGTATGAGAGAAAAAAGGTATATCTTGATAGTTAGAGCCAACCAAGAAGATTGGTTATGAGCTTTGGAATGTCCCGTATAAGATAGTTAGAGAATAAAAAAAAACAAAGCCATACTTGATAAGACTAACCATGCGGGAAGAGACGATCAGGACACTTTGGGGACGAAGGAAGTCGTCCATTTCGAGGGAGGCGGAAACCTCTAGTCTGCGGCATATAGGTGGGTGGAAAGTAGCTGATGTGAATCATAGGTAAAGACCCTACACCCAAAAAGTAAATGCCAAGAAGATCAAAAAGGTTCTGATCTTATAACAATATAATAATTGTGAAGTTGGCCGAGGAGGGCTGACTGAAAGAGATTTTTCTTAAGCCTGATCTTTCCTAGCTGTGTGGTTGGGTAAATGTAGAAAAAATGTACTGAATTTAAAAATGCATACATTTTTTATGTGAAATATGGAAGGGAGGCAGGTTACATGATAAGGGCTGTCCCCTTTTCATGTAAGTAGAAAAATAGAGAGATTTAGTTAAAATGAAAATGAAATAGCATAGGCGAAATTCGAACCTCGTAATTTAGGTTTAGAAATAGATTACGTGTGAGAATTAGAAAATTGAATCTAAAACAAACGATTGTTTAGAATAGAGATAAAATAGTTTCAAGAAAAGAATGCGCACTCTCAATTTTGTTATGAAAATTCAATTGAAAGAATGCAGCTACAACATAATTTAATAAACATGTGTTTAACATATTGGAAATATAGGTTATTGAGAATATAGGTTAAAATTCCTTTTGTAAACAAAGAAAAAGGTTTTGGACACGCATGTCCAGAACACGTGAAAGAAGACACATTTTTTAACATGTGTATGACGTCATTGAAAAATGGGAAGTTCTAGATATAGTTAGAAACTAAGGAGAAACTGGGAGAAACTCAGAGGGAGTTTGAGAACGACAGACGATAGTCTGCTGTTTGGGATTCGAACGTCTAGAAGCGAGACGGCCACTTGTGAAACTTAGAATGAAGCTTTGAATTCTTGATGAGAAAACCACGGCCGGAAGTGAGAAGAAATAACCCCATCATGTGTTTGCATAAACGTCGTCTTTTTGTTGTGATTCTACCGAAAGATAAAGTGAAAATTGTTATTATATGTCTATATATCTGTGTTATAAAATGTCATGACATACACATCCCATATCTACACTAAGACTGTCTGAAAACTATCTCCTCACCCAAAGAGCTTTCTTTCTCATAGCAACACTTCTAAGTATAAACATTTGATATATATACAAATCATTATAGCACGAACATCTCTCTCTCTAAGACACAACGACAAACTCTTAATAAGACTCTCTCTCTACTAAAACTCTCTAAGACCAACTCTTAATAATGAAAACATATATATAACATCAGTCCGACAATCTCAATCAATAAAATCTCTGTTATCTAAAACCAATCAGAGAATTTTATCTAATCTTCGGTTTTCAAACATTGGTCAATCCTAATCGAATTTTTCCCCCAATTCTCACGGAAAAGAAACATGGTTCAACTTGCGATAATTTTAGACACAACCTCTTGATATCAACGTGTAACTACAACTTTTTTAACGATATTAATTCTATCTGCACCTGGATTTATAAATGGTGAAACAGAAAACAATTGTAGGTTCTCACCAATGATATGTGAGGATCTCAACCAATTGACAATGTATATAAAAAGTAAATGAAATAGTTTAAAGTTATACCACGTTTTTTTAGAATAGCACTTTAGTTTGAATTTCCGAAGAAATAGGGTTGAGTCGCCGTCAATTTTCACTTCTGTCCGTGAATTCTGCGTCAATCTTCCTATCACTAGCCAATTATGGCACAGCCTAGTTATTATTGTATATGTCATTTATAATTATTAATTATTCAATAGATGTGTTTTAGGACACAAACAACAATAACGTAAGGAAGTATATAAATATCGCATTCATTCGCCAACATAAAATATATCGCAAAAAGAAATTATGTTTAAAACATGTACATTTTCAGGGACGAAAAATATATAGGAAAAGAAAAAAATTGAAAAATGCGTATTTTCAATTACTGTATAATATACGGAACAGCTTTGACTAATCGTAAAATACGCTTTAGTGCAGTATTAAACTTAAACAGTGCTCGATAAATGCCTCGAGCTAGGTAGTAAGTATATACGTAATATATATTTTTATTATTTACGATATATATATGTATATATATATATCTATATCTATATATATATATATATATATGCGTGTTAGTGTGTGTGTGTGTTGTTTACTTCGACATTGTCCCATTGACAACCGTAAACTTAATAACTCTTATCCTCGATTAGTCCTCGGGCGTTTATATGTGGTGACCCCATTTATATATATATATATATATATATATATATAGATATATATATATATCTATATATATATAACTACTTCATTTACTCACATAAAGTTAATATACGAAAGTATAGATTTATGCGTAAACTTTAAGTATTTACTTCAAAAGTGCTCAATACGTAGGTAGAGCTAGCTAGTAATTTATAATATATATATATATATATATATATATATATATATACAATGATTGTGTAATATATGTAGGTCTGTGTTTTGATAATAATCACCCGTATAAACTTAGGTTGTTTATGTTTTGAACTTTGTAGTCAAGAATTAATTGGTTACAAAAACGATCTATATATATATTTTTTAAATTAAATAATATGCATTAGACATTTATCTGGGATGTTTCTGAACATTTTTGTTAAGTATTTAAATATGCTCAAAGTTCAAAACCATTTGTCTGTTTTCTCTGAGACGGATAGTTCAGGTATTATATTACATATGATAGATTTCCTATTACATTTTTAGTTCATATTTTTTTAATTAGCACCTAAACTCCACAAGGTTCTCGCTGCTTATTATAACACTATGAATAGCTATTGTATTATACACTAGGAGATAATATGCGAGCAACATTTCTCATTTAATTAAAAAGCCTACCTCGGGTCTTTTGGAAAATATCAATAATTTCGTCGTGTAAATAAGTTAAATATTTATTAACTTTTTCTTTTTTTGGGGGGATCGAAGCTATGACAATTGTCTTTGATCCCGGCAAAAGGAACCACTAATTCAAATACAATATAATTTAACACTTATAGATAATAAATACAGGCCATGAAGTTAGAAGCCTTTCCTTTGAATAAATACTATTTGAATAATTTTGAATAAATAATTATTAGATTCGAGCATGTAGATCGTCTATGATCGCCTTATCTTTTGAAATTATTTACTGGAAGGATTAAAATTTTATGAAATGTTAAGAAAACTAACGTTACATTTAATACTGATACTCACAGTAAAAAAATTATACAGAACTTTAAGTATAAGGATTTTTCATAGTTATGGGATTCTTTCATCACACCAAACAAAGGATAATGCAACAGGGCGCAGGGGACTTCTAAAGGGTAACTGTCTACATGGAACTATTTAAGGAGATTGTTGTGTAGGGGTACACAGTGGAGATAACGCGGAGTTCATATTAGGGCACATATATAACGGGACTCATGTAATACACACATAACGATAGTGATGATGAGGGAGAGAAGACATTTATATATATATTACAGTTCTTTTAACACATATTAGAGAAGAGGGAGATACTTCACTTATGATGATTGTGGAGAGATACATAATCTTTGAAGGGTTACACAATGTTTATTATAATATGAAAAATGTACGAAATGTATGTTCACATTACATTAAAACTTCTGAAACTTAGTACAGTCAGGAAGTGCGGAGGGATTTCAAATCTTGCAGCTCGAAGAAAGATATTATTTGAGGAGATATATTCTGGAATCTATCGAAACGTACATGTGCATTTAATATCGCTTACCTAGGAGGTCGGATTTATATACGTCGAAAGCATACAATTACAAACAAGATTAGGCAACCACCGTTCATGAATAGGGATATAAATGGATACAGGACTACCTCGGTGAAAGCTAGTTTGTAGTACAATAGCGACGAATGATATTTTTGAAGCGGGTACTATGTCCTTAATGTTTGTCGTCAAGTAAATATAAGGCTGAAGAATATGAAGAATATTATTTAGTGTGTAATCAGTCAACTGATTTGTAATTTTTATCACCGCACACACATAGAAACGTAAGCTAAAAAGTAAACTATAGATTATGTTATAAAACAGAGGCACTTTTCAAATTAATATTTTTTTAAAGCACACTTGAAAGATGATACTCTACTTTGTACCTTGAACGTTAATTCATGTTATTATGAAAAATAATTCCATATAATCAAGAATTCGACAGAGGCACGTCCGAAATGAGTGTTTTCCTCTAGAACACAAGTGATTTATGATACTCAATTTTTGCATTTTTAACATTATTAATTTTAAGTGAAGCTATTATTTGCAGATAATTTTATAAAATCAACAGTAGATTATTTACAGCGCAATTAAAACTACAAAGTTACTGCGGTGAGGCAAGATTTCGCTCTGTACATTCCGTGGCAACTCATGCTAGAACAAGCTCTCAATCAATTTGATCAATAAATAGACAATTTCACGAATTTAACTCACAATAAATTATGGCAGAGTGCAACATTTGTTGATCGTCAATCAAACTGGGGAAAGTCGGCTTTCCCTGTTAGTAATATATATAAGATTAAATATGTAATCAAAATAGCGGTAACAGTATATTTGACTTCACCCAAAACCATAAACTGTAACGGGACGATAAAGCTACGAAACTACGTTCCTTTTCTTTTTACAATTACAAGAAATATTCTCGACGATAAAAATCAGGTTCTTGCTGGGTCTCTCTCGGTCGACCTAAAGAATATGGTATAATGAAGTTAAAACTAAGTAGTGACCTTTGATACATCACGAATTGAACTTCTATTTCATCACTACCAACGCTCATATGTCCACTTTGCTTCAGTTCAAATAGCTCACGCCTTTATTAAGCACCTGACTACGACAAACATCTGTGAGTGTCATATGCCTCTAACTTGAAATTGTTGACCTGCATTATATTCGTTACCAAAATTACATGCATAATTGTAAAATCGTTCCACAGCCATAAAAATGATCTAACTGCTACTGCAGTTTTCTACTTGTGCAAGAGCCAAATACGCCCAAAGATGAAGCACTGTTGCCACATGTATGCTGGAGCTCCGTAGAACACCCTTTCACACTTCGACGGGGTACATAAACTTCTCCAGTGGGCGATGACATCTCGCCTCTATATTTCCTCGTCCTTCCAGTAGAGACGCTGCGATTCTATTGCTGCTCTATTGATGCTTGTAGATGGTCTGCCATAAACATAGGCATATAGGAAGTGCATTACCTGGTATTTGACGTACTTCATAAAATGTATTTGATATCATTTCGTTTATTTTAAGTTGGACAATTGTCACTATTCTGCCATAGAAATTACAAAATAGATTAAATAAATAATTCAGTTTGACTGTCCTAAGAGATTCAATATAAAAAAATTTGATGTTCGAAACTTTGCTCGATAAATGTATTGGAAAATGAAAGCCAATGTCCATCTAAACAGTTTAAATATAATTCCAATATGAACATAGTCGTAATATAATGGAAATGATACAAATTAATTTATTGTTTTACCGCGGGTGATTTTCAGCGTAACATTACAATAGATTAGCATTTTAAAGAGAATCGTCTAAGTGCCATCGGAAAATGAATACGGAAAATAAAATCTGCATTGTCTTTAGCGGAAAATGTCCCTCGTTGATGGAATGCGTATTCTAAAAGTGATGAAAATTATGCTATCATACATAATGCATTATGGAAAATAATCTGATCACAGATTTTGGATTCTTTCCAAATAGATTATATATGAGATGAATAGATTTGAGTGCGTCATGCCTTTTTCAATCGCTTATTGCAATATTAGGGTGATATTCATATCAATATATGCTTTATTTGTAAAACACAAAATGATTGTATATTTGATATGTTTAGATTCTCAGAAATATTCAAGCTTAAACTTTATATATATATATATATATATATATATATATATATATATATATATATATACATATATATATATATATATGATTATTTAATTTAATCACACAAATTAATACAGGAAGATATAAATTTATGGGTAAAGTTTTCGTATTTACTCCAACAGTTCTCAATACGTAAGTAGAGCAAGTAGTAAGTCATGAAAATATTGCCATATATATTGTCATTTGACTGCGTCCCTTTTCGATACGAAGTAGATGTATTAAACAGTCGGATTTCGCTGCGGTTTATTTGATCTGTGTTAGCTAATAAAATGTGTGCGGGGATTTGGTCAGTTGGCAGAGTGCTTCCCTCGCATGCAATAGGCTCGGGTTTCAAATCCCCAGTTCGGATATGGCTAACTTATGAGCCCAAATTAGGGCGAAACTCCAGTCTCGGATTTCCGGTGTGTTGACTGTCATGGCTCTTGTAGGCTGCGACGTTGTTTGGCTGTATATATATATATATATATATATATATATATATATATATATATATATATGTATATGTATATATATATATATATATATATATATATCAGACTTGCAAGTATTATTTAATACTTTAATAGAATAGGATCTGACAAAGACATACTTTCTTCAAGACATACCGGATATGCAACTAAATTTTCAGTGAATCTTCTTTTTTAATAGCTCCACCTTCAAAAATTAAACATTTTCGTATCTTTACGCCAACCATCAGATGTTTAACTATTATGTGAACATGGTCTTGCCCCACAACTTTAATCAGTCCCTTGTTAAAGAGGATAGAAAATAACTGCGACTTTCATATATGTGGTAATATGTGTTGTTGTGTGTTAAAAAATAAAAACTTATTAAAATATTCAATCAAACTGGTTTTAATATATTTTTGCGACTCTTTACAAAAAAAAACATAGTAAATATATATCACAACATGATATTTATTTTAATCTCACACTCAAAAAATTAGTTTCGATAAAATACCCCGGCACTAATGAAAACGTACATTAAAAAAATTGCAGTGTCATTTTTAAATGAGCGTCATGCAAGGATGAACTATAATCATGTTTTTTGGCTAAAGATATGGCAAGTTATTTATTATATAAGTATAAGAGTAGAGTAAGTATCACCTTAAAATTAATGTTATGCGATTTTCTATTCAAATCTAAGGCTTTAGAGTCAGCAAATTATGATATCTTAAGATAGTCGCTTCTTGAATTAAATTTATCAAATGTAGATGTTATTGCTTTCTTTTTCATTTTCATATGTAAAATTTAATTATGCTCTGTAGCGCTAATGACAAATATGTCATTTTTAACGATGAAGCCCCCAATCCTAGCATGGATGAAACCCGGAATATTCTGTTTAGCTGAATCGTCATATGTATTTTATAACTTGCTCTACCTACGTATGGAGCAGTGTTGAAATAAATACTAAAAGTTTACGCATAAATTTATACTTTCGCATAAATTTATACTTTCGTATATTAATTTATGTCATTACATGAAGTACTTATATTGATATATATATATATATATATATATTTCTATATATATATTCATATGTATATATAGAGAGAGTTATATAAATAGATAGTTATATAAATATATACATGTTTTATATATATATATATATATATATATATATATATATATATATATACTAGCATTTCAGCCCGGCGTTGCCCAGGTGTTTGGATGTGTATGTTGAGCAAAAGCAGGTGGTAGTAGGAAGGCAGGCTCGAACCCGTACCGTGACGGAGGAAAAAAACGGGAAAAAGCCTGACGTCTTTGCTGTTATGACCACCGCCAAACCGGAAGTGACGAAGGTTTAAATTAAGGCTAGACAAAAAGGAGAGGATGAAAAAATATCGGCGAAAAAGCGACCTCCCTGTAGAAAACTGTCCCGCTGAAGGTGAATTTTAGACAATTTTTCGATATTTTTCGTCTGAAAGGTCCTGCTTCAAAACAATACTGATCTTTGTAAAATCCGTCGCCTCTGTCGAAATATTTTGGCAGACATGCAAACATACATACATACATACATTTATATATTGGTTACTAAAGATTTTCCACCAAAACCGATGAAAAACCTTTCCCTATCTCTGAACACACTTTATGTAAAATTTCAAATGTTTAGACCAGAAACTGTCTCAGTAATTTGGTAGAGGCCGCAGAGGTCATTTCTTTTTAACTTTGACCCCTATTATGACCCCTTAACATTTATTTTTCGGGGCTCAAATCAAGTTATTAAGTTAAATCCATGCCCAAGGAATATATAACTTAAATTTCAAGAGTTTAGACCCAAAATTGGCGGAGGAGTTAGGTAGAGTTCTCAAAGATCAAATCGTTGAAGTGTGACTTATTAACAGCCAAACTTCTGGCCGAAAATTGATCGAAAAGATTTCCGCGAATCTCAATACCCTATATATCCAATTTCGAGTCTCTAGACTTTAAATTGACAGAATTATTGCGTAGGGAAATGTACACAGACACACAGACAGATACACAGGCACGTTCACTTTTATAGATAAATAAATATATATATTTATATATATCAAATATTAGTTATTCAATGAATTTAAACAAATTTTTGAAGTGAAATGTTTGAGTCTCATATCAAAGATTTTTATTTTTCTAAGTAAGACAAAGAATCCATTAGAAATTTTATCTCCTTATTCTATAGGGTTTCGATGTCTACCATCTCTTAAGCGGAGAACATAGCTATAATGGTATACACCCTATTTTCTAAATTTAGTGACACATGGAAAACACTAATTAAAAATTGATTAATTTAAAAGTCATAGAGTAGGGAAGTAAAATACAAGGACACAAAAGTACACGGTAAATTCCGAGGTGACTGTCCTTGAATACAGCGTGGTAAAAAGATCCAAACTGTATTTTGGGTAATTCACATCATAGAGTGAAGATCCGAGGAATATTCCTGGATTAATTCTTCTTTCTGGGTCCGGTGAAAAAGTTTTTTAATAGGCCCGGTGGTACATTTCATTGATAATATTGTATTACTGGAGTAGGCTGTCTGACTGACGTAAATGAACATTTAAAATTAAAAAATGTTTAATTTCAACATTATTTTACGCGGTTAATGGTAGCAAAATTGATGCGGTCTTCGCTAATCGAGACAGAGATGTTTCGTGGTGCGGGGTTCGAATCGTTCGACGGGTGTTAATCATGACACCCTGCAGTGGAGATTCCTTAAAGAATGAAACACTAGTGTATGTAGGTATTTAATTATTATAGTAAAAAATAATTATATTTATATATATTTATATAGTATTTCCATATATACATATAAGTATCTATGTTATATATATATATATATATAAATATAGATATATGTATATATTCCTTGTGAGTTTGCCATACTATTTATAGACTAATAGCTACTATCATGATATCCATATAAGATGGTTAGAAAGAAATATCGAGCTAGACTTTATGATAAGAAATTATGACAATAGTGAGCTTCTTTCATTATATAGACGTTTATTACCACTTTACCAGAACTAGGATTATAGTGAAATAAATAGAATTAATAAACGAAGATAGAGTACTTGGATTGTTTATGTTAAATAACAGTAATCGTGTGTTAAAATAATTTGACGTACAAATAAAAAACAGAGAAAAAAACAAAAATATAGTACAGTTTTATTTTGAGTGTTTGGTTTAATTAGATCTGATTATTTCACACATTAATCAATTTTTCCAATAACTAAATATCGGCTTATTTTTCGAGGTTACCTAGATACATTACCTGGGTATATTAAAGTATTTAATATGTCCTCAGTTATCGTCTTGTTAAGGGAATAAACCAAATAATGTCGTAAATACAGAAAAAATTGAACTGAAAGTAGGATTAGTAAGCTTACAGTCAGAAAAGGAAATCATTTTATAAGCTTAATAAGTTTGATATTTTAATCATTGTCTTGTAATTTGTATAAATTGATTCACAAATCTTATTTATTTGTTATTATCATTATTGTTGGCATCATTTTTATTTTTTTGGCAAATAATTATTTCAATTTTATTTTATCAGATGAGAGCAAAAGTTAATATTTTTATTTAGTACCGGCGCTCATACCTCACACTGTGCGTCATCACAAAAACAGATTTTAATGTACAAATTAATTCGATTTTACTATTAATATTTGGCAAGCCGAAGATATTGCATCTAGCAAATTTGTATTTGTGTGCTTATTAATATACAGTGATATTTATTTGTTTTATTTTATTATCATATTTGTATCCTTTATTATTTTTATTATTTATTAACGTTTCCGTATTATTATATATTTATATATCATTTATTATTTTATTTATTTATCATTTACTACATTTAATCATTTTTTAATTATTATTTTGTATTTATTATCATTTTATCATTATCGATATCTTATCAAAAACTCTTCTATACAATGTCTAATCAGCAGTGGCGTTGTAATGGGGACGTTATTTACGCAAATACATTGTGTTTATCTATACACATTTATTACAATAGATGATTTATTTTATGTTTTTTTTTGTTTTTTTTACACAGTGATAACCACTTATCAAGGCCCGGAAGCCACTCAGGGATAAGGGTTATTGCAAGTACATTACGTTAGTGTGGAGATTTGATGAAGTATTTACTTAAGGGGGCGGTTCATTAGGAATTTGTTAACGTTGGACTTGAAGACATCCAAGTTGTAGCCAGGTTGGAAGCAGGCAGACGGAACAGAGTTCCACAGGTCTTTTATGTAATATTCTTTTTCTTCATGTCCTTTTTATCCTTTTATTTTTCGGGTTTATGTTTCTTTTATATTAAGGTATCTGATTTATTTTCCATTTGTTTAATTCTCCAGTTTTAGCTATTACAGACAGCTTTAGTGTTTTAACATTAATCATCTTCATTATTAATGTGTTTTGTCGTTTGTCTTAGCTTATGCTTTTTTTTATTTTCTTTGTATTTATTATGCATTTATTAGGATTTATTAGTTTCATTTGTAGTTAATTTTATTAGTATTGCTTATATACAGGTTTTTATTATAAATTATATATATATATATATAATTTATTGCATTTACAATGATATTTTTAAATAAAATTGTGGTGATGTGGCTATGGTAAATAAGTTGCTATTTCAGATTTTATATATATATATATTATTTTATTATATATTATTTTATTATATATTATTTTCTTATATATTATTGTATTAAATACCTTATTCTTGTAAACTTATATCATAACTACTACGCATAAGCTTATAATTGTCTAAAAGTAGATTACAAGTAGGAGAATGTATTTGTGTAAGATATAAATATATAATATTTCTGGAAATAGAGTGAATTCATGAAAATATAAGAGTATAATAAGATGTATCATGACGTATAGTTTAGTCTTAAGTATTCATTTATGGCCCATATTCTATATAGATTGATATGTATACATATAAATGTGTATACTTACATATACATATATATATATACATATATATATATATATATATATATATATATATATATATACTCGCTGTACCCTGCCACGCGTTGCAGTGGCTCAATTTAGTGTAATGGAAAAATTTAATAAAAGAGAAAATGCATGTTTCTTATATTAGTACAGCAACCCACTGCAAAAAGTGAAAAAGAAGGCGAAACTGAAAAAAATGGTACTCTTGCAGAATTTGATCTGGATCCTCGAGAGTTTCTGTCAATCATTCATGTTTTGGACTTGACCAACAATCAGTGGATGAAGCCGAACGTAGCAAAAATGTTGAAACGCTAAATGTTTTTTTGTTGTTGTTTTAAAAAATGTGAGTTAGTAATTAATATTTGGTTGATGGTGGGGGAGGGGGTTACTATACACAGATTCGAAAAATTTGTCCAAAAACAAATAAATAAAAGCAAAGGTAAGGTGTTTTATGTTTCTACCTAATTGGATAATTGTTTAGTGTTTTTATGTAATGTAAAATGTTTAATTGGCTCAAAAAACAGAAATGGTCGCGGATTCTGTGGAATACGTTAAGCTTGGGAAAGTAAGTTGAAACCTAAAAACTATACAAAACAGTGTCTGAAACTCACCGAATATATGTTACCATGACATAGGCTGGCATAATCGGTAGGTTTCTGACAGTGTTTTGTATAGTTTTTTTTAGTTTTAACTCACTTTCTCTAACTTAAAGTAATCAACAGTGTCCACCACCATTTGTAGCTTTCAAATACACCAAATAAACACTGTTTTTCGAGCCGACTAAACGTTACATTAAATGAAAAGGGTTTGTATTACTAAACAGATACAAAGAAGTTGTCAAAAAATAAATATATAACAAATAAATGTTATCAAAGGCAAGAAAAGTAAGTGTTCTACCTAACTGGATAAGATTTTAGTGTTTTTGTGTAATGTATAATCGGTTCAAAAACATTCAATGTTTATCGGTATATCTGAAAAATACAAATGGCGGCAGACTGTATCGAACACGTTAAGTTTGGGGAAATTTTGGGAAAATGAGTTTAAACTAAAAAAACTATACAAAATACTGTTAGGAACTCACTCAATATATGTTACCATGATGTAGGCTGGCATATAATCGGTGGTTTTAAACTTTTGCTCGATACAGGTGACGACTTTTAAAAGTCCCTTTTAGTGATTACCTGGTTTGAGGATATTTGTACAACTAAACGGCAAATCTGCTAAAAAAAATCCTGTGTTATTTTACTTTAAGGCCCGTTTCACGTTCATATATAACGAAATATTTTATTGTAGATTTCGGTGTGCTAAAAACGAATCTGCAAACCGTTTACGTAGCAAAAAAAAAGTTTTCATGATATTCATGAAATTACTTTTTCGAAAAGTGGGTGATCACTTTTCAATGTAAATTAAACTTAGATTGAGCACCCACTTTCTGGCTGAAAAGTTGTTTGTTTGATTTCTTTTGCATGGTAATGACCCCTGAACTCTGGGACTATTTTCCATTTAACAGCCGTAGCCTTCGTTTACGCTATGCGTAAGCATAAACGAAAGCCGTTTAGCCAATAAACATGGGAAAAAATCCCCCTCTCTCAGGTGGCTAGAAAGTGGGTTCTCATTTTAAGTTAAATTTACATGGAAAAGTGATCGCCACTTTTTCGAAAAAGTAATTTCTTCATATCATAAAAACTATTTGTTTGCGACGGAAACGGTTTGCATATTCGTTTTTAGCACACCAAAATCTACAAGAAAAATGTTGTTATTTACGAACGTGAGACGCACGGCCCTTAATGGAAAATTATATAAAAAATCCGGGGGAAAATAGTTTTCAATAAAAACAGCAAATGAATTCGATAGAAAAAAAATGGATGCTATTTTTTTTTCTTTCTGTGTGTTTCTTGGCTAAAAAGTCTTTTTGTTTGATTTCTTTTGCATGGTATTAACCCCTGAACTCTGGGACTATTTTCCATTTCAAAGACGTAGCCTTTGTTTATGCTATGCTTGAGCATAAATGAAAACTGTTAAATATGCATTCGCGTACCAAACTGCCTTGTCAAAAAAAACCTTTAAGCCAATAAACACGAAAATAAATGCCCCCTTCTCAGGTGGCCAGAAAGTGGGTGCTCATTTTAAGTTAAATTTACATGGAAAAGTGATCACCCACTTTTCGAAAAAAAACATTTCTTCAGATCATGAAAACTATTTTGGTACTCCTTGAGCGTTGAGTTCTATGGCGGCCCGCAGAATTATTTAATGGTCGTTCCCTTAGTACCCCCTAGTCAAGGCTAACGCATGCGCACGTAACATTTTTTTTATTTATTTACTTACGTGGTGGAGTTTCTATACTGATAGATTTTTTTAAATTTTTTCACTGGATTATTATTGATTGAACACTAACCAGATTATGAAAAAAAATTGAAAAAAAAAATCATTTCAACATTTGAAAGGGGTACTCACTTTTTAGTTACCACGTTCTGGTAAATCGGTCACTTTTTATTTATTAATTTTTTTTTAAATACGGAAGTATCTTCGGGAGATATAAAATGGTCGCATGTTGACGAAGCAATGTATCGGAAGGCGTACGGGATTAAAAATTATTGGTAAATTTTTAGATTAGGTCCACCTCCTCAATTTTCTTTTAAATGACGACTTGAAATGGTTTTCGACTATGCTGAATACGAAAATCGCATCGAAGTTTTGCAGAAATAAGTAGTTATCAAGATATAAAAAGTTGTATTATGCATTGTAATCTTTGGCGGCCATCTTTTTTACGTGTGTGTATTTGTTTATGGCGTGTGTGCACGTAAAAAGATGGCAGCCGAAGAATACAATGCATAATACAACTATTTATTTCCGCAAAATTTCAATGCAATTTGCGTGTTCAGAATACTCGGAAACTTATAAATGTCGTCATTGAAAGGAAAATTGTGGAGGTGGACCTAATCTAAAAAAATACCAAATTATTAAACATTTCTCCAGCAAAATAGTGAAATTTATAATACTTTAAAAAAAATTAAAAAGAAACAAAACAAAAGTTTTGAAAAAAACTCACCTTTCACAAAAACAATTTTAAAAAAACACAAACTGACTAAATAAGTAAAAACAAATAATTAAAAATCTCGAAACTTTATTTTCATGAAAACAATAAAAAAAAGTCCTGTTCTCTCTATTTTTTTTCTTTGAGAAACAAATAATTTCTAACTTACAAATGCGGTAGAGACTCAATATTTTTACTTTCTATGGTTTTGATATACCGCGTTTTTATTGCTTACAAAATGGGTGACTGATTTATCAGAACGTTGTAACTAAAAAGTGAGCACCACTTTCAAATGTCGAAATAATGATTTCTTTTTTATATATATTTTTTAATAATCTGTTTAATTAGTGTCCAATCAATAATAATCCAGTGAAAAAAAATTCCAAAAACCTATAAGTATAGAAATTAAGCATGGGAGTGATGGTTGTACAACGTCGCCTTTCGCACTTTTACAAACATTTTTTAAAAAATGTAACTAAACCATTTATTGATAATTTGTCACGTGTAGAAACATTTATTTATTTACGTAGGCTTAATTCCTGTCATGAATAAGAAAAGTTTTACTCTTTAAGAATAATAAAAGGAAAAAGTTACTGGACATTTATATAAGGACTTACTTCTTTTCATGAAGGCCAGCGGAATAGTTGGCCGAAAAGTCGTGAAACAACAACTAATAAAGATGAGAATAATAGTCCGCAATAAATAAAAATGGTGCTAATGCAGAGAGCGATCCGCGCTATTTTTTAAATCATATTTCCACGTTTAAATAACGTTTTACGATATGTTTTTTTTAATTTATTTATTCAATTGTAAGGTTAAAGTACAGAATAGGAACTAAACATCCTTCCCTCCCCATGTTAAGAATGACTTTTTAAATAATAACATTATTTCAGCACGGATCACTCTCTGCATGAGTAATCTTATGTCGAAAAACAAAAAAAAACTCAAAAGCAAGCAACAAACTTTTTTTGGCCTTATATAATAAAGAAAAGATGTGTAAATTAAGAAATTTGGAAGATAAACAAATGAAATATGTTTTTTGTTTTTTTTTTTACTTATCGAGTTAACAGAAAATGAAATCTTTCGGCAATTCGTGGCTGTGAAATGAATCGGACCGGAAGTTCAGTTTTATCAACAGAACAGATTCGCAGTAACGGTTAAAAAAATATATTTATTTTATTTAATATTTTAATTTAAATTAGGTAAATTTATTTTAATAACATAAAAACATACCTCGACTCTAAAAATTGGTTGTCTAAAAATTTCAAATAAATTGGTAACGTAGAAATATGGTTTTATTTTTTTAGAACAAACCAACAGTTACATTTTTATATATATAGATATACATAACAAAAACAACAATAGTGACAAAACTAATTAAATATTATGGGAAGTATTTATTGTATGAAGGGGGAGTGTAGATAAAATCAGTTATTTATAAAAAAGAATTGCGTTTTGACAAGTGTGAAATCTTTAGGTTACCAATCTTTCGAACCGAACCAAGGATAATGTCTTGATGTTCTGATGTTGTTTTTGTAATATGAGGAAATACACGTATTTAATGTTTCTTGATCAGTAGATCTGGCTGATCGCGTTACTAATGTAACACTAAACTTGGCACATTGTACGTTATGACAACATAATTGCCTGCACATAATCACGAGTTAGAGATTGGGAAATTGTCATAAAGCAGGTATCATGTGTGTTAGTGATGTATTTTTATTATGTTTTGTCCTAAGATAAATTCGTGGTCTAATTCCGCACTCTAAATGGTTTGATGATTGTGGTCGAAATTCTACCCTTTAGGGATTTTATTTGGAGAGATAGGTGTTAGAAAATGAGAGGTGTCTGCATCGGTTTTTATTGTAGAGGTTGAAACTTGATGGCGTAGGGTAATTATTGATAGAGAGGGTGTGCTGTAAGATAGTGCGTTTGATTCTCTCAGCTGTGTTGGAGCATTTGTTCCATATGCGAGCAACTTTTATATGCGCGAAACTGAGCTTGACTTTCAGCTGCAGAGCAAATTTTAAATTGATAAAAAACTTCTTGTAGGAAAGGTTTTTGTAGAAGTCAGCATATACGGAGCTATTTATCACGATATTAAAGTTTATATCGTGTCAGTGTGTTGAATGGTGAACTATAGATGTGTGTCTTTGCTGTTGAAAATACTGTCTCTTCGCGAAAGTGGCTAATAATATGTACTGCCGTCAATATATTTAGGGATGTGTAAAAGATGATGCGAGAAGTGGTAATCGTAAAATAGTACAGGTGATGATGACGGATCGGTGATAATGCCAATAACATGGGTATAGACATAGAAGGTTAGAAAGAGAAAACATCGAGAATGATGATATGATTGTTTGGGCGTAGTTTTCTGGGTTGCACGATAATTGCATTATCATATAACTCATCTCCAATAGGTTTTCCTGAGCTCACTTTAGGTAGTTAAGGAATCAGCTGATGGTTTACTTATGTTGCTTGTTTGGCATTATACACACTTAATTTGGGAAACAATGTGCAATCTAAAAATAGATCTATTAATTAAAATGACAGAAAAAAAAACAATAAATACGATTAAACCAGACGCATGCTGAAACCAAACTAATTAGCCGTTGTACTTCACCTAACGTTCACATTCATAAATATTTTTCGATTAAGAAATAACATAGACAGTAGAATTATTTCTTCCTAAGTAAACTCCCCGGGTAATCAGTGTTAGATGAAACCAATCTAAATCCTTAATTTCCTTTATTCACTATGATTGTCTCACCTTGGCGTAAGGACACTCACAGAATTGTATAGGAGACTTATATTCGAAACAGACAAGAATCAGACGACAAGGTTTTCGCGTGGTTTAGACTAAAACTGATATATCGTGTAAACTACTTATATATTTTTCTCGTTTTTTCTCAACTAAAAACTGTACCCTAATAAATCATATATCTTACAGCATTGGTAAAGTATTGCCTCTTGATTTTCGCACAAAAGTACTATATTTGGTCATTTACTATCGGCTACTGTAATTTGCCTTGGTGTCACTAATTACAAGGATGCAGCTGATAGCATGAGCCATATCTTCCTATATCCGATTCTACATCACAAACATTAATTTTACCGACTTGTCGGTCAGACAAAAGTGACTAGTGAGGAAGATAAACCTGAAGAAGTTTGTCGGCTATATCAATTCATATATCTAATTATATATCTATTTATATATCTATTTATATATCTATTTATATATCTATTTAGACGTTTCAAAACATTCTCAAAATAGAAATGTCCAATTACGAGAGAAAATAATGTCCGGTTATTTACTTTAAAATTTTAAGATCACTGTAAGCAAAATCTTAAGTAAATTAGTAAGTTATTTCCCTGCGGTTGAGATTTCTATTATTGGTAAAATTGAATTGTTTGATTCATTTTGTCTTCAGTGTTTTCACCTTGACGACAATTATATCAGTTGCAATACATGACGCTGTGACATTTTAGTAAGATCTGAAATGTCATGTATACTACTCGTATAATTACAATGAAACCATATTTATTACTCGACAACTATTACGAAACATATTTTACCAGAATAGTTGATGCTTAATAAAGGCATATTGTATGCAAAATCTATATTCGTTTTATGAACGCTTTATGCAAGTAATATTTATATTACATATGGATATATATATGAATATATATATACATATATATATATAATAGTAATATATATATAATATATATATACATATATATATACATATATATATATATATATATATTACTTAAACCTCTTGGCTTGATGGAGGGGAGAGTAAAACGTGTTGCTATGATTTGAAATGATCTGAAATAACAGCAAGGGGAGACGGTATTCCAAATATTTCTCATGTTATTTGTTTCCTTCTCTTGGAAATAGGGTGTATTTATGAATATCTTCAATATCCAAAAGTATTTATACACTTTGAAATTTACTTTATATGAAAACATAAGAGGGGAGATATTACATATGCTAAATATTCGCAATCTAGTGTTTTATTTCAGATCATTTGAAATATTAGCAGTAAAAATAAAATAGAATAACCCCATAATTCATTATACCATACTTGTTCACACTGAAACACTTATCACAATATTCTGTGGATCTATATTAAAAAAAAAACTTGTTAAACTTTTGACATATTTACATTCTATGGAGGCCATGGGCGGACGAACACCCCATAATTTTATTATACCATATTTCTTCAAACTGAAACATAATTATCAGAGTATACTTGACGTTTTTGGCAAGAATTCCGCAATCACCAACCACACCTATCCCGATTCGACATAGGTGAATACCACTGGCAAGTGTAGGTTCAGAACGACTGGAAACAATGCCGAAATAAACGGAAAGTACATACAGCGCCTAGAATTCCAAAATGGTCACCCATCTGGTACTACTCAGTCTCCACGTTGCTTAACTTCGGTGGTCTGACGGGAACCGGTGTGTCAACGTGATTATGCCGTACTATGATAAGTAACTTTGCAGTCAATGGTAAAATTACATAAATAGAAATATGATAAATGATATAATGATGCACCTGTGTCACCTAATTATGTAAATAAATGTAATTCTTAATAAACTGTAAAATGCAGATGTGCTTTTGTTTAATTCATGGGCTTAATAATATGATTTCTCAAAAACCTTATTTATCTTCAGGTGTTTGTGCAACCTATCTTTAAGCGTATATCAGCTTCAGATCTGTGATGTTTTGCTGATGTTAAGGTATTAATACTAAGGTACCTCATATCCAGTTTCGTAAATAATGATGTATATTGGTGCGTGATTTCTGCTAAGCCTATCACTTCAGTTTCCATTTCACTTTTTGCCACAGGTTATTCCAGAATGGGCGGTGATTTGTCAGGCGTTATCATATATACACGTTCTATTACTACTACTTACTATTACTTATTACTATACTGATTATTAGCAGGCCACCCGAGGTCGATCAGTCGTAATACTCTTGCATATGATATCTTAATTCATGCAGATTTCATGTTTTTCAATTATAGCGGAAATTTTCTATTGATAATTATTTGACGCTGAATGTGTAAAGTACCGATTTGCAAATATTAGATAATGGCTTATTTAGTATGTAATCTTTCGTATTTATGACTGAGCTACCAAGTGCATAAAAACCTAACAAGTAAAAGAGTGTAAGCAAAGCTTGACATGTATGCTGGCTTAGACGTAATTCTATTTACTTCTGCCAACGTCAATATTTATTTTTTTCTACTCTTACACATTAAAAATAGAGGCTAAAAACAAAAAACAAAAGTGTTTCTGAGGAAAAAAATACAATATATATCAATTGCGTGTTGCGAAAATGACTAACTATTCTAAGATAAGTTTTCAGAAAAGATTAGTACTCACTGAGATAATCTCAATTATATATATATATATATATATAGAGAGAGAGAGAGAGAGAGAGAGAGAGAGAGAGAGAGAGCGAGAGAGAGACCAAAGAAAATGTATACACTCTTTAAATGGCCATAAAAACAACATTTATTATATGAAAAAAAGGTTTCCTACACTAAAATTCTATGAACAAATATAAAAAAAAACAGCTAATTATATAAAGTGCTCAAATTATTTGCCATTGTGGTCATGAAAACTGACCATGTTGACTGATTGAATCGAAAACGTTCCTAATCAGTTCAATTGGTATGTTTACACATCTTCTTTCAATGGTTGCTTTCAACTCGTTCATTGTAGCTCTTTTTGTGGTATGAAACATATGTTTAAAGTGATTCCACCCTAGAAAAAAGAAAATCCATGGAGGGGCTCAAATCGGTGTGCGTAAGCAGCACTCGATACTTTCTCTCCACCCTATCTCTTTCGTAGGTGACTATCAAGCTAAGTTTTACACAAGGATAGTCGCAAGGAAGTGATCCATCCTGCTGGAAGAGCTATTCTTTATTTTATTTCTTAACATCTTTTTTTTACATGGGAATCACCACTTATAAAGGCCAAGACGTCACACGAGGATAATACTTAAAGTATGTACAGTCGTCAGTTGGGCTATATAGTAATCGATAGTAATGGAAAGTCAGTAAATTTGTGGACTTATGATGAACGGCTCATCAAAAACTTGTTTACGTTGGACTTGAAGACAACGATATTGTAGTCAGCTGAAAAGCAAGAAAACGGAATACAGTTCCACGGGTGTGCAGTTCTAACAAAGAAGCTTTGAAGTGGAGGGGATTATTGATAGTGATTTCAGCTAGATGAGTGTTTCTTCTGAAAGTTTGACGAGAGGGAACCATAGATTGAAACTCAGTCGGGCACTTGCCATGAAAATAATGACAAAGCACAGACAAATTTGAAATATCTCTTCAGTGAGAAAGAGGTTGCAGGGAAAGAAAAGGACATCTCTTACGAGGCTCCGAACTCTATTTGAACTCAACCAAGTCCTTTCTGGCAGCTCCTGCCCAGATGTGGCAACAGTACTCTATCCTTGGACTACCTGGCTCTTATATAGATAGAGAATTGCATCAGCAGTGATATATTTAGTTAATCGATAGAGGGATCTCACCATTTTTTCAGCGGTCTGGGCAGTGGAGTTGATTTATGTGTTCTATTTCAGATGAGGAGTGAAGGTAAGGCCCAGAAGCTTGTCAAAACATAACGCCTCACCAAAACGAGAGCCATTCATTTCAATTGATACCAGATAGGGATCAGAACGTTAATGATGTAAATATCAATGCTTGGTTTTGGATGCATTAAAAGTAACCAGCAACTCCTTGCCCCATTGTACTATGTACTCAACATCAGAGGAGAGAGAACCGGAGAGAACTTGGTCGTTTATGGTCTAAAATGTGATACCATAGATGGCAGTGCCATCAGCATAAATGTCTACGAATGATGTAAGGGTGTGATTTGGAAGATCATTAATGTAGATCAGAAATAGAGTTGGGCCCGGGATGACCCTTGAGGGACTCCAGCGTTAATACTGCGAGCTTCTGATTTTTGTCCATCAACTACTACTCTTATGAACCTATCAGAGAGAAATTATTTAATAATTTAGAAGATGTTTCCAGCTATACCAAAGCTGGAGGTCTTGTGAAGTAAAACTTCATGTCATACCCTATCGAATACCTTTGGTATGTCAAGAGCAACTGCCTATTGCGAAATTCAAACCGCTTAGCAAAGTATTGATTACCTGCTGGAAAATTGCACCTGCTACTTGTATACCAAATGCTAATTTATTGAATTTAAAAAAGTGTTTTCATGCAGTTCGGTACACAGAGTTTCCAGCTACCTTCCTCTACTGGTATTTGTAGGTACGCCTCGCTTAAGTCCATTTTGGGAATACTTTGTCTGGATGTGATAGCGGTAGGTGATGGTAATTCAGCGCTGCATTCAATCCGGTAAAGAAATCTGCGCATACTCTAATCTCTGTAGATTTATTTTCTTTTTCCCGTATACGATGGGGCCTGCCAACTTATAAATAAAATATACTATTATTTAGTTGCTGGATTTGCGTGATCTTTTTCTTTTCCCAATGCCACTGTCTTTTAACCATGAGAAGTATTTGTGAGACAGTCTTTTCAGAAATATAATTTTTTTCTACATTACTTGTATTTGTAGAGAGGATTTTTTGTACTTACTGAAAAACTTTATATAATTGATTCAGTAATAGTAATTCTCAACTCAATCGTTTTATGAGTCTTGTTTTAACTCGATGTTACCCTTGTTGTAGCTTTTTAACAGCAAGATACGGATTTTGACAACGTCTTTGTAAAATCCTTTCTCAGCAAAAATTGTCCTTTTTAAAAAGTTTTTTTGATCCACGTGTTTGGTGATTTTTAAGATCAAATGTTGTTTTTATCCGACGTTTACAATACTTTTTCCCGTTTTTCACCGGAATTTTTAAAAGAAATAATTTTCAAGTTTCGAATTTCCCCCGAGTGTAGGAAACATATTTTGAATTTTCGCGTGTGTTCTTTTCTCTTGAGTCACTCAGATCGTTAAATGTTGTTTGCCAATGTCTATTTTGTTTTTAAGTGAGTTATTGTCCGATTATTCGTCATTCAGTTGTTGTAAGCAATTGTTGTAGATTGATCCGGGAAGTTCTTGAATCATCCTCGTCAGCCAGTTGTTGTAGATCCGTGCTAGGGGTCACAAATGAAAGAAACCACAAGTAGTGTAAAGTGTATGAATATAATATGTATTTATCACAAAGAATAAAGAACCACTAAAGTGGTATGCGAGGAACGTGTTCGTAGCATGCGGTTAAACATGGTGTGAATGTCTCCGTCTAGTCTTTGTTCACTCGGCAGTAGTGTATGCTTTTGTTTATATTTTTCGGCATTTAACTACTTGAATTTTAACATAGATGCAGATAATGTTAAATGGAAATTAAATAGAAAATTTCTGAAAGTAAAAATAGGAAAACATCGCGAATTATGTTGCTCACGTTGTCATGCAATTTAAAGTTTAGGCGCAAGATATTAAAACATTCATCGTTAGACAGGTGCAATTTAATTCATCCAGTTTAATAAAACGTATTTTGTTCAGAAATTGAGTTTTAACAATTTCAACTATCGAAATGTAAATCTATTATAAACACAAAATAAATATAAATCGTAAAAATACTTGATTAATATCTGTATGGAAAACTACATTTGAACATCATAACTAAACGCTAAATCATTAGCTGTCTGTATATAAGTTTTTACATTTTGCATACATTTAAGAAAATTGTAATCTTTTAGTCATATATTACTGAAATCTGTCATGTCGCTAATGTTTATAAAATTAAAATTTACCTTATTTTACGTAAAATGATAAGTGTATTGTAATATTGCTTTTATAGCAACTGAAACAGTAGTATAATAAATGCACGTAAAAACTGAGATTTTTTATATAGGAATATTTTGCTGATGAATTTATAAAAACAGTAAGAAATTATATATTTATTGTTTTAAAATGCTTTACACATTCAAAATTGAAAACATTCTACAGTTATATATATATATATATATATATATATATATATATATATATATATATATATATATATATATATATCACGTAAACATATTTAGGTTATAATCAGATTTTCCGGAAGTAGAAACAGAAGATTTTTCTTAATAGTGCTGACATATAAAAGCATTTATTCTTTTCGTGGACTGTTTATTTTAGCAACCAATTATACTTATTCATTAATAATACATTGTAGAAAATCAACAGACTTACGCTAATTAATAGGGATACTCATAACAAGAAACAAAACATGATCAATTATCTGTGATCAGAAAATAAATTTATACGCTTTAAAAAGGCACATAACCTCTACAACTAAAACAATTATGCATATGCAAATTTCGATATATAAACCGGTGCGTCTTGATACAAAAGTATTTAAACAACGTGCATAATAATTCAACAAGTTCTAAATGAAGGAACAGCATAAACAAACAAAATATATTTTATAAGTTTTAACTTATATGCCACAGCATATACAAATTTGTCAAAATATTATTGTCTGACACGTTTTTCTATAACTAAAAACAGCAACAATATTATTGATAATAAACATTTTCCACAACAAAATTCTGTAGCAAGATTAACTTCAACTTCTATCTCTCCGAGGGAACATGAACTACAGAATCAACGAAAATCCATTACCTCATAGAATGAAAAAGCCGTTTTTAAACTAATTTCTATCGCTCTGTTCACCAAATTCAGCTTATGGTAAATCGTAACAATGATATGTTTATTTGTCTACTTACAAGTATATTTAATAGAATTATATGGAAGTAATACTCGTAAGCATCTCAACGAGCATCAGAAACTCTATATTCACTATAGAACAGCCTGCGTTCTGGAAAGCGTTCTGTTCTATTGAGTTTTTCAATCGAAATAATAGATTTGAAATCAACCCTCTTTGTGAAAGCTAAGAGAATACCTGTTTTTGTTAAAGCTAAGAGAATACCTGTTTCATAAGACATTTTATTTAACACGTAACCAATAAAATATGATATAAAAACAGTACTATTTGCAAAAGATGTGGTTTTCTCTACATTTTCGAATTTGTGATACTGTAATTTTTTCAATTGTCTCTAGTACATATAAATATATATATATATATATATATATATATATATATATATATATATATATGTTTTGAGAAAAATAGAAAAACCGAATGAAATTGTTAAAATAATCAACGTTTCGTCCTTATTTCAGAGGACATCTTCAGGATATTGAAGTAAAAATGCAAGAAAAGAAAAAGTCATAGATCATATTTTCTTTTCTTGCATTTTTACTTCAATATCCTGAAGATGTCCTCAGAAATAAGGACGAAACGTTGATTATTTTAATAATTTCATTCGGTTTTCCTATTTTTCTCAAAACATAACGTAAACCTCCGCTGGTATTTTTATTATATATATATATATATATATATATATATATATATATATATATATATATATATATATATATATATATATATATTACAAGGTAGTCACAACTTATCAAGCCCGTAAGCAACTCCGGGATAAAGGTTATTGGATGTACAGTACGTTAGTGTGGAGATTTAATAAAATGTCTATTTAAGGGGGTTGTTCATCAGGAATTTCTTTACGTTGGACTTGAAGACATCCAAGTTGTCGTCAGGGGGGAAGCATGTAGACGGAAGAGAGTTCCACAGGCGTGCAGTTCTAAGAGAAAAAGCTTTGTTAATGGAGTCTACCTTTTGATATAGGCATAGATAAAGAGTGGGAGAAATTACTGACAGTGATTTCAGCTAGAAGGGTGTTTTTCGTGAAAGATTGGCGAGGGGGGAACCAGAGATTGGAGCTCAGGCGAGCACCTGCAATGAAAATAACGATAAAACAAAGATAGGCTTGCAAGTTTCTTCTGTGGGAGATAGGTTGCAGGAAAGAGAGAAGGGCATCCCCCACTAAGCCAGGAAGTCTATTTTGTACTCTGTCAACGCAAGATAGGCTGTTTTTAGCAGCTCCTGCCCAGATATGGCAGCAGTACTCCATCCTTGGGCGTACTTTGCTTTTATATAAATCGAGAATTGCATCAGCGGTATCTTCCGGGGCGGTAGAAGGATCCAACCATCTTTCCACTGACCTTGGCAACAAACTTGATGTACATGTTCCATTTCAGATCAGGAGTAAAGGTCAAGCCCAGAAGCTTGTCAAAACATGGGGCTTCTCCAAGATTAGAGCCATCCATTTCAATTGATGCCACATGGGGATCAGAGCGTTGACCTTGTAAGGATAGGAGTTTGGTTTTAGATGCATTAAAGGTAACCAGCCACGTCTTCCCCCACTGAACCACGCGATCGAGATCAGAGATCAGAGAATCAGAGAGAACTTCGTCATTTACGGCCTTTGATGTGTTGCCGTATATGGTCGCGTCATCAGATTAGATGTCAACGAATGATTTAAGTATGGGTTTTGGGAGATCATTGATGTAGATCAGGAAGAGAGTTGGGCCCAGCATGGACCTCTGAGGGACTCCAGCATTAATACTACAGGCCTCTGATATTTGTCCATCAGCACTACTCTTATGAGCCTATCAGAGAGAAATGATTTAATGATAGAAAAAACATTTCCAGCTATAACGTGGCTGGAAATCTTGTGAAGTAGGCCCTTATGCCATACCTTGTCGATGGTCTTTAATATGTAAAAAGCAATAACCCTAGAGAGGAAGCCTTTTGTCAATAGATTCACTAATCCTATGAGATATAACTGTTGCAATATTTTGGGTTTAACGAGGTATGATCCCACACAGTCGGACGATTCTATTCATAAACGAGGCTGCTAAGAACTGACGAATCAAATAAATTCACGTTCTGCTACCACCCAATCAGAAACCAGAATTGCTTCATAAATATTAAACCTTTTCTGGAGCAATTTCCCATGTTCTTTTCCGTCTCGACTCGGTAAGAATATTTTGTTCTGTGGAACTGTCTACTACAAACAAGTCACCTCCCAGGACTTGTGTTTAACAGCGAACCATCTGAAACTGTTCTGAAACCCAAAATAGCTTACACTTCTAGAGGTTATGGGCCCAGTGTGAGTCTTTATTTCGATGGATCCGAATCAAAATTCGAATCGTGGCAAGTTTAATTTCTAGGATATCTACGAATCCAAAAGCTACACAAAGTACTACTAACACAACCTGAAAACAGAAACGACCCCGACTTCATTGAAAAGAACGCTACTGTCTTTGCGGAATTAATACAGTGTTTAGATGACCGAAGTCTATTTCTGGTAATGAGAGAAGCCCTGGACGACGGCTGCAAAGCATTAAACATATTGAGAGAGCATTATTTATCGAAAGGAAAACCAAAAATTATTTATTCATACACTGAACTGACTTCTCTAAAACGAATGGAAGCCGAAACTATTACTGATTATATTATAAGAGCCGAGACAACTGCAAATTCTTTAAAGATTTCTGGTGAAGTTTTAAGTGATAGTCTGTTAATTTCCATGGTCCTTAAGGGATTACCGAGTGATTTTAAGTCATTACCACCGTGATAATCCAGACTTTAAGCAACTTCAAGGTAGCACTCAGAAGTTACGAAGAAACTGAAAAAATGATCACAGAAAAAAACGAATCCACAAATATCATGAAATTTAAAAATACGCACATAAAAACACCAAAATCGAATTATACCCATGCCAGGAATAAAAAAACGCAACTTTGCCAAAAGCAAGTTTTTTCCTAAGAAAAGTACTAAAATTATTTGCTATAATTGTGGACGACCTAATCACAAGAGTTTCCAATGTAGATACAGGACTCAAAATGGCGACTACCTTAAAAATGTAGAGAGCTCTGTTAGCGAACATACATTTTTATTTTCGTGTACATTTAATGCTTCAACAAACAATAATAATTTTCTTGTCGATTGTGGGGCCACGGCACATATGATTACAAAGGAATCTGATTTTATCAATCTGGATCCCAACTTTAAGCCACAAAATCATTTTGTAGAACTAGCTGACGGGAGTCGAGTCAATGATCTCGTTTTGAATTGAGGCAATGCGAAAATCTCGCTAAAGAACAATAAAGGTGAACTGTGTTTCTGTATTCTAGAAAACGCTCTTCTAATCCCAAAATTTAAACAAAATATATTTCCTGTACAAGCTGCCACAAAACAAGGTGCAAATATAAACTTTAGCCCCAATAAATCCAAACTGGTATACCCGAATGGAACTGTATTCGACATTAAAGAAAATTGAAGACTATATTATTTAAATAGCGTAGTCCTATCAAAACCGCCTGCCATGATTTACATACAGACATGGCATAAAATTCTTGGACACTGCAATATTCCTGATATCAAAAAATTGCCGACTGTAGTTGATGGAATGAAAATACAAACATCAAAAACCTTCAACTGCGACGTCTGTACGCAAGGGAAAATGACAAACTATCAAAACAAGATACCAGACAAAAAAAAATCCTATCAATGGTGCATTGTGACTTGAACGGTCCCGTAGAACCGATGGCCAGAGAACATTATAGATATGTGTTGTATTTCGTAGATGACCATTCAGGTAAAATAATGGTTTACTTTTTAAAGAACAAATCTGATACCCTGCTAGCAACTAAGAAATATCTAGCCGACATGGCCCCCTACGGTAAAATCAAGCTCTGACACGGTACGGAATTCACCAATAAAGACTTTTGAACTGTTACTAATTAAGCATCATATAAGCATGAAACATCAGCTCCTAGATTGCCACACCAAAACGGGACTGCTGAAAGTGCGTGGCGGACACTTTTTGAAATGGCAAGATGCCTACTCATTGAATCAAAACTCCCTAAAAAGCTCTGGACGTATGCACTTATGGCGGAAGCCTATATACGCAACAAGTGTTTTAACAAAACACTATCTAAAACTCAATATTAATCTTTCTGCGGTAAAAAAAACAAAACAAATTTAAGCAGAATGTATATATTTGGTTCAGCTTGCTTCGCATGTATAGAGAAAAAGATTAAATTGAATATTAAAGCCGACAGAGGTATATTTCTTGGATACGATAAAAACAGTCCAGCTAATTTAATATTTTCCCCGAAAAAAAATAAAAAGCATCCGGTGTGGAAAATTCACAGACACGTTTAATTTTACAGGCGAAAACCCGTAATATGAAGAGGATGAAATTATATTACCTCAAATAATTATAACAAACGAAAACAATAAAAATGACGAAGACGAGAGTGTCCCTGATGATGATGATGATTATGATGATGATGATAAAGTCGAAAGATATCCCAAAAGAAATAGAAGACGACCCGATATTGTTTGTGGTCGACAATATAAAAGATTATCAAATCGACTATTGCTATTTAATGGAAAATGCACCAAAAAGCTTCAACGAAGCAATTAATTCAGAACATTGCGATGAATGGAAAATTGCCATGAAAAAAGAAATAGATGCCTTAACCGAAAATGATACCTATACGGTAGTGCCTCTCCCAAGAGATAAACATGTTATTTCTGCCAGATGGGTCTTTACAAAAAGAGTGCAGCATCAGGCGTAGAACAGTACAAAGCAAGATTTGTTGCTAAGGGGTACTCTCAGATTTACGGTAAAGAATACTTTTCTACGTTTTCACCGACCACAAACCTAACGACAATCAGAGTTTTACTGCAAGTCGCATCACAATATGACCTAAACATCCATCAAATCGACGTAAAAAATGCTTATTTGAATGTCCCAATAGACTGTGAAATTTATATCATCCCTCCAGAAGGATTTATAATGAAAAATAAAAATAGCATGTGGCGACTTAACAAGTCATTATATGGTCTAAAGCAGAGTTCTCAGTGTTGGAACACAGTATTTCATGATTATATTATTAAACAACATTTTAGACAATGCGATGTAGACCCCTGTTTATATACCCAACACAAAGACGATAAACTACTGATTTTGGTTTTGTGGGTCGATGATATTTTAATCGCATCAAGTAGTGACATAATGTTAACTGATGTTAAGAACAAATTAAGTAAAATATTCGAAATGACCGATCTTGGCAAAATATCCTGGTTTCTGGGGATAGAATTTACTCAAAGCAAAGGACTTGTTACGATGACTCAATCGAGATACATCGACAAAATACTATTAAAATTTGGAATGGGAGAGTGCAAGAAACACTCTACACCGGTCGAAAATGATATTAATAAAAATATACACACAGAATCTGAAATAATAAATGACACACAATATCGCGAAATTATAGGTAGTCTTATATATTCAATGACTGCAACCAGGCCCGACATATGCTATACAGTAACAAAACTGTCACAAAAATTATCAGGACCGACAATGAAGGATTTAAACAGAGCTAAACTAGTCCTACATTATTTAAAAGGAACTAAAGAACAGAAGTTACTATTCAGAAAATCAAGAAATCCCCTAAAATTAGAAGGGTTTTCGGATTCAGACTGGGGAAACGACATAGATAGCAAGAGTGTATCTGGATAATGTTTCAGACTCTCAGAAAATGGGCCTATTATTTCATGGAAATCTAAAAAGCAACATATTGTATCTCTCTATACGCGTGAAGCAGAATTTATCGCGATCACACACGCGACCCAGGAAGCACTCTACCTTAAAAATATTCTAAAGACTATTTTTAGCCAGAATTAATTACAAGACCCGTAGTAATTAATTGTGATAATCAAGCCAGTATAGTCTTAGCACAAAACACGATAATCATCCAAAGATCTAAGCATATAGATATAAAATACCATTTCATAAAAAACGAGATAAAAAGGAATCCATTATTTTGAATTACATATCATCAGAACAAAATATCGCTGATGTATTTACGAAACCCGTAAAAGGATAAAGCTACAATGTTTTTCTCAACACTTGTTGGAGAATTCGACTGAATAATTTTTTTCACTGCCCTGTATGTATATAGATTTCTATATATCAAAAATACAGACCAGCGAAGTTCAACTTATGAGAAAAAAACATAGTCCTGGACAAGACGTTAAACTGTATCCATTTTATTTGTATTAACACTTTAACCTACTAATGTGTAGCTAATACTTTTGCTTAAAAAAAAGCTCTTTGTAATTTTCCTGTTTGACATTTGAAAACAATTAAAAATGGCGTCTTTTTAGATGCTAAAATTCTAAGATCCAAATGATTTCTAATTTTTGTTATGTCTAAGGGAATATAAAAATATATATTTATTTTTGAGCAGATCAAACACAAGGGACTTCCCCATTATAAAAAAAAATAGGGAGGATGTTGCAATATTTTGGGATTAATGGGGTATGATCCCACACAGTCGGACGATTCTATTTATAAACGATGCTGCTAAGAACTGACGAATCAAATTAATTCACGTTCTGCTACCAACCAATCAGAAACCAGAATTGCTGCATAAATATTAAACCTTTTCTGGAGCAATTTTACACGTTATTTTCCGTCTCGACACGGTAAGAATATTTTGTTCTGTGGAACTGTCTACTACAAACAAGTCACCCCCAGGACTTGTGTTTAACAGCGAACCATCTGAAACTGTTCTGAAACCCAAAATGGCTTACACTTCTAGAACGCAGGACGGAGACTATATTGCGTGTCACTAAGAAGGTTGTTTTGTGTCAAGTACGTCCAAGGATGGAATACTGCTGCCATATCTGAGCAGGGCCTGCTAAAAACAGCCTATCCTGCCTTGACAGAGTACAAAATAGACTTCGTGGCTTAATGGGGGATGCCCTTTTCTCTACCCTGCAACCTCTCTCTCACAGAAGAGACGTTGCGAACCTATCCTTGTTTTATCGTTATTTCCATGGCAGGTGCTCATCTGAACTCCAATCTCTGGCCCCCTTCGCCATTGCGGCGATTTGAAGACCAAGGAGATTAAGTAGATGTTCTGCGATACGACACATGAGCAACGATGTAAGGAAGTTAAGTCTCGATCCAGAGATTCCGCAATCTGTTATGAATAATGCTTTGGAAATAGCAGAAAGATTTGAAGCTGAAAATGGGCAACATTTAAAAAGCATTACTTTTGATGAATAAAGATTGTTTAAATTTTGCCTACTTAATAAATTTCCCAATGACTTATATCTTAGTCAGTTTTTTTTAATTACAGAAAAATATCGTAAGAAATAAAGAATCGATTTAGGTTCCAAACCCTCAAGTTACTTTTTGGACAGCCTATATTTAAGTTAAACTTATAAAATCTAAATACACTGCACCCCCTGTGCAATACATCCCATAACTTTAAGTATCATAATCTTACGCCTAAAAATAGTATTTCTTCTAAGTGATGTTGTAGCCTAAGAACCCCCTGCTAAATAGTTACTCACTTAGCATAAACCACATATATCATGTAAAATATCGATATAGCGACAATATATCTATGCATAAGGTTAAAAGACAAACCTCCTTCAACTTACCCTATATTCTCCCAGAGAGCTTAAAAACACATACTGTCCGCATACATTAAACACACTATGATAGATATACTGTACATCTACTCACATTATATATTGCAAACTACACGCCTCCTATATCACAGTTCCCTCAAACAATCTGAATAATTCATTTCGCTCTTCATGAAAATATCGCTAGACATCGCATCCCCATTATGTTACGAAGAATTTTCTCTACTGTTCTCATGAATAACATTCGGTTTCGAAATACCATTGGTGCAGGGGCCCAAGAACATTTTTCGGACACTTTAGTATTCGACTTCCCCAGTACCAAAGAGTGGCGAAATTCTTTAATAGAATAGCATACACATATAAAGACAATACCTGTAATAAAAATTAAAGAAAATCGTTTAGGCAAGGAAAAATATTAAATTTTCATATTTTTTTTTTTTACAAAACACACACGACATTATTTTTCGGACATCGTTGAAAAACGGTTAATAGTCTTCTCAATAACCTTTATCAATCTATCTTCATAATATGCACAATAACATCTCTAAGTGTTTCTATTAGTTGTTTTTTGGCATCTTGTAATCGTCTCCATACTTGAGCCTCTTTAGTTATTTCAGGTCCATCATAAACATGTTGAGCCAGCATTTCCCAAACACGTTCTATTAAATTTAGATCTGGGCTTTTTGCAGGCCATTCCAAAATAGTCATATTCACTTTAGCCATCCGTTCTTTCATGAGTTTTGACACATGGATGCTGCAATTGTCTTGCTGCAAAACGAAATCATTTTCCATCTCTCTTCTCATCTTTGGTAGGACATTCCCGTCCAGCAACTTTCGCTGTTATGCCGTACTTTTAGCCACTCCAACCATTTCTATTAACAAAGATCATACACCAAACTGTAACTGTTGAACTGGAACCTCCTTCACTCGTCCCAATGCATTAAGTAACCGTCTTTCTTGTAACGTCAACTGGCTAGCGTCTGAACTGCCAAAGATCTCTCCCCATCCCTCCAAGCGACCTGCTTTATATTACATTCATCCACGGGAATCTCGGGAGATTACACGAGACCGTTTCTGTTACTATCACGGACGCCATCTTGCTTTTTCTTTTTCCTGTCCAACGCGCATGACAAGAAGACACGTGTATGTCCGTTTCCATTTTCCCCACAATATATTCTCCTTCTCACATGTGTCGTTTCTTCACTAAGAAAATAACAATAAATTATCGTTCCTATATGTGCTGATAACTCGCACAGGTCAGGGGTTTCTGTCATCTGTATAACGAAAGCCAACTTTCACTGGACAGTATTTAAACTACAACTCCCACCATCCATATAATGTAAAGAAAGAAAGCGTATGTTGCCTACAACATCGAGCAAAAACAATATGTAGTAACATCAGTGTATATTTAAGAGAAACTCTAGAACTCGGAATGGTCCAACAAACTTATCACTGACGATTCCCGCCCAAAACAAAATGACTCAACTTCATCGTATGTGATCACCTCTGTAAGGGGTTCGAGTTCCAAACGTTGGCCCATCCATCCGGACCTTCAAGAGTAGCACGGCTCTCATCTGTAAGTAGGACACGTTGAAAATCCATTTTCGTGTAATTCTGTATCCAAGCCATTCGTTTTTTCCTATGCTGTTTGCTCAATAGAGGTCTTGATATAGTTTTGATGTTCGTTGCCATCTCATTCAACACATTACATTGGGCCATATCTGGATCTTGAATCGAGTCCAGCTCCTGCCAAAATGGAAGCACTGATGCTGACTTGGCTACGACTTTTCCAAATATCACGATGTGAAAGGTGTCTCCTGGTGCCTTGTCCTTTCTGGATTTGGTGTTGGGGTTATTCACGAATGTTCTTGAATCCCTTTCCAGCTCCATAGCTAAATCTTTGATGAACATTCTCTCTGCGAGTCCCGCAACAATGCTTTTCTGTTCGATGACCGTTAATCGCCCTTTTTTGGGCATTTTAAAAAGCCTGCATCAAAGCAATTGACAGCATAAATTAGTTGATGATAAATAAAATGTCATAACTTCGTGAATACAGTTTTGGGAAATAACTAAACTATAAACTGCCATTTGCTTATACAATTTTCATTTTTGAAATCACATGACGTATATTTAGCGAATTTTTAAAATATTTTACTAATCTGAAATAAAACGATTGACACAGTTTATAAATATATACATAAATATACATTTCTTCTATATCCGAATTTAATCAAGGTTTTAGGTAGAAAGTGAGGAAATGGAAGATACGGAAACAATGAGTAGCAAGACGTTCATACAACGGAATGTGTGCTTAGTAAGCTTGTAAATCACTGTTTCTATGAAGCAAGCAAGTTTTAGGGAATTAAAGATATATTCGTCACGCTAAAATGAAAACAAAAATATATTATCTTAGACTAATATACTTTTAAATTTGAATTTGTTTAGTTTGACATCATGGCATTAAAAATAAAGAAAAATGTGCAGAATTTTTAGATAGGATTATAACTCCGAAATATAATTTTTTCATTAAAAATATTCGTTTATTTTTTTAAATTATTGCTTTGTAATTTGGTTTTAAAATATATCTCATGCGTATTTTATGTTAAAATTAAATTAACGCATCGATCACGGGATTAACAACCTTCAATATATATATATATATATATATATATATATATATATATATATATATATATATATATATATATATATATATATATATATATTCTCCATCTTTAATTTAGCATTCTTATTAATTTATTATTGTTGCTTAGTGGTCAAGGGTGTTATAAAATGATTTGGGTTTTTTTTATATTTTAAGTAGCCAATATACATGTTCGCAGTATGGTGTGTGTCCCTGTGTTTATATAAGGATGTTTAACTTCAGCTCCGCCCTTTTATTTATTTCGGGTTCATGTTTTTTTATTTATTTTTTGTAGTCATTCTTTTACAATTGATTTATATTGAATATAGATAATCTATCTTTCCCTCCATTGAAAATTAATCGCATAATCCTAAAAATATTACTAATATGCACAAACAATGCCCCTTTTTATAATCATTAATAATAGCATTTACACACATCGATGGGGTGGCAATGAGGTCCGTATTGGGACCCACTTGAAGTAACTTTTATACGTCCAACCTGAAAAAGAAAATATTTAATACTATTAAAAAACATCTATTTACTTTAGGTAAGTCGACAGTTATTTTTTTTTAATTCTTACTAACAATAACAACGTAGAGAAACTAAAGACAAACTTGGTACTTGCTTTCACTTATGAAATAAATTCAAACCATAGTATCCCATTTCTTGACGTTCTCATACACTCAAGAAAATGAAGCATCCCAAGCAACTAAACATGTTTTGGTTATTTTCAAACCAAAAAGCCTTCTGTCATGACTAAGTGCACAACAGCTAGCATCATCACTGGATAACCACGAATAAGAAAGATGTGCCCAAGGTGATGAAAACAAAGTTTCTGGTGTGGTTCAAGGGACGGCCGCATCATGCTACCTCACATCTTCTATCTCGGCTTTTAAGTCATCAGCAAAATGTACCTGGCTGCGCTGAAAGGTATGCTAAAGGCTTTGTTTCACAAAGAGTGCTACGACTCTGTACCCTTCCTTCACTTGCCCCGTTACACCCCGACCTTAACCTCTTGGACTTCGTTTGGTCATACATCGACAACATCACCGATAATACCAAAGCCAGATTGATCGCCGCCATCCGTCGAGTATTCGCTGACCTCGTTGAAAAGGCATGTTCCCACTTCCGGACTCGTATGGAGGCGGTTTTCTTTTTTTTACACACAGATTACCACTTATCAAGGCCCAGAAGCCACTCATGGATAAGGGTTATTGCAAGTACATTACGTTAGTGTGGAGATTTGATGAAGTGTTTACTTAAGGGGGCGGTTCATTAGGAATTTGTTAACATTGGACTTGAAGACATCCAAGTTGTAGTCCGGTGGGAAGCAGGCAGACGGTACAGAGTTCCACAGACGTGCAGTTCTAAGAAAGAAGCTTTGTTCATGGAATCCACGTTTTTATTTAGGCACAGATAAAGACTGAGGGAAATTTATGTTTTAACATGTGTATGACGTCATGGAAAATGGGAAGTTCTAGATATAGTTAGAAACTTGTGAGAAACTGGGGAGAGACGGAGAGAGAGTCTGAGGACGACAGACGACAGTCCAGACATGAACATTCGAACGTCTAGAACCGAGACGGCCACTTTTGGAACTTAATATGTGAAGCTTTGAATTCTTGATGATGAAAACCACTGCCGGTCGTGAGAAGAAATAAACCCATCATGTGTTTTTATAAACGTCGTCTTTGTGTTGTAATTCTACCAAAAAGTAAACTGAAAATTGTTATATATGTCTTATGTATATCATGTGGTTTAAAATGTCTTGCCATACACATCTCATATCTACAATGTGAACTCTATATCTCATATCTACACTTCTAAGTATGAACATTTTAATATATATGAATATCTTTATAACACGAACATATCTCTCTTACAACATCACTCTCTCTAAGACACAACAACAAACCCTAATAAGACTCAAAACTCTCTAATAAAAGACTCACTAAGACTCCTATATATAACAAAGACGATTTGGTGCCCGTTGATCAGTTTGCATCAACGATGCAAAACCGAACCTGGGGTAAATACAATAAATACAATTTGGAGCCGGAAGCGACCAGACCACCTAGCAAGGGTGGCTTTAAAAAAAGAAAAAAAAAGAAAAAAACTTCGGTTACCACGGAAAAATAAAAAAAGAAACACAACGTTTTAAAAGGGTCCAGGATAATAAAAAAAAATAAATAAATAAATAATACCACGGGGAAAAAAATTACACGATCACAGAAATGCGAACAAAAAGAAAATAAATAAATTTGGAACACACACGCACACAGAAAACTAAAGTTTACAAGAAAATATTAAAAAAGGAAAAAGGCCGATATGCCGTAATTTATGATAAAAGACATACGGTCAGTTAAAAAAAAAACAACCCACGAATATTCCATTCATAAATAAAATAAAAACACGGTCGCACACAAATAGAAAATATGTGTCATTCATAAAAATGTGTGTTAATGTCTGAATTGTTTAGAGAAACTGTCACACCGTCGCAGCTCACAAAGCCCATGAAAGTCAACAAATCGGAAGTATAAGACTCGATTTGCCAACTGAGTAAACGCCTTGAACACAAGGAAGTCAATTAACAAAATCAGATCAAGCAAACCGCGGCGAAATCCGACTGTGGAATGAACCTATTCGTCGCAAATAAGGGGCGTGGTCATTTAACGAGCTATAACCCAAGTCAATATTTCACAAGTAAGAATTTTAAAATAGCTTGGACGATGCCATCATAAAATGCTACCCAAGCGAGCAATAATGGATAGTTTCAAATGTGATAGACTATATAATTATTTACACATCGAAACAACGTCACAGCTCACAAGAGTCATAACAACCAACAAACCGGAAGTTCAAGATTCGAGTTTCTATCGCACAGTCGGAGTTTGCCGCGGTTTGCTTGTTGTTAGTAAATAGACTTCCTTGTGTGCAGGGCGTTGGCTCCGTTGGCAGAGTGTTTCCCCCGCATCCAATAGACTTGAGTTTCGAATCCCGAGTTTGAATATGTCTAACTAATGAGCCCAAAAAAGAGCTAAACTCGAGTCTTGGATTTCCGGTTTGTTGACTTTCATTGCTCTTTTGAACTGCACGTTGTTTGGCTGTCGAAATACTCATATAATCTCTTAGATTTTGATATATATATATATATATATATATATATATATATACATTCTCCATATATATATATATGTATATATATATATATATACGTCTTTCTCTCTATACATTTATACTCCTAAGAATTCGTTTTTCTTTTGCGTATATTGATATTCATATAAACCCCTCTTTAAAAAATAAAATACATTTTTTTTTATATATGGGTTGTGCAATTGCATTCACTAGCAAAAGATCTAGCTATTTTTTCAAACATTCGTGTTAATTAATTCCCTATTAGTTACTTCGGTTTTCTAAGATGATAATCATATTTACTTAACTATTACGTGTAATTATATTTATGCAGATATTCTACATGATTTATAATTGCATAATATTTGCGTAAAAAGTATATAGTAAACAAAAAATTGTTTCCATATATATTTATGTATACGTATATATTTTTGTTTAACAAATTTGCCCATAAAACTCCTCCTAGAGGTGTTTGTCTATAGACATGTAACTTCATGTATAAGGTATTTGAATCCATGCAAACGTTATATTATGGTGTTATCCCGGAAAAATCGGTGCAAAAGTGTGAAAATTAAATAAATGAAATTTACCAAGTGAAGATATCGCGGCATCACGAATGCATAAATTAGTAGCTATTGGTTCATTTTTTAATTTTTAGCCTTGCAATAAACACGTTTTCATAGCCCAGTCATTGACGGCAGAGGCAAAATAAATCGTGAGCTGGACGTTTTGGTTTCGATTTTCAGTAGTGGCGCATGATTCTTTTTTTATAGTTTTTAAATCATATATATATATATATATATATATATATATATATATATATATTTTTTATACTTTTTAAATCATATATATATGCATATTTTTATATATATATATAAGTGAAAATGTCTGCCGGGCCTTTCTCTATGTTAGTTAAGGAAGACTATTATACAGAAAGGCATTACTTTACATATTCACACTTTTTAATATATAGGTATGCACAAAACCTTATGAACAGTACATAGGGCCCGAGCAAAGCCTGGCGGAACTGCTAGTATACACGTATTTCTTTCCCTCTATACATATAAACATATCGTGTGTAGAATACATTGAAAAATGCTCCTCATAATTGGTCTGCTTCGAAGCCAGTGTAATCGGATTTGTATCTTGAGCGATATGTTTTGTATGTTTTGTATCTTGGGCCATATGTTCATATATGGTCGTAACAGTCATATCATCTCATTAAGTTGCCTTGCAGAGGCCGCTTCGTATTGAATTTTAGTGCTCATTATTTGAGAAGAAATTTCTTAGCTAATCCATCCAGAAAAATATAAAAGGATACGATATTGCGTTGCGTCTTTCAAGGCATGGGAATTTTATGTATAAAGTTTGAATTGATCTTTTTTATAAAAGAGAATATATTCTACAACAGAAATTTGATATATTGGTTTATTAAAATAAATGAATTCATTACTGTTTTTTTCTGATTGTAAACATTTTTTTGCTCGATTTTCTTCGACTTATTTCCTGTTAGAGACATTACACGTGGTAAAAAAAACAAAGTGTTGTTTCACAAAATAAAACAGATCGTTCAAGAGCAGCTATCCCTGTAGAGTAATTAATTTTCTACGCTGTTTCCACTAATACATGCGTTTATGTTTTTTTTCTTTTATTAGTCATTGCGAGTCTTGATTACTTAAATGAAAAAATACATAAAAAATGAGTTTCGTGATTAAATGTTCTCGTTCTTTTTCTTTGAAACAAAAGATTTAGAAAACAATGTTTTATGGTGTCTAATGGGTGGTTCTTTTTTAGTACAAGCTTTGTGATGGATCTTCAAAATCTCTTTTGGGAAAATATATGATTAAAAAAAGTTAACGTAGATAAGTGCCTATACTGCGATTGCATACCGAGTGCCAGCTTCCAACGGTGTTCATACCGTCTGACAAGTTAAAGTGTGTGAACGTGTTTTTAAATAACACATATTTCTAGCAAAAATGCGAAAATACAAGAGTATGCTCTACCTGTTACAATCTTTCGATGGTATTTGTGATTAAGCATGATGAAGCCTGGGGGTAGAAAAACAATTTAGTTCTAAAATCGGTTTCATTTGTATATTGTTAAATGTTCGCTGCATCAGTTTTGTCATCATAACAGTGCAATTTTAATTTCTTCTAATCATTTCCAGCATTATATGTTAATGCTTTTTTCTTTATAATTTTTTTCTGATGAGTGCATGCAAGTATTTTTTGCTGATGAGTATATATAGAAAAAATTTAGTATGAACATGAAGATAATTATTACACTACGTAAACAAAACAGGTTTGATATATGTACTGAGGTTTTTTATATGATGAAAAAAGCGAGTTTACAGAGAAATGCATTCTCAGATCTTGGAATATAGCAATGTTCTTATTAATTGAGATATGTTCCGTTACTATATTTAACATGGATTGAACTGCGATGCACATAATAAGTGGAACATAATAGCAACGTCGGATTTCCAATATATATATATATATATATATATATATATATATATATAAGCGCGAAAATGTATGTATGTATGTATGTGTGTTTGTATGTCTGCTAAAAACTTTTGACAGACAGAACAAAAATTCACACATTTGGTCTCATATAAAAGCCCCAGCCTCCGAACGACAAATATCGAATTTTGGGTTCGAAAGGTCGAATCTAAGTTACTCAGCTGGCCCTTTTTCTGCAGAGGGGGCCCAAAAAAGTGACATTTTAATGATATTTATATGTAATTTGATAAACGCTGGGTCCTGTCACGTGACCTTGACGTAAGTACGCTATAATGCCGATATGTATATGAAAACATTGAATAGAGAGAGTTTGCTATCGGTAAAATAGACGACTATCATACACATCAAAATACTAAATTTCACGTTATGAAAACGTTACCAAAGTTATTAGCAATTTAAAAATAGTAAGATACGACAGTTAAACAAAAAATAACAAGTCAAAAATGTGAAGTAAAAAAAATACGCTTAAAAAAATATTAACGTTCGATGTTTTTACAAGAAATCAAAGCCAAGCGCCATTTTCTTTTTTAGTAACACTATTTCTCTTTAGAGTAAGGAAGACGAAAAGAGAGAGAGAGAGGGAGAGAGAGACACACACACAGATAAAAACACAGAGACAGAGAGTGGGAGAAGGAGGGAGAGAGAGATGTCTAGACAGGAAACGAGATTCGTTTTACTATGTTTTAAAATGTAAACATTATATATACGAAATGTAAGTGAATGGATTTGATCACATCCCAGGCATAAATTTTCCTTATTTTCGAGTAACGTTTGTTTCTCTAAACCTTGACATGCAAAGCATGACCTAATCCTTATTTTCTTAGTGGGAGTACGGGCAAAAGATGAAACCGCTTGAATTCTAAGAACAAATACTACACTTTGATCTTAGCCAAAAGACCAAGTAACCGTCTTATACAGCTTACTTTTCTATCGAGCATTATATTCTATTATAGAAATGATGATAATTTATATTCATCGATTACTACATTGAGACAAGATGTCATATTCCAAAAATCACATCTAAACTAAATACATTTTTATTTAGAAGGCTATCCTTATTTTCGAGTGGCGTTTGACCTCCTCCTTATCTTCATTACCTCCTCCTTATTTTCTCAGTGGGGGTGCGGGCGAAAGAAGAAACCGCTTGAATTATAAGAACAGATCCTACATGTTGATCTTAGCCAAAAGACCAAGTAACCGTCTTATACAACTTTAGTTCCTACCGAGCATTATCTTCTATTATAAAAAAGATGCATAATTTATATTTATCGATTACTACATTTAGACAAGATGTAATATTCCAAAAATCACACCTGAACTAAAACATTGTTATTTAGAAGGCCATCCTTATTTTCGAGTGACAATTGTTTCTCTAAACCTTGACATGCAAAGCATGACCTCCTCCTTATTTTCTTGATGGGGGGGGGGGGGTGTGGGCGAAAGATGAAACCGATTGAATTCTAAGATATACTTATCCGATGTAGGCGGAAATACATTGAATGTTTCCTAAGATGAAACCGCTTTAATTCTAAGAACATATACTACACTTTGATCTTAGCCAAAAGACCAAGTAAAAAAAAGATGCCTATTATATATTTTTCGTATATTAAATTAAGACAAGATGTCATATTCCAAACATCACAGCCTGGGATTAGATAAAATTCATGGACTTTTTCCTAGCAGAACACTTGGCGTCGCCTAGGATTGGAAAAATTGGTTGATATAATTAGCCGATGTAGGTGGAAATACATTGAATGTTTCCTAGCAGAATACCTAGCGTTGCCTTGGATTGGATAATATGTACTAGCAGAATACCCGGCGAAGCCCGGGATTGAATAAAATTGGTGTATATGTACTAGCAAATTACCCAGCGTCTCCAGGGATGGTATGACATAGCACTAGCATGACATATATACTAGCTGATTACTTGGCATGGCCTGGGATTGGAGAAAATTAATTTTTTTCCTAGCAGAACACAATGCGTCGCCTGGGATTGGAAAAAAACTGGTTGATATAATTACCTGACGTAGGTGGAAATGCATTGAATGTTTCCTAGCAGTATACCCAGCGTTGCCCGGGATCCGATAAGATTGGTTGATATATGTACTAGCCTAATACCTGGCATATGTACTAACAGAATACCCAGCGTAGCCCGGGATTGGATAAAATTGGTGTATATGTACTAGCAAAAAAAATGTCGCCCAGGATTTTATGACATAGCACTAGCATGACATATATACTAGCTGATTACCCGACATGGTCTGGAATTGGATAAAATTCATGGAATTATTCCTAGCAGAACACTCGGCGTCACCTGGGATTAGAAAAAATTGGTTGATATATGTACTAGCCAAATGCCCAGTGTCGCCTGCAATGGATTACATAGGTGGATATCTGTACTAGCAAAATACCCGGCATAGCCCAGGATTGGATGAAGTAGGTGTATATGCACTAGCAGAACAGCCAGCGTCGCCCGGGATTGTATGGCATAGGTGGATGTGTACTAGCAGAATACCATACGTCGCCTTGGATTGTATGACATAGGTGAAGTATAGGTCCGATTCGAGAATTTTGAAGGTAGTTGTGCAGTATAGGTCCGGTTTGACAATTTTTAAAGTGCTTGTGCAGCATAGGTCTGATTTGAGAGATGTTGATCGAGCTACTGCATTATAGGTCCGATTTGACAATTTTGAAGGTGCTTGTGGGTTATAGGCTAATTGGATAATTTTAAGGTGCTTGCGCAGTATAGGTCCCATTGGACACTTTTGAAGGTGCTTGTGCAGTAAAGGTTCGATTTGACAATTTGGAAAGTGATTATGCAGTATAGGCCCGATATGAAAAAAATTGAAGGTGATTGTGCTGTATATTTCCAATTCGAAACATTTTAACGTGCTTGTGCAGTATAGGTCCGATTTGAAAAATTTGAAGGCGCTTGTGCAGTATAGGTCCGATTTGACACTTTTGAATTTGACAATTTTGAAGATTATTATGCAGTATATGTTCTATTTAACAATTTTGAAGGACATTGGGCAGTATAGGTCCGATTTGATAATTTTGAAAGTGCGCGTGCAGTATAGGTATATGCTTTATGTATATACCTAAAGTTAAGCAACATTTAGCCGTGTCCTTATCAGATGGGTGACTACTTGGGAATACAAAATGCTTTATGTCGATCACAAAAGTTAAGCAACATGGAGTTTAATAATTATCAGATGGGTGACCACTTGGAAATATCAAATGGTGTAATTATATCACCAAAATTAAGCAACATGTAACCTGGTCATTCTAAGATGGAAATTGGAAATACGCAATGTTGTATGTAGATCAACAAAGTTAAGCAATATGGAGTCTAGTCATAATCAAATAGGTAACGACTTGGGAATGCAAAATGCTTTCTGTCGATCAATAAAGTTAAGCAACATTATCTTGGTCATTATCGGATGGGTGACTACTGGGTAATACAAAATGCTTTATGTAGATCACCAAAGTTAAGCAACAATGAGGTTCGGCATTCTAAGATGGGTGACTACTTGGGAATACCAAATGCTTTATGTAGATCACCAAATTAAGCAACATTGTCTTTGTCATTAACAAATGGGTGGCTTCTTGGGAATACAAAATGCTTTATGTAGATAACGAAAGTTAAGCAACAATAAGTTTGGTCATTCTAAGATGGGTGACTACTTGGGATTACCAAATGATTTATGCAGATAATTAAAGTTAAGCAACATGGAGTCTGTCATTATCAGATGGATGACTTCTTGGGAATACAAAAGTCTTAATGTAGATCACCAAAGTTAAGCAACAATGAGGTTGGTCATTCTAAGATGGATGACTAATTGGGATTACCAAATGATTTATGATGATCACTATAGTTAAGCAACATGGAGTCTGGTCATTATCAGATGGGTGACTACTTGGGAATACAGAATATTTATGTAGATCGATGTAGCAAATATATTAATTCAGTAAGAGAAATGGGAGTATGTGTGTTAAGTCATAAAAAATGATGGTCGAAATTATTAACATATCCAAGAATTATGAAAAGTGGCGACAGAAAAGTTTTTTGATTTGTGTATTATAATGAAACAAACAGCCCAGATAAAGTCTCAAATTTATTATTTTAGAAAGGGGGGGGGCTTAAAAAATTCTATCTCAAAATTACTTCATTTGTGAAGTCGATTCCAAATATGGCTAAAACAGTTAATGATCTCACAATTAGAGTAATACATATATATTGTTGGTTTTCTATGAAACTTTCCTAGGCCAGTTTCTATAGGGGGTGATCTATATTTGTTAAAATGCTTTATGTACTCATCCGGGAATGATGTGATGGTTGTAGTAGTGGGTAGAAAGAAGCATGATTGTGTTAATTTTAAACGTGCTCTTGATTTTTCTTTATGGGGTTAAGTAGGAGAAAGTAATGTCCGTTTTGGGGTAAAAAAAAGTTTATGAAATTGTTTAATATATCTATTTATATTATCCGTCTAAGTGTAGGTAAAATTATTTAAATATGTGTTGTATATTACCCATCCCCGCAAAGGAAACATTTTTTCATATATATAGTATAAATTACTTATCTTAGATAAGGTACAATTATTTGATACGTGTAATACCCGTCCTAAGGGAGGTAAAATATTCATTTGCTCGTAAAAGCTAATGATACATAGACATTAAAAATTCCTCTATCCGAAGAATAACAAATATGTTCAAAATCAACTTCAATTTTCCCATTGTTTATTTTTTGAATCTCCTGTTGCACTACTTCCTCGTGGTGAGAGTCGGGCAACGGCTGGTGGAAGTGTACAAAGCAGTTGTGGAAACTGGGCGACTGAGAGTGTAACGATCCCTCCCGGTGGGCTGACGTCCCGCTGGGCGGGTAAGTAGTGATTACAATTTGGATGTCTTCAAGTCCAACGTTAACAAATTCCTAATGAACCGCCCCCTTAAGTAAACACTTAATCAAATCTCCACACTAACGTAATGTACTTGCAATAACCCTTATCCCTAAGTGGTTTCCGGGCCTTAATAAGTGGTGACCACTGTGTAAAAAAAGCAGTGTTTCCTAAAATCTTAGATAAAGGCCAAGCGTGTCCCTCCGGTCCCGTGAACCCTACTACTCTAAGTGTCAAACTGACTGGGTCAGACGGCGACGGAAATCGTTCCTCCTACGTGAGTTTACTTCTGGTCGAGGTTTAACCCAACATCGGAAGCATGCTCATCCGGAAGGTCTCAACCAGGCCAGGGTTGCTGAGGCCCCGTCTCGGTTCGGCCTGGAGTTTAGAGGACGATGTGTTATTAACAGCTTCCGCGTCCGAAAAGAAGAATCGATTTTCAACAAAAGCGGAGTTGTGTACTGCGATCTCTCCCTGTCTTGGCCGTTTGGTTAAGGCGGTGAGAAATCGCCTGATTCACCTTGGCAAGCAGACGTTTCAGGCGAGTGTTGTAAGTTTGTGCTTTCCTGCGGGGGAAGCGGTGGTGGTTTGTGATTCGCACTGTTCTGTCGGTAAAGACCGAAGCTGGCGGCAGAAGGTGGAGTTTCAGATTTAGAAGGTTGTCGGTGAGCTTAATTCATCTTTGGGTCAGGCCCGCGTAAAATTGCGGCGGATACATGGTTTAATCTGCCAGGGTACCGGCCTGGGGCTGGTAACTGGGCAGATCGATACCTTCCTCCTGCGCTACCTCTCTCCATTCAAAGGAGCGTTAAACACACCCATTTTCACTTATAGTCAACGAACGTAAAACTGTAAACCCATACACAGTTTGGTAACATTCGAAGAATTTCCCCTATATATTTACAGGTGATGGAGTCAATCGGGGTGCGCAACTATGCTACTTGATTCATCTACCCGCATTTGAGCAGATTTCTGAGCGATTATGTAATAATATTCATATATTTATATATAAAATCTTCCAAATAGAACGAAATATCTGTCATATTACGATTTTTCACATGGAATCGACGAGAGAGATATCTACAGATGATACAGGTAAATATGACAGAGATAAAGCTGCATATATTATTTATTGATGAAGCTAAAATAAATACTAAATTGGATTGCCTCTTTACAAAAAATTAGCCGTGTTGGCTGAAATTAAAAGTGTATACGTAACTCTTTCTGAAGCACTATCTTAATAATATTTACTAGCAGAACTCGTGAAAATTCCAGGGTAGTTGAAAATGTTCAAAACACCAATCAGTAAGAAATTTATCACATAATCAAACGATTACGATGAGGTTCGACCATGTACCATTAAAAACTTATCTAAATCACATAGCTCTGGATTTTCACGTCCTGTTATGTCTCCTAGCACAATTACATCAATTCGTTGAACTATTCTGATCTTATCCTTATCTCACAGCATTATTAGCATGTGACCGTGTGGTTTCCCTCTTTTTGAAATCAAATAAAATTGAATTAGTTGGCGATAACTAACTTATTACTATTACCAACATATAAATAGTGTAATCTGCACCGAGCACACACTGGCTGGCAATAACTAACTTGTTTATATTGTGGTCTGTAATCACCAGACATTGGATGACAATAAATAACTTGTTAGTATTGTGAACGGCACTGTCCAAGACTGGCTGGCGATAATTAATTTAATATTTTGATATTCATTTACCATACACAGGCTGGCGATATCTAACTTATTAGTAATTTGTGATCTGTACCGACCAGACATTGGATGGAGGTAACTAATTTATAATTATGATGATCTGTACCCACCAGAGACTGACTGGCGATCAATAACTTATTTTCATCTGCATCCACCATACACGAACAACTGTGGCATGCTAATAAATGCCATTCTCCAAGTTTGCAAATTCATCATAAGCTAATCAGAAATTCGATATTATTCTTGTTCTGGGCAAGGCCCACAAACAAATTATTGGAAACAATGTTTCCTGATCACTCTTTTAAACCTCTGTAATAGTGCATCAGTAACTCTCTCACTCTTTGTTACATAAATAAAGTAGTTGAAAAACAAATCATTTTTTCTTAAAATTCATCAGTAATAATCCTTCATCAATTGTAATACTTCTCTAGAGTATTTTTGTAATTAATCAGAAGTGCTTTTCCAGGATGCTTTTGTAATTAATCAGTGGTGACATCCCCAGGGCATTTTGGAATTAATCAGAAGGAACGTTTCCAGGGATTGTTATAATAAATCAGTATAGGGTTTCCCAGAAAATTTCATAATTTATCAGGTTGGTCATTTCCAAGGAATTTTATAAGAAATCAGGTTAGATTTTTCCAGGTCATTTTATAATTAATCATGAGCGGCATTTAAAGGGCATTTAAAAACTGAAATACAACACGCGGCTCCTTACTTTTTCTTTCTCGACCTTTATAAAATAGAGAGAAAGAAGAAAAGAAAAAAGAAAGAAAACAACATACTGACGATGGAGTTTAGCTCTAAAATATATTTCTGCTACACATTTCAAACAAGTAAAATATTTGTTTATTTACCTAATATTACGTTGAGATTTGGCTTTCATCTGCACTTGATGCATATTTTATTTTATTTAAATTAAATCACCGTTTTAATATGTCTAAAAGTGTCAGCCATGTTTAGTTTTAAAACAGTTTCCGAAGGTTCGTTATTCTAAACAAGTCTTGGGGGTGATTGGTTCGCAGTAGACATAACACATTTTCCGATGATTAGTTGTTCTACACAAGTTCTAGAGGTGACTGCATCGCAGTAGACAGTCATCGAGTTGGAATCTACAGAGCAAGAGAGTCTTCCCGTGTTGAAACGAAGAAAACATATGCGAAATTACTACAGAAATGTTTAATATTTATGGAGCAATTCTGGTTTCATATTGGTTGGTAGCAGAACGTGAATTAATTCGATTCGTCAGTTCCTAGCGGCATCGTTTATGAATAGAATTCCCCGACTGTGCGGGATTATAACCCATTATGAAATATTGCAACACACTTGACGTAATTCTTTCGGTCACACACTTGAGGTTATTATCGTGTTGCCTACGAACTGTTCTAGCATGTCAAAAATACACCCGCTGGGATACAACGCGCAGCTTTTTACTTTTCTTTCTCCAACGTTACAACATAGAGAAAAAGAAGACAAGAAAAAAAGAAAGTAAAAATACTGAAGAGGGAGGTTAGCTCTGAAATATATCTATGTTATAAATTTCAAAGAAGTAAAATATTTGTTTATTTTTCTATAATTACGATGTTATTTGGCTTTCAAGCGCAATTGATGCGTACTTTATTTTATTCAAATTAAATCAGCGTTTTTATATGGAATTCACACTCTTGACGTTATTATCGCGTTACCTACGCACTGTTCGTACATTTCAAAATACAACCGCTAAGATACAACGCGCGGCTCTTTCTTTTTCTTTTCTCCAACTTTACAACATGGCGAGAAAAAAGAAAAAGCAAAACGAAAGAAAACCACATACTGAAGATGGAGTTTAGTTCTGAAATATATGAATATTATAAATTTCAAACAAGTAAAATATTTGTTTATTTTAATAATATTACGTAGTGATTTGGCTGTGAAGCGCACTTGATGCATACTTTATTTTATTCAAATTAAATCAACGTTTCTTTATAGAATTCACATTATTGATGTCATTATCGCGTTGCCTACACCCTTTTCCAACATTTCAAAATACAACCGCTGAGATACAACGCGCGGCTCTTTCCTTTTCTTTTCCACTTTAAAACGTGCAGAGAGAGAAGAAACGAGAAAGAAAGAAAAAGAACAACGGGCTGAAGATGAAGTTTAGCTCTGAAATATATTTATTTTATAAATTTCTAACATATAAAATAATTATTTATTTTCCTTATATTAATTTGTGATTCGTCTTTCAAGCACACTTCATGCATATTTCACTTTATTTCCATTAAATGAACGTTTCTATATGTAATTTACACTCTTGACGTTATTCTCGCGTTGCCTACGCACTGTTCCAACATTTTAAACTGCAGCCGCTGAGATACAACGCGCGGCTTTTTACTTTTCTTTCTCCAACATGGAGAGAAAAAGAAAAGAAAACAATATACTGAAAATTGAGTTTAGCTCTAAAATATGTATACAGTAGCGTCCAAAACTACGGGACACGATTTTAAAACTTAATATTTGTATTTTTTTTTTACACAGTGATAACCACTTATCAAGGCCCGGAAGCCACTCAGGGATAAGGGTTATTGCAAGTACATTACGTTAGTGTGGAGATTTGATGAAGTGTTTAATTAAGGGGCGGTTCATTAGGACTTTGTTAGGAATCCGCGTTTTGATTTAGGCACAGATATAGAGTGGAGAAATTTTTCACAGTGGATTCGGCTAGACGGGTGTTTTTCGTGAAATATTGGCGAGGGGCGACCAGAGATTGGAGTTCAGACGAGCACCTGCCATGGAAATACCGATAAAACAAGGATAGGCTCGCAACGTCTCTTCTGTTGGAGAGAGGTTGCAGGGTAGAGAAAAGGGCATCCCTCACTAAGACACGAAGTCTATTTTGTACTCTGTCAAGGCAGGATATGCTATTTTAGCAGCTCCTGCCCAGATATGGTAACAGTATTCTATCCTTGGACGTACTTGGCTTTTATATAGATAGAGAATTGCATCAGTAGTGAGATATCTTCTGGAGCGGTAGAAGGATCCAACCATCTTTCCAGCGACCTTGGCAATAGACTTGATGTACGTGTTCCATTTCAGATCAGGAGTAAATGTCAACCCCAGAAGCTTGTCAAAACACGGGGCCTCACCCAGACGAGAGCCATCCATTTCAATTGATGCCACATGGGGATCAGAGCGTTGATGATGTAAGGATAGGAGTTTGGTTTTGGATGCATTAAAGGTAACCAGCCACATCTTCCCCCACTGAACCACGCGCTCGAGATCAGAGGAGAGAGAATCAGAGAGAACTTTGTCATTTACAGCCTTTGATGTGTTGCCGTAGATGGTCGTGTCATCAGCATAGATGTCGACGAATGATTTAAGTATGTGTGTAGGGAGGTCATTGATGTAGATCAGGAAGAGAGTTGGGCCCAGTATTGACCCCTGAGGGACTCCAGCATTTATATTGCAGGCCTCCGATTTTTGTCCATCTACCACTACACTTATGAGCCTATCGGAGAGAAATGATTTAATGATTGAGAAAACATTTCCAGTTATACCGTAGCTGGAAATCTTGTGAAGTAGACCCTTATGCCATACGTTGGCGAAGGCCTTTGATATGTCAAGAGCAATTGCCCTAGAAAGGAAGCCTTTGTCAAGAGATAACCGTCAGCACATCTGCGGTTGATCATGCAGAGAGGAAACTATATTGTGTGTCACTAAGAAGGTTATTCCTGCTGAGATGGTTGACTATTTCTCTATTTAATATGGATTCCAGCAACTTACTCATAACACATAGGAGACTTATAGGTCTGTACTGAGAGGGAGATGACTTATAACCTGAGTTTTTAAATACAGGGCAAACTGATGAGGTCTTCCAGGGAGTCGGAAAGCACTTCTCCTTAAGGCAGCGCTTAAATAGTTTCGTAAGTATGGGAGCAATTTCTGGTTGAAGTATTTTTAACACTATAATCGGGATGCCATCAGGTCCAGTTGCTTTACTGGAATCTAGGTTCTTGATTAGCTTGGCGACCTCATGCACGGATATTTGTATGTTACCTCGCTTGTTCTGTGTTATAGGATGAAATATGGGATGTTGATGGCCTTCGTCGCATAGGCTACAATTAGCTGCCAAGTGCTTTGCAAATAGTTTGGCCTTGTCTGACGCTGACGAGATGACCTCTGGCCCATTGATAATGGTTGGGATAGAACGCACACTTCTGTTCAGGATCCTATTTGTTATTTGCCAAACCTGGTTGGATCCAAGCCGCTGATCAGCTACTTTGGATTTAACAGACTGGGCATATAGCTCTCTTGCAGTTTTATTACTCTTTTACAGTGGTTGCTGGCAGACCTGAAAGCAGCTTTAGTCTCAGGGCATCTATTACGTTGGTAGCTATGGAAAAAGTTATTTCTGTGCGCGATAGCAGCAGCACATTCTGGGGAGAACCATGGCTGGCTGTTAGGTTTTTGTTGGAATTTTTTAGATAGTATGAATTGGTCTATGCCTACAATTAACCATTCGGTCAGATGTGATACTATAGAGGACACTTCCTTTTTAAACATGGAGTGCAGAGGTAAATCAGATATGAATGTACGGAAGTAATCCCAGTCAGCCATAGAGTATCGGTATACAGTACGGTGGAAGGGTACGTCTGGGGGCTTCTTACATTTCGTTTTTATCTTAACTGATACGACGGAGTGGTCGGAGGATCCTAGAGGAGAATGAACGCAGCATGAACATAGCTCAGGGGAAGTTGAAAGAAAAAGGTCTAGGAGGCTTGCATATTGACCGGGTGTATCGGGCACACGGGTGGGTTTGCGAACAATCTGAGTGAGGTCATAAGCAATGGAAAAATCATGACAAAACCTCCCCTCATCATCTGTCTTATTTGAATGGGTCAGGCATTCCACTTTATGGACGTTGAAGTCACCACAGATGTGGATGTTAGCCGAGGGATGTGAAGACAGTATGTGGTCTATTTTTTTCAGATATGCTCTTAAAGATAGTAACTCCGCTGTTGTGGGACCTATAGAGGGTAAATATAAATGCAGTGGTGTTAACAAGTGAAACCCTGAAGCACATATAGGATAAATTAGGATCTTCTCTAGAGATATCCCTGCCACACGGGAAGCCATCCTTAATGCAGGCACATATTCAATGCCCATGGCGATCTTGGGTGTCAGATGTTGCTGTTAAATTAGAGTATCCGTTAATTATGAACTCATCTAGGGAAGTGGTCGGCCCTATTCCAGTTTCACTTAGAAATAATATGTCCGGTTTCGTCTCCTGTAATTGGGTTTCAACCTCTGGAAGGTTGGAACGTAGACCCCTGATGTTAGAGAAGGAGACCTGGTAGTAGGGGTCTACGTTGGAAGATGGGGTTCTAGGTTTAATCGAGTTTTTATTCTGGAGATATTTCATGTTGAGATTTGGGGATTTGTGGAATAGGTCTGCGTACTTGATTAGAGCAGTACAGAGAGGGAAAGTAAGAGAGAAAAAGACAGGAAAAATTTTTTGTAGCACACGAAAAGGTACAGCCGTAACAATTATCCACTAGTATGACATCGAGAGGCCCCACCAGAGACTATTGCATGGTCCAGATCCACTCACCAAATGGCAATACAGCAGTCCCAGTACTTTGCGCCTGCTGATAGGACAGCCGCCTTAGTGGTTAATCCAAGGTTCGGGTCCCTGACTATCAGGCGGATAACGTCAGCCCACACAAAACGTTTACCTCCAGCATAACAATCGTGAAAAGGTAAAATTTTGACAACTGGTGGTCGTTATCATCCATAAAGCACATTAAAATTATAATCATTTGCAAAGGATAGAAAAATAATTATAACATTCTTTATTTATTTTCAAAATAGGAACATCAAAAAGTAAGGGACAACATTGAGAAAAACAATGCAAAATAAAAAATACATGTACCAGCAATATTTGTAAATGAGCCCTTGCTTTCAATGACAGCTGCATATCTCCGACTACAAGAACGAATCAGTTCTTGACAATCCTCGATATTAAATTTAGACCATTCTTCTTGAAGCTTTATCCACAAATCCTCCTTGTTAGTGGGAGTTCTTTCCATAACTTTCACTCCTAAGGTCTTCCAAAGATGTTCTATCGGATTTAAGTAAGAACTTTGCGGTGGCCAATCCATAATATTGAATTATTGCTCGTTAAGGTAACTCATTACCACCTTTACCTTGTGACATGGGGCATTATCCTGCATAAAAGTAGCACTATCAAAACCTGAATTTTGTATGATTGGCACAACATGATCTTGAACAATGTTTTTATAGATCTGCGCGTTTACCCGAGTTTGTAACCGGAGAAGAGGCGCTGAACCTTGCTTAGAAAACATTCCAAATACCATTACGCTTCCGCTCTCAAACGTGACAGTTTTGTTAGTACATTTTGCACTTAATCTTTCACTTATACGTCTCTTTACATTGTTTTTTCCATCATTTCCAAATAAATTAAACTTGCTTTCATCACTGAAAAATATTTTTGTCCAATTTTCATATGTCCAAATTACATAACTGTTTGCAAACTCTAATCTCTTCTTATTCTTCGAACTAACAAGTGGTTTCTTCCCTAGCGTTCGATTAAACAGCCCTATTTCTTGCAGTCGTATAAAAAACAGTCTGTCTTGACACATTAACACATGAGGTACTATTCATAACCTTTTTAATTTCTGTGCAAAACTTAAAACGGCCTTTACTGACATACGCTGTATTATGCGATCTTCTCTTGTCGAAGATTTGCGGGGGGGGGGTCTGCCGGTTTTAAAAGCATGAACTATTTTGCCAGTATTATTGTAGGATTTAACAACCCTGCCAACAACACTGTTGGAACATTTCACATTGTCTTAAATATTTCTAATGGTGTGATTTTACTTGTGTAGCTTCAAAATAGCTTCTTTCACAAAGTAATGAAGTTTTTGACGTTTCGCCATGGTGCCGGTGATACAAAGTTTACTAAGTAAGACTTATTCTTTAGAAGAAATAAAAAAAAACATAGCATATTGTTTACAGTGTTTTTCTAAAATTTTGGCCGTTACTTTTGACCGTTCCTATTTGGAAATTAAATAAATTTCTCCAACTTTACACCATGGAGAGGATGAAAAAAGAAAAACAGAAAACAGCATACTGAAGATGGAGTTTAGCTCTAGAATATATTTCTGCTAAAAATTTCAAACAAGTAAAATATTTGTTTATTTTCCTCATATTACGATCTGATTTGTCTTTCAAGCGCACTTGATGCGTATTTTATTTTATTCTTTGAGAATGTTTTTTTATTTTCTTTCGTTGAATTATTTATTAATAAAGTGATTTGAATAAAGTATTTCTTGCTTTTTAATTTTATTTGTAACATATTTTTAGTTGCTTAATATGAGGTTTCATCTCAAAAACATATAAAATACATAAAAATAATGTGTAAACAAAAATGCAATCCATTTAATAAAAAAGAGGGCCGCATGATGTTCACTATGAAAAAATATTTATTAAACTAATTAAAATAGAATAAAAGTATTGTAAGACAAGAAATAAACTAAGTAAGTAACGCCTTTAATAAGTATTTAAAGTAGACCGCTAATAAGTGCGAATGTAGAATTATGTTTTTAATATTTTAATAAACAGAAGAAATCGTAAAAAATCTAATCAAGATACTATTCAACAGTAGAACGATAACTTCTCTGCATAATGACTTATAAAACAATTCAAGACCATAAACAGACGATCGACTATCTTTTTTTTTTTTTGTCAGGAAGTTTTGAAATCAAATGGTTTAAATGATTTTTACTATTAAACTGACTAATCACCGAATGAACTTGGTCATTCTTTTTACTGCTGGTCGCTGAAATTGTGTACGGTATGCCTCGCCTATTTTTCCATTGATAAACTCAGTAAACTGTGCATTGTTTGATGGGCAAAAAAGGGGAGAATGAGAAAATCGATGAAAGCAGCTATATTTATATTCAATGATCAGAATAAAGTATAAGAGAAATAAAGGTTTCAGACATTAAACTATAAAACGAATGAAAATAAAATATTTAATAATTATAATTTCCATCATCTAAGATTACGTTGTGAAAAGAAAAGCAGAAATAGATTGCACACTTTGTTTGTATAATTTCATCAGCGTGCACTTTGTATCAGATTTTTATTCGATGCAGAAATCAAATGAATGAAAAATGGTGAAGAAATCCGCGAGATAAAAATATACAGCGCAAAATGTAGGATGGATACTAGATATTACAAATATTTGAAATACGAATATTATAATATATAAATGTAAGTATTTCTACGTCTATTGTTATAGTAATGTATGCGTATATATATATATATATATATACATATATATATATATATATATATTTATATTAAGTTATAATATATATATGGCGATTAAGCTACGCTGAATATTCCGCGTTTCATCCACTCTTGGATTCTTCTGGCTTAAGAGTCCTAGAGTGGATCAAACACGGAATATTCAGTGTAGCTTAATCGTCATATATATTTTATAACTTACTAACTAGTTCTACGTACATATTGATCACTTTTGAAGTAAATACTTAAAGTTTCCGCATAAATTTATACTTTCGTATATTAATTTTATGTGAGTAAATTAAGTAGTTATATATATATACATACATATATATATACATTTTAAATATGTCTTTACATAAACAGTGATTTGTTGCAGAGACAAATAGGAATATCAAATTAAAACAAATAATAAAAAGGAATCCAAGACAGCCAACCTAGTAGTTTCAGAAAGGCAGCGGGCAACAAACAAGCTAAGCTCATACTTGTTTAAGGTAACATCTACATAGCTCTGACTTTACAACCCTTAACTTTAGAAACCCTATTCCCTAACACAAACATGAAATGATTGAATAAAGACACGGTAAATAAGTGAATAAACAAATAGAAACATAAATAAACTAACAAATTTGCACCCAATCAACCCTGTTCTCCGCACAGCTGAACCATCCCCCATGATACTTAATAAAAAAAATCGGTCTTTTTTTTACTAAAAGTTGATTTTTGGTGTTCATTCTGAATTCCGCTTTCGTAAATAAGCGTTTTTGCCTGAAGTGGTCTCTAGTTGCTAAACACTAGATGACCGAAACATGCACATGACTGTGTAGCAACAAATTACTGCTTATATAAAGAAAAATTGAAAATGTAACTTGCTCTACTCCGTATTGAGCACTCTTGTATTACCCTCCTTATATTTCATTGGTTACCCTACTTTTGAAAAATAGCAACCTCAAATTTTGTCTAGAAAAATATATGCTTTTATATATATGCCTGCATATATACGGTCTGAAAACCCTATCTATAACGAATATATAGTCTTGTAAAATAAATGTATATTCTAGTATTGAGAAAAATATACAACGCAAATGAAAGAATAACAACCACCGAAATTAAATTTATAGATAGATATAAAAACCTTTAGCTGTTTTATTATTCTAGACACTCAGGTAGAGTGGAACATTTACTCGCTGTATACGAATTTTATGTAAATCATATACATAAGCCTGTATATGTGTTCAGTGACTATTAATTGGACATATATTTTATAAATAAACAAAGAAATAAATAATTTACAAACGTCAACTGAAGGAATCGATAAAAAGGGGTGAATGCAATAAATAAATAAATAGAGCTTATCAATAAAATATATAGATAATGAAGTCGCACCCAGTAAAAAAAAGCAGCCATAAAGACCTTAGGATTTATGAGGGTATAATATTACTTAAGATAAAAACTAAAACTTAGGGCAGGTTACAACCGCCAAGTAAAATAATACAAATACCTCCCCAGTGCGATAGCTTGCCACTACAGAGTAGCCCTTCCCTAACTTATCCCCCACCGCATCCCTACTCATTTTCTTTATCACAGCCCCCTCCAAAGTTTCTACTGCTCACATTCACAAAGTATTCACCCACCTTTTTTTTTTTCAGAGCGTAAACAACACCCAGTACGCTCGTTTACATATCGCGTCTTTTTTTGTCTAATGAAGTGGTCTTTTTGGATTGAGATTCTACTGAAACATGTATGCGTATATGTAACCAATAATGTGTGTATATTAAAGAAACACTCTCTCTCTCTCTCTCTTTCTCTCTCTGTCTCTCTCTCTCTCTATATATATATTGAAATAAATAAAAACTTTCTGATAAAATAATGCATTCGCATATGTTATATGAATTTTACTTTCAAAATCGACACTATAAATTATAGTAAGAGTTGATGGAAATCAATATAAATAGAAGCGATTGAATCACATCACAGTTCTAATAAAACCATAAAATTGTCACCAAATTGTTTTGATCTCTCTGAACGTTATTTTAATTTTCAAATTAAAAATGATAAAATGATGTAACATTGATAGACGATTACCATACGTTTCTTTTAGATCTGATCACCCAAAAAAGATACGCGACCTTTTACACCGCAATATATTTTAACAAAAATAGCAAATGGTTCGTATGTAATGAAATGTCTGCACAAAAAGAAAGAATAAGTTAAACCTTAAAACGACAATGTTTATTGTGCTTGTGTGTACGTAAAATCCATCGAAAAAAGCAATTAAGAATATGTAGAGCTGAAAATGAGAAAATCGAATTTAATCTCTAGATTCATCTAAAAGAATGGTACGATTGCGTCTTTTAAATATGTGCATATATATACTAGTAGATAAGCCCGCTGTTTCCCGTAAAAATGTCTCTTATTTCTAATTTACGATTTTTACTTTTTAGACTGATAATACTGTATAAAATAAAGTAAAATTCTGCTACAGTTGGATGTGTTATTATTTCTTCAAGATTTTTTTTTAATCTAAAGATATTTTTATTTATATTTTTAATGAAGTACCTACGTACCTATATTTATATGTATATATATATATTTATATTAAATCCCCGAAACAGTGTTTCATGGTAAACAACTGATGATCCCTTAAAAAATAAATTATTGGTATTATAGTAAATTCGAGAGCGAGTTGATGCAGTGATGTCAGGTGATTAAATGACTTACTGACTAGATGGTTTTCTAACGACTGATAAAAAATATTGTTTGTATTGTTTTAAAGGTTAAAAACTTCAAAGACTATATATATATATATATATATATACATGAGTGTATATATATATTTATATGAATATATATAGTATATACATATATATATAATTATATGTATATAAAGATATATGTTTAAACATGTATACATAAAAGATATATATATAAATATATATATAAAGATATATCTATAAAGATATATAAAGCTATATATATATATGAAGCTCCACTTACAAATGCATAACCGCATCCATCGACGCTGAGAGCTCTTTACTAACGCTCCTATAAATGACACAATTAAAATAATCATTAATCAAGTATACAGCAACAATACAATACCCCCTCAAGCTAGTATACCTAAAATCCTTGAAAAGTTACTATTAAAATGCACCACACAAGTTCCCTTCATAGATTGGAAAACATACATGCAAATAGATGGAGTCTCAATGGGATCACCTCTAGACTCAAATTTGAAGCATACTATGTGACCCACCTCAAAAATAAAATTTTCTCCGATCAAAAAAATAAACCGACTATCTATACCCGATATGTTTACCACATATTCATTGCAGTCGAATTAGTGTAAGGCATTAAAAAACTTAAACTAAGCCTAGAAACACACTCCGCCCTTAAATTCACTCATGAATCAAACACGAATTATAAAATATCATTTCTCGACGTATTAGAAGAATAAAGCAACCAAACTAAATACACAACTTCAACATACAAAAAAAAACTACAAACAATAATACAATAGTCCTAAATTATCAGAATAAATGACGAGATAAAATATAAAACTTCCTAAGAAAAAGTTACGGACTGCTCATACAATATAGCATCAACCCGACAAATATTTTACAAAAAATAAAAAAACCCTAATAAACAATAACTTTCCCAATAAAATCATAGATACGCACATACAACTCTATTTAAACTCACTCAACAATAAAAATATAAAACCTAACCCTAAAAAACACCATCAAAGTATACTATAAAAACCAATTATACACTAACTACAAAACAGATGAAAAAATAATAACAACCTTAATTAAAGATGCACCAGATCAACCGACTAAAACAATAAGACAAAACTAATAATGTATTATACTAAATTAAAAATGTTCAATTTACTAATTCAATCAATAACCGCACTAAACCAAACTAATGTTGTGTATGAATTCATTTGCCCCTTCGTAGAATGTCTCCGACCCACTCTAAAAACTCATACAACGCATACATAAGCCACATAACAACAACAGTCCCCCGACCATTAACCTATCATTAAGCCGACAATAGTGCCATAAATCAACACATGATTAAATCTTCCGTCGTCTGACATTAGAAATATCTTAACTAACAATACTAAAATTCGATACCTTAAAAACAGCATACGATGACTAAAATTAAAAGAAGCCATATTACCAAAGCCATTTAATAAAAACTACAGCTCCATTTAAACCGGATCTCAACAACAATCACGTCTGATGATAATCGGACGCACAGATAAAAATGCACTTTAGAAGAATATGGCCAAACAACAACTTTTCGGCACCATTTTATATAAATGCCAACTGAAATTAAAAAGACATCTCGGCAAATGGAAAAGATATGCAAAAAGATCAGAAAAAGGAATAACTCAACCGTGTTCAATCAGATGTTATTGAATGATGACTTGCTCTAAAAACATACAAATATATATATTTAAAAATATATAAAAAGAGATATAGATATATACTGTAACATATTTAATTAACTATTATTAAGGTCTTATATTTACTGACATTTTTATATATGCTGCTTTCGATTTCCCTTTTTCCTATGAGATTTACCACTCTAAAATATTGGGTTTCACTCTGGGTAAGAGTGTGTTTTCATGGTTATCTATGTATATGCGTGTGTTTATATGTGTGTGCGTACCATATTTTCTCTGTGTTCGTGTATGTTATTGTTGAATATCTTTTTACTTACATTCACATTACTTAACTATCATTCACATCTTAGTCTCCTCGATTTTACCTATCCTGTGATTTCCTGTCTGCCTGCTTGGCACAGTTATATTTTGTGGTCAGTGGCATGTCTGGGTTAGTCTGGTGCATTCGTTTGGGAGTTCTTGATTTTTTAGACCCCTATTCTCTCTGTTCTATCCTCACTTTGAGCTCTTTAAATAATTTCCTGATTCTATCTCTCCTTTTCTGTTGTTCTTTCTCTAAACTTTACTTTTATTGTTTAGTTTTAGTTTCTTCAGTTTTTTGTTTTCTCAATTTTCTTCAATCTAGTTAACATTAAAATTGTCATGTTGTTAACAGGTTTCAATTAACTTTTTAACCAATTAATTTTTTAAAGTTGTTTTTTAATTATTTTATTTTTATACATGATGTTTAATATGATTGTATTTTGCGTGGATTTCATTATGTCAATTATGTAAGTTTTTTTTAAATAAATTTGTTAAATGAAACTTTATATTCTTTCTTAATAAACTTCATTTTCGATTGATTATGATTTCGAATTCAATTATGATGGACGCTATGTTCAATTTGAAGTAATATTTAATGTATGTATCTTCAAATGTTTAGACCAGAAATTGGCTGAGTAATTTTATAGATAGCGCAGAGATAAGCATTTTTTAAATGTTGACCTCAATTTTGACCCCTTAACATTTATTTTTGGGAGCTCTAATCAAAATTAAAAGTTTGATCCATGTCCAAGTAACATACATTAAAGATTTTAAGTGTTTAGACCCGAGTTTGGTAGACTTTTCACAGATAAAATCTTTGAACTTTGACACGTCGACAGACAAATTTCCGACCTAAAACCAATTAAAAAGATTTTCCCAAATCTCAATGTCTCTTATGTTAAATCTCGGGTCCCTAGACAGTAAATTACCAGAGTTATTTGGTAGGGAAATGTGATGATGATTGCAACATCTTGTCAGACGAGTGCCACTCCCTCAGACATTTAAAATCCATGATTCCAAATGTCTGAGGGAGTATCTATACAAATATGATGTTACAGAGTCTTAGCTTTGTACGACAGCTAAGTCTCTCTCTCGGTTCCAAATGTTGAGATCCAGCAACAAGCAAGAGCAAGATAACCAGCAACAAATTAAACTGCAGACCAGCTTAATGCTGGTACTGGTCTTCCGCTTTATGTTTTTTTTTTAAATTAAAGGGTTGCTTCTCCTAGAAAGGTTGCCTTCACCACGGCTTACGGGGGCCCTCTCTACCCCAATACACATATACACACACACAAATATACACGGTGCTAGTTGGCCGTTGACCCAGTAAAAGAGTTCATTCGCCCTTAGGGAAATGTACATAGATACATACACACACACATACATCCCTTTTCACTTTTATAGATAGATAGATAGATAGATAGATAGATAGTTTGATGAATTCACTAAAAATCTCAAACTTAAAATTATTTACTATTAATTTACTATTTTTCTCAACACCAAACATATTTACTATTACTTCACTATTAATCTCAAACCCAAAATTATTTGCTATTCATTTACTATGCTTCTCAATCCAAACTTATTTACTATTAATTCACTATTGATCTCACACCCAAAATTATTTTCGATTAATTTACTATTTTTCCTAAATCCAAACTTGTTTACTAACTATTAAACTCAAACCCAATATTATTTGCTATTTATTTACTATTTTCTCAACTCAACATTTTTCTATTTCTATTTATTTATTATTTAGTGTGGGATAAGTTATTGGCACCCGGACGAATATATATTGCGAACGTTATACGGTGGATCCCAGGTAGGCACCAACAATTAAAATGAAAACAGATCTTAGTATCGTTTCGCAACATTTCTTCTGTAAGAGGCGGAATATACTTCGGCTACTAAAATCTGTAGACGGTTTGTACTCTGTTAAAGCAGTAATGGGGGCTCAACTCCAGATGTGGCAACAGTACTCTGTCTTAGGACGTATTTACTTTTGTAAGCATAAATAAGTTTGGATAAGATACTCTCTGGAGCAGTAGAACAACTCCACCAAAATGAGTTCAATTACGTGTCTTATGTATATGACTTCAATTATGGCAAGGGATAAATGCTTCAAGGTTTATTTAAGCAGTGTGTTTCTTAAAAACGTAAGTCGTTTATTTGATATGCGGCTAAGTTGGGATAAGGGTGGAAGTGGTGAAATGATAGAAGATCATTTTTTCATAGGTTAAAGGGAACTAGCCATCACTTATCCCATTAAATCACTAGTTTTGTGTTGGAGGACAGATACTGACCTTTGGGGTCTTTAGAAGTGATGCCATAAATGGTAGTATCGTCTATATATTATAGTATACTATATATATATATATATGTTGAGGATTAACGAAGAATGTTGTTTAGGGTGTTTTTTTTAATGAAGACAAGGAAGAAGGATGAATCAAAGATAAATAACATAGCGGTACAAGCCTTAATAGTGTGGTTGTCGAATTTCTTACTGCCAACGATTCCGAAATAAGCTTTTCAAGAGAGAAGGAAAAATGTGTTTGAGAGAATGATGCTTAGGTATTTCTAAACTACAAATCTTATAAAATAGACACATCATGCAAAACTGTATCAAATGTTTTAAATATGTCAGGAGCCATTGTATAAAAATAAAGCCTTCTTCAATACATTTACTGAATATGTATGGTATTATTACCGTCAGCACATTAGTTGTTGATCTAACATACCAAACTTCGTATTGCATCTCGCTACATAAGCTGGTATTGGTAAGTTGTTGGCAACTTTTTTATTTATCACTGTCTTCATGCAGTATTGTTATATGTTCACGCAATATTCATTATAGGAAGTAACAATTCCTGCCAGTCGAGAGCTTCGGATCAAGTTATAGTACCATATTTCCCGCTACTTCCTAAGCCTTTACCACAAGGCGACCAATCAATTGCCACTAGAATGAACGGAAATAACTTATAAGTGCACTGATTCATTAGTTGTTTAGCAGTTCTACAGAGGAGGTAAACTAACAAGATTAGAACCTGTATAAGAATTATAGACATACCACAGATGTATTAATTTATCGTCTTGCAAACATGCCTTGGGTCAATGCTAAATGAGAAAACACCGTGCCCGTTCACTAATGTGATGTTCTCATATGGGGCATATCTGTATTTATGAAATATCATTATACAAATGTTAGTTCTTATTTCTATAGCTAAACCAAAACAGATTCGAACCCCAGCGAAGTTTAGTTTGCCACCTCAAAATGGGACCAGATATATATATATATATATATATATATATATATATATATATTTTAGTCATCGACATACAGACCTGTTTCGTTGTTTCACAACTCATCAGTGCCGCTAGACTAACACCTCTCCCAAGCCGAGGATCGAACCTAGAACCGTCGTGATGACAGTCGGCAGTCCTACCCCCTGACTACGGAATCGGTGGCCGAAATTAAACTGTCCGAACGTCTATTTAAATAAACATCCGTCCGCTACTCGTAGAGGGCTCAAACGTTTGTTTGTAAACAAATCGCGAGCTTCGCCGCTAGACTAACACCTCTCCCAAGCCGAGGATCGAACCTAGAACCGTCGTGATGACAGTCGGCAGCCCTACCCCCTGACTACGGAATCGGTGGCCGAAATTAAACTGTCCGAACGTCTATTTAAATAAACATCCGCCCGCTACTCGTAGAGGGCTCAAACGTTTGTTTGTAAACAAATCGCGAGCTTCGCATTATTTCAGCTAAATTAAGTAGCGAGTAAGATAATTTACGAGAGTGCTCTACCGAAGAGGGGAGCTTTATAAAATATATTTTAGTCATCGACATAAAGACCTGTTTCGTTGTTTCACAACTCATCAGTGCCGCTAGACTAACACCTCTCCCAAGCCGAGGATCGAACCTAGAACCGTCGTGATGACAGTCGGCAGTCCTACCCCCTGACTACGGAATCGGTGGCCGAAATTAAACTGTCCGAACGTCTATTTAAATAAACATCCGTCCGCTACTCGTAGAGGGCTCAAACGTTTGTTTGTAAACAAATCGCGAGCTTCGCATTATTTCAGCTAAATTAAGTAGCGAGTAAGATAATTTACGAGAGTGCTCTACGGAAGAGGGAAGCTTTATAAAATATATTTTAGTCATCGACATAAAGACCTGTTTCGTTGTTTCACAACTCATCAGTGCCGCTAGACTAACACCTCTCCCAAGCCGAGGATCGAACCTAGAACCGTCGTGATATATATATATATATATATATATATATATATATATATATATATATATATATATATATATATATAGTAATACACGAATGTATAAATAACAGCAAGTCTCTGGTTATTGACAAAAATATTTAGTTCCGCATACAAAATACCGGGTGGGGGTGTTTATATATATATATATATATATATATATATATATATATATATATATATGTGTGTGTGTGTGTGTGTGTGTGTGTGCGTGTATGCACACATATACATATATACATGCAATTATATGCATACACTGTTATAACGATTCACGTAGAAATACATTTATATATAATGTTATTCATGTTTCCGACATCTGTGATATCTGGTATTCATCCTATATTCTGTGCAGCGTATTCTTATCTCCGCTATTTTCTAATTATTTTTTAATTCCGCATCGAATAAAAACGTCATATCAAGTACACGTGAATGAAAGTGCGCAACCGAAATGTGCTATCTGTTTCTACTCCTTTTTTCACAATGTAATCTTAGATTATCAAAATCATAATTATAAAATGTTTTATTTCCTTACGTCTTATAATTTTATGTCTGCGTTTGAACACTTTATTTCTCCTTTTACTTTTTTCTGATCATTGTAATCTAAATAAAAATGATTTTTCTCTCTTACACATTTTCCCCTTTATTTCCTCTCTAACTACGCACAGTTGATTGAGTTTATTAACAGAGGAAATAATACCAGACATGTCGTATTCTATTTCAACGAATATCAGTAAAAGAGAGTGACCAAGAGCATTCGTTGATTAGTCTGTTGGATAAGAATAAAAAACAATGCAAATTAAAAAAAAAGATGATGTTTGTTTCGATTGTATGTTTCATCGGCAGTACTGTCTCTGCGACTAATGTTTTCCACTTAAATAGGTCAATGTGTATTATTTTTAGGTTGCTTGTTACTTTCCTTTCGAAACAGACATTGATACATGTATTTTACATTGATGTGTTAAGCGTCATGACGCGTATATAGAATTTGAAACATGTCAATTTCAAACAAAAATATTTTGGTGTAATTAAAAATATAATGATGTAAGACCACTAGTATGTCTATTCATTTCAGGAAAGTTATAATCCTCTGAAAAATCGTTTGATCTCATATGCGGTTAATTATATTATTCACATACTGCTGAAAGAGTTACATGTAAACGTTTAAAATTCAGCCAACATAGCTAAGTTGTTGTTGTAGTGAAAAAGTCAATCCCATTTAGTATTTATTTTAGCTTCAGTACTAAATATTATATATGACTTTATCTCTGGCACATTTGCCTGTATTATCTGTAGGTACCTCCCGCGTCGAGTCAAACTGTCAAACAATCATGAGGTTGTTTACACGGCAACCGCGATTGCTAACCTGCTTGCCAGTCGGTTTTCCTCTAACTCCACATTGGACTCGGCACACCATTCCCTTCCTGACTTTCCTTTGTGTACAGACGCAACATTAGATTATTTGAAACTCAGCCTTTTTCAGGTACATGGTATCATAAAAAAAACCTGAACGCCTCGATAGCATGTAGACCCGATCTCATCCCGGCTATACTATTCAAAAATGCTCCGCTGAGGTTACTCCAGTTCTCTCCAAACTTTATAACAAATGCCTCAACGAATCTTGCTTTTCTGACTACTGGAAAACCGCTTCAGTGGTACTAGTTTTCAAGAATTCTGCTGTAAAACTCCTAACCGACAATCAATATGAATTTAGGCAACCCCGTTCTACAGTAGATATACTAACTGTAATCTATGAACGTATATAACGTTCACTGGACAAAACAGGGTAGGCTAGAGCGGTAGCTCTCTATATATCTAAGACTTTTGATAGGGTATGGCACGATGGTCTTTTAAGGGAAATTAGAGCGTATGGTATCAGTGGAAAAAAACATAACGTGATTAAATCCTTCTTATGTAAGAAAAGCATCCAGGTTGTCCTCGACGGTCGTACATATAAACAATATAAATGCGGGAGTACCTCAGAGGTATATCCTTGGACCTTTACGATTCTTGATATTCATAAATGACCTCTCTGATAAAATTGCGTCTGAGGCATGAGGGGAAAAGAAATGAACACATCTAAGGAAATGGCAGAATCACTAGAGGATGATCTCTAATCTGTAGTGAACTGTGGAAAAAATTGGAGGGTCACATTCTATGCTGCCAAGACTAAGCTTGTTTCTTTCAATAATTACAAGAAACCTTCTCTACCAATAACAATGGTCAAGAACACATTACCCGAAAGTACTTCCTTTTAACTCCTCAGCCTAACTTTTACAGGGAACATAAACTGGAATAGATACATTGAGAGCCTTGTACAGGCTACTGCGAAGAAGCTGGGCTCTATCTACAGTTCTAAAAAAATAAAATGCCTGAAAGTATCCTGTACCTCTATAAGGCCACTATTCCCTCATGTGTGGAGTACTGTTGTCACATTCGGGCTGATGCATCTGTACTTGTCTGTCACTTCTTGACAGGGTTCAAAAGAGAGTCGCTAACCTGATAGGTCCTGAACTGTCATCGACAAAATGTTGCATCCCTCTGTCTGTTCTACAAGTACTTTAATGGCGATTGCTCTGACGAACTATAAGCACTTCTACCCCCTCAACGTGAACACCCTCGACAAACTCGACAAACAGACAAATCCCACCAATTCCACAGTAGAGATCCCTAGGTGCAAGAAAGCCTTCTACTCCAATAGTTTCCTCTCCAGAACTTCTAGACTTTGGAACTCGCTTCCGAGTGTCTGCTTTCCCAACTATACTGATATGGAGAAGTTCAAGTGTAATGTGAACAGGCATCCTGCCATTCATCTTCCTTCATAATACCCCTGCAATTTATGTCCCCGATAGTAGCCCCCTACTTCAAAGTGGCACTGTGCCTGGTTTGGAGTGAAAAATGAATTTAAAAAACATCGTTCTAACGTAAAGTCTTTTTGCAACGAGTGTTCATTAAACAGGCGTAGCTAAATGAGTGTCTCGTGAAAAGTGCATGAGATTTAAGATTATTATTTTTATGAACATAAGTTATTTGGGGAGAAAAAGAAAATCATTAACGCCATAAAATATAGTATTGTTGAAAAGAAGAAATAGATCTCGTTCGCTAGGGTAAATTTGCATGATTTGTTTGGCGCGTAATTTCAAGACAGATAATTTTAACTCCTTCTAATGTGAATTTACTGTAGCTTTGGAGGAAACAAAAGAAGAAACTGGAATAAAACTAAACTGAACTGATTTTAGGTTCGGGAGTGAATTCCAGTCTGTTTGTCGTATCACTGCGCGTGCAGCGCAACGTAGTTACTTTATTGCATGTGTGCGGTTAGACAAATTACGACGTAGTAATCGTGCGCATTTTGATATCCTCGGGTTTTTAAATGATGATTGCTATGAAAATTTCTCTACCGAAGATTTCTCCCGGCCGTAATCTCGACTGCTGCCGGCTTGCTCTGGCTTGTGTTGCTTGGAGTAGAATATTCAAAATTCTTTTCTCAGTGGAAAAAGTCATATACGAACCGTTTAAAACGGTTGTAAAATATAAAAATCCAATAAAACTGTTATTAAAATAACAGTACGAAACACGCATTGTAATGTTTTTTCAAAATCCAGAGTCAACAAGTGCAATAACCATAACAACAACGAATAACGATCAGAATGATAACAGCATTAACAATAAAAACGCAATAGATATCAAATATAACAAACCGAACATATAATGGGGTATTCTCCTTGAAAATCGGAAGATAACTTGTATAGATAACAACTCATCTGAAATTTTCTTACGTTAAACATGGTTTCAAATTCATGATACACATTGAAAAGTATGAAGTATAGTTGATAATACGTATGCATAAAATATTAAGAGAAAGTGAATTATAAAAAGTAATAAAAGTCACAAAAGGGAAGGGTTTGAATTTAAAGGTATAAGTGGATACAAGACGAAAAATATTGAAATGCAGTAGTGTAGATAAATATATATAATGTAGATATATATACTAAGACATTTGTTTAGTTTGAAAATTAAATAAGTGTAAGATTTATAACTATGTTTGCTATAAAGAAATTCTGTAACGGTAATTAGATCCATTCATATTGCATGATAATGTATAGTATAATAGAAAACAAACCGAAAACATTGGCCTGTATAGAATATAAATCTAATATTATCTATCGAAATATATTAAAATGATTTGTACACTTAATCTTTATAATTCAATATATATTAGTATAAGAACATATTTATAATCGAACATTAATAAAATAGAATGAGTGGTACATGAAAGAATACAAGAAGTGGATATGATTAAAAAAATTACAAGTTAGAAAAGCATTTCATCCAAGGCATGAAAATTGTTAAACAAATTTTTTTACTATAGGTTTTAAAAATAAAGGTACAAGATTAAATTTGTAAATTTATTTATCTTCAAAGTGCACTTTTATGAATTTTACAAAGTAATTTATAAAAATTAAATTTAAATTGAATAAAAAAAATTACCTTGGATTCAATTTATATAATGTACATTCTGTTGCACTTTTTAAAAAAATCATTGAAAATGTTATATCTGTATCATTAATTGATAGATGAAAGATAATGTTTTTAAATTGCAACAAAATGTACATTACATAAAATAAATCCAAGGTAATTTTTAAAGCCTATAGAAAAAACATTTTGTTTAACAATTTTCATGCCTCTGATGAAATGCTTTTCTAACTTGAATGTTTTCTTTTTAAGATTATATTATAATACTCTCCTTCTCTCTATTTCAGGTTGTATTTCTCCTCACACCACAACTCATTTTTGCAAACCCCTCTTTGTATTATTACAGGTGTGAATATTCTCTCTGTTTCAGTTTGTATTTCTCCTCACACTAAAACTTTTGTTTTGCAACACCCTCTTTGTAATACAGGTCTGAATAATTAGAAAATCTGAAGTTCTTAACAAAAACTTTAAAATAGTATTTTTTAGATTAAATTTATTTAAACTTCTTTCAGAAAAGAAAATCTTTCAAATTTAATAAGGAATATATTTTATATAGGTTTCATTAACAAATATGCAGTACACAACGAGAAAAATAGAGATGAAAGTTTCAAAAGGACTGTATAACTGTTTACGGTCAATAATAGTCCTCGCCAGGGAAAGGCTTTGTTATTCTATTATTATTATTATTATTATTATTATTATTATTATTATTATTATTATTATTATTATTATTATTATTTAAAACAGTTTTGTGTCCTGTTCTTTCGCGAGAGGACTAATACAGTATGGAATTTATAGCATTAAGCAATATGGTTGCTGTAATATCGACTAGAAAGTTAAACCTAAAATAGGAATTTTCCTGAGGAATATATTTTTTAGATCCAACCGAATAAAAAAAAATCGATTATATATTGTTAAACAGTTTGAAATAACAGAGTTGTATTCCTTTAGCCATCGATATACTTTTAATAAAAATAAGAAATGATATATCCAAAAATCAAATTAAATCCTAAACTGTAAACTTCTGTAAACAAAGTAATGTAAAAAAAATTTTTTTTAATATAAATATAACAATTGATATTACTTTTTATTATTTTGTAAACTAATAGATTTACTGACTTAATTAATTATTACTATCAAGCTAATTCTTCGCGAAAGTAAACATGAGGAAATCTAATGCTTAGTTTAGAAGTATTTGAACTTATTAAAATATTTTGACTTAAGAATAAATTATAAATATAACTAATAATAACACTGAAATGTGATAAAATAAAAAATAAAAATAAAATGATATAAAAAATAAAATAGAACATATAATAAAAATTAAATATTTTACAATAAATTAAAATTATATAATAATAATATTTCCTGAGATAAAATAACAAATTAAGAAAGCACAGTATAAACGCAATCTTTATGAACAGAACAGTGTTTTGTTTATTTGAACCATTTAACTTCTTCAAAATAATGTTTTTCTTATGTTTTAGGAATTTAAAATATGAGTGTCTCACTAAAAATGAAACAATGATATTTTTTTTACTTATAAGTTGCAAACAACAAATATTGAAATGTAATAAACTACCAACTGAGAACACCTGATTTTGGAATTTGTAATATATACATATATATATATATATATATATATATATATATACCAGCTCGATCGTACAATACGCTTATATATGATATTTTAATTTATGTAGATTGCGTATATATTATTAGAGAATCACTTATTTAATATTATATATTACAAGGGATGATTTGCCCCGAGGACTAATTCGCAAAAAGAAAGAAAATAATAATTGTAATGTCGTTCATCAATTTCCATCTGTGTTTGTTTACAATATCACATCATCTGATATTTTGGCTTCGTTTGAATGCTCTGGAAAAGTCACTTCTGATGAATGATTAGATTTATAATATAAAAACGAAGACATGATTTGCGGCGATTTTAAACGGTTCTTTTTCTTTTATCGTAAATTGAACTCATTAATTAGAAAAAAAATCAAATATAATGGTGAGTGTTTGTGCTTTTAACAATCAGACGTTACAGCATGGAACCGACAGTCGTATACATTACGAACATTTTGTATTTATATAGTTTATAACGTTGTAGATATAGCTCTATTTCAAGAAAATTGTTAATTTTCTTCTCTGAAACCAATTAACATATTATAAATATTTGATAAAGTGAATTTAATTTAGCAAACGTTATCTGTTATATATTTCCACGTGTAGAAAGATTTTTCTAGTCTGGAATGAATGTGTTTCTTAATTTGTAAAATCATATGATTATACCCCCTTGAAATGTAATATTGTTTCAAGCAAATTCTAATTCTCGGTGGTAAGATTTACACAAAATTTACATACATAGCATTGTGAGATATGCTTTTTGCACTATTATGCTTTTCGTCAGCCCATGGTCGTCACTTATGCGGCTTAAGGCATAAGTATATTACCCGGTTTGAAGGCATGTACATTTGAATCGAATACAGATATCTGCGAGATATTTCAATGGCATTTCAATTTTAGATTATGAATATGCATATCATTCACTATCTAAGATTTTGAAACTGTTGTTAATAGATAATTTAGTTGTGAAGGCAGAGATACTTTGCTTGAAGTCTTTGCTGCATTTCTGCAGGTCATCGGCATAAATAGTCAAATTTACGGTCTACCTAACTAATTGTATTTTCGGTTGTCGCATATGATCATGCCATGTATGATAAGTGTCTTAAATTATAACAATGTTCCATCCTGGTAAATAATAGTGGAGTTATTAGATATCTCTAGAAGCGTCACAGAGGAAGTTGTGATAACTATTTTGGCGAATATTTTTTTTCCGAGATAGATCCTGATAAAAAAAAAGCTCTTGCATCTTATTCGATCGGGAATAAATTAGAATACGTATGCAAGCAGCTCTTAACAACTTGGATCATCCAAGCTTTTGCCATAGTATCCGTGATCGGTTTCTCGCATTTATATGGATAAATGATTTTAACCTGTTTCCGCACATAAATTACCGTCTCATACCGCTCGCAAACAGGAAAGATTTATATAGACAAGATAGTTTGCAATACCCCCCCGTCAGTGCGTAAGGGTTATCCGTGATCACCCACCCTCTAATCCTTTTGTTACAGAATCAACTTCAGAAGTTAAAGGGTTGGGAAACAATTTTTGCCTCACACAAAATTACTTTGCCTGGCAGAGCCCCGACTAGGGTTTTTAGATTGGGCGATATTATCACAATTTCTTCATGCTCAGGAGACATCAAGAACTTTCAGATGTGTTCCCACATAAGAAAACGATCGCGATGAGTAAGATACAAAGTAATAAGTGAATTGGTCAGCGAGTATGATCCTGGATCTTACAGATTCACGTTTGTCAGAATGATTCTTGATCTTGATAAGATAAACGCAAAGTTTACATCGATTAAATCGCTAGCATAATAACATCTAACATAATATCTACGTACAGTATATCGATACACCATAGTTGACTGGGATAGATTCCACCCATTTATATTAGATCTTCATCTGCGTTCGATGTTTAATAAGAATGTGTCCTATTAAGTCTGGCGAAATAGTCAATTGTACCCTCAAATAATTCCAGCAAAATCTAACAGTCAGCTATGGTTCTCTTCAGAATGTACTGTTGCCATTACGCACAGAAATAACTCTTTTCCTTTAATTCCAACATATTAGAGATAATGATAAAACGCCACTTTCAGGACTGCCAGCAACCACAGTCAAAGAGTAATAAAGAACGCGAAAGATCTGTATGCTCAGTCCGTTTAGTCCAAAGTAGCTGACCAGCGGCTTACTTCCAACCAGTTTTAATAAATAGCAGTAAGATCTTTAACAGAAGCGTGTAACTCATATAGAAAGTTGAATACTAACAAGTATTGCTGGGTTATTTTACATTAAACTTAAATAGTCGAATATATAGTTTTACAAAACTATGTCAATGGTATAAGTGTTTTCTTCATAGTTTTCAAACATGCGTATTAAGAAAAATAAAGAAAGAAGTTAAATAAAGATTTTCATAAAAAACATTAGTGTGTTCCATAGTGTTTATGTGTATCCGTATATATTATGAATCCGCCATATTCGAATTCGTATAAAACTATATTTGTACATATATACACATACTAGCAAAAGTACCCGTCGTAGACTGGGTTCAAAAATAGTGTAAAGAAAATGGACTCTGATTTATAAAAGTATGATAGTTTTTTTGTTATTGTTTTTTTTTTACATGGAAGTCACCACTTATCAATGCCCAGAAGCAACTCGGGGATAAGGGTTATTGTGTGTACAGTAGTCAATGGGATAGTATCGTAGTAATAGTATTGGAGATTTGATAAAGTGGCATTACTTAAGGGGGCGATTCATCAGGTATTTGTTTGTATTGGACTTTAAGACATCCAAGTCAAAGTCGAGAGGGAAACAGGAAAGCGGCAGAGAGTTCCACAGGCATGCAGTTCTAAGAAAGAAGATTTGTTCATGAAATGTACGTTTTGATTTAGGCACAGATAAAGAGTGGGGAAATTTGTTGGCAGTGGTTTCAGTTAGACGTGTGTGCTTTTCGTGAAAGATTAGCGGGGAAGTACCAGAGATTGGAGCTCAGACGAGCACTTGCCATAGAAATAACGATAAAACAAAGATAGGCTCGCAACTCTCTTCTGTGGAAGAGAGGTTCCAGGGAAGAGAAAAGGGCATCCCCCACTAGGACACGAAGTCTATTTTGTACTCTGTCAAGGCAGGATAGGCTGTTTTTAGCAGCTCCTTCCCAGATATGACAGCAGTATTCTATCCTTGGACGTACTTGGCTATTATATAGATAGAGAATTGCATCATTAGTGAGATATCTTCTGGAGCGGTAGAAGGATTCCACCATTTTCCCAGCGACCTTGGCCACATACTTGATGTATGTGTTCCATTTCAGATCAGGAGTAAAAGCCAAACCCATTAGTTTATCAAAACATGGGGCCTCCCCTAGACGAGAGCCATCCATTTCGATTGATGCCAGATGGGGATCAGAGCGTTGATGATGTAAAGATAGGAGCTTTGTTTTAGATGCATGAAAGGTGACCAGCTAACTCGTCCCCCGCAGTACCACGCGCTCAGATCTGAGGAAAGAGAATCAGAGAGAATATTGTCATTTACGCCCTTTGATGTGTTGCCATAGATGGTCGTGTCATCATCAGAAGGATTTAAGTGTGTTTATTGGGAAATCATTAATGTAGATCAGGAGAGAGTTGGGCCCAAGATGGACCCCTGAGGGACTCCAGCATAAATACTGCAGGCCTTTTATTTCTGCCCATCAACCATTACTCTTATAAGCCTATCAGAGATAAATGATTTAATGATTGAGAAAACATTTCCAGTTATACCGTAGCTGGAAATTTTTTAAAGTAAGCCTTTATGCCATAACTAATCTAAGGCCTTTGATATGCCAAAAGCAATATCCCTGAAAATGAAGCATTTGTCGAGATTGCTAATCCTATGATATAATACCGTTAGCACATCTGCTGTAGATCTAACAGAGCGGAAACCATATTGCGTGTCACTAAAAAGGTTATTTCTGCTGAGGTGGTTGAATACTTCTCTATTTAATATGGATTCCAGCAACTTACTCATGACACACAGGAGACTTATTGGTCTGTACTGAGTGTGAGATGACTTATCACCTGAATTCTTAAATACAGGGCATACTGATGAGGTTTACCATGGTGTTAGAAGCACTTCTCCTTAAGGAAACGCTTAAACAGTTTTGTAAGTATGGGGGCAACTTCAGGTTGAAGCTTTTTTAACACTATAATTGGAATACCGTCAAGGCCAATTGCTTTACTGGAACCAAGGTTCTTGATTAGTTTGGCGACCTCATGCACAGATATTTATATGTTACCTAGCGTGTTGTGTGTTATAGGAGGAATACGGGAAGTTGATGGCCTTCGTCGCATAGGGTAGAATTTGCTGCAAAGTTCTTTGCAAATAGTTTGGCCTTGTCGGATGCTGACGAGATGACCTCTGGTCCATTGATAATGGTTGGGATAGAACGCACGCTTCTGTTCATGATCCTATTTACTATTTGCCAAAACTGGTGGAAACCAAGCCGCTGTCCAGCTACGTTGGATTCAACAGACTAAGCATATAGCCCTCTTGCATGTTTTATTACTCTTTTACAGTGGTTGCTGGCGTTCCTGAAAGCAGCTTTAGTCTCAGTGTATCTATTACATTGGTAGCTATGGAAAAAGTGATTTCTGTGTGCGATGGCAGCAGCACATTCAGGGGAGAACCATGGCTGGCTGTTAGGTTTTTGTTGGAATTTTATGGATGGTATGAATTGGTCTATGCCTACAATTAACCATTCGGTCAAGTCTGATAATATAGAGGACACATTTTTTTGAAACATGAGAGGGAGAGGGAGATCAGATATAAATGTACGGAAGCTATCCCAGTCAGTCATAAAGTATCGGTATACAGTACGGTGGAGAGGTACGTCTGAAGACTTATTACATTTCATGTTTGTATTAACTGATACAATGGAGTGGTCGGAGGATCCCAGAGGAGATAGAACGGAACATTAGCATAGATCAGGGGAAGTTGTGAGAAAAAGGGGTAGAAGACTTGCGAACTGGCCGGTAGTATCGTTCACAAGGTTGGACTCGGGAACAATCTGAGCGAATTCATAGGCAATGGAAAAATCATGACAGAACCTTCCCCCTTCATCTGTCTTATTTGAGTGGGTCAGCCATTCCTCATTATGGGCATTGATTCATCGCAAATGTGAATGTTTGCTGGGGGATGAGCAGACAGGATGTGGTTAATTTTTTCAGATATACTCTTAAAGATAGTAACTCCGCTGTTGTGGATGCAATATAAATGCAGTGGTGTAAGCAAGTGCAACCTGGAAGCACAAATAAGTAAATTACGGTCTTCTCTGGAGATATCCCTGCCACAAGGGAAGCCATCTTGGATGTAGGCACATATTCCATGGCGATCTTCGGGGTCAGATTTAGATGTTAGGTTAGAGTATCCTTTAATTATGAATTCATCTGGGGAGGTGGTCGGCGCTATTCTAGTTTCACTTAAGAAGAATATGTCTGGTTTCGTCTCCTATAATTGGGTCTCATCCTCTGGAAGGTTGGAACGTAGACCCTTGATGTTGGAGAAGGAGACCTGGTAGTAGGGGTCTACGTTGGAGGATGGGGTTCTAGGTTTATTCGTGTTTTTCTTTAGATATTTCATGTTGAGGATTTTGGGATTTGTGGAACATGTAAGCATACTTGATTAGAGCAGTACAGAGAGGGAAAGTAAGAGAGAACAGACGGGAATTTTTTTTGTAACGCATGATAAGGTAAAGCCGTAACAATTACCCATTAGTATGGCATCGAGACGCCCCACCAGAGACTATTGCATGGTCCAGAATCTATTTTCCAAATTGCAATACAGCAGCCCTAGTACTTTGCACCTTCTGATAGGACAGCCTCCTTAGTGGTTAATCCAAGTTTCGGGTCCCTGACTATCAGGCGGTTAACGTCAGCCCAGATGAAAACGTTTACCTCCCGCACCCTTACTAGTGACATGGCCGCAGGGATAGACATAGAGACAGAAAATTTCCGGCATTTCAGACTACTGTTCACGAGAAGCTTTTTCTTCACCCTTTGTCAGAAACATCGCTCATTGGAAATGAGGACTGAAGGACAAAAAAGTAGAAGCGAGAGTTACTGGAGCGGCCGATAACACATCCACTGCATTATCTTCTCTCCATTACAAACAAGGTAAGAGGGACTTATTAATATCTACTTGATATAAGTCCGTTTCTCCATTTTCGATTAAGGTTGATATTTGAAGATAGTCCTCCTCCCATATTAATGTGTGGAAGTTTTTTTTTATACCTCGAATTAAAATGTTCGAGCTTCATTTTTTAATTAAATTCAAATAATGGAACTTTTGAAGTCGGGTATTTTGTATTTAGATTTGACGACGGGTTTAGAATAGTACCATGCATATTTGACAAAAAAATAAATAAAGAAAATAAAAGATTTAACAAAAAACAAGAGAACCAGTAAAACAGGATAAAGTTTAGATGTTTCGAGTTTTTAGTCAAAACTGCAATAAGAAGAAAAAGTATATTTTTGATACACAAATTTTAGTAGTATTAAGACATAAATAGATTTCAAAAGTTATAGATAAAAAAATTGTTTAACTCAGCTCTGAACAGACCGACCCTCCCTTGTTGGGGTAATCACGGAGGTTATGAAAAGGAAGGTTTGTAAAGATATAGCTTCGAATTTGAAGGTATCAAAACCAAAGCAATATATGATGAAAGTAAAAATAAAAGAGATAAACCCCATAATTTATTATACAATACCTGTTCACACTGAAACACTTACCACAATATTATGTGAATCTCTATTTAAAAATCTTGTTAAACTTTGTGACATATTTCCATTCTATGGAGGTCAGGCGCGAACAAACACCCCATAATTTTATTATACCATATTTCTTCCAACTGAAACATAATTATCAAAGTATACTTACGCAGATATATATGAAAAGTAATTATTAAAGTTTGTGCCTATTTCTATTCTATGGGGGACATGCGCGAACGCAGACCCCCCCAAGTTTATTATACCATCCCTATTTAAGTTAAAACATACTTATCAAAGTATTATTATGCACATCTATATCAAAAACACTTGTAAACGTTTGTTTTTTTTATTTATAATTTTGTTATTTCCATAGTTTGTAGACCAGGCGCGTACGCAGATCCCACAATTTTTATTAATCATCATTATGCCAGATCAAACATACCCATTCCTGTGTCTCGATACATCTTCTATCATTATATGTGATCAGTTTTCTATAATAGTCAACGATATCCGTATTCGTAACCAAACACACACACAGACGTTCAGCTTTATATTATAGATATATAAGATATATACGTGTATATATACATATGTGTGTGTTTGTGGGTGTGTGTGTGTGTATATGTGTGTATGGGTGTGTGTGTCCTAGGTCTGCTCCATAATTTTCTTGTATTTCAATAATGAAAGGAAATTAATTATCAAGTTACGGATGAATTAACTGTCGGATAGATGTGTATATGGCTGATGCGGGCGCTTATCGAATAGTATTATTGTAACAGTACTGATAAATAAAATATTAAGTATTTATTACCACCGATATCGTCTTGTGCATATCATATATTCATGTTGCTATATTTTATACGTGATTTCACGAGTTAGATATAAAGTTGACTCGTGTATATAATCTGAACTTTGAAGAACGTAAACTCTGGAAAGAAACCATAGATGCCAGGAAAATAACATAAGTCTGTGCCCGTATCGATTAATCATACAAGTTTTCAGCTGTGACTTAATTATGTTTGACATCGAGACGTGCATTGGTTTCTAATGTATAACACCTCGATTTGCACTCACAAACGAGCAACGAATCACACAATAACTTGTCATGTCTGGAAAGGTTTTGTGGTACAGCACTGCTCTCCAATATTGCCTTGACGCATTTAAACATCACCACTTTTTGAAGTAATCAAACTTGACTTAAATAATAATGACTTGAATAAATGACTTGACTTAAATAATGATGACGTAAATAGAGAACAATGAAGTGGTTTAATCGTTTGTGAAGCGCCTTAAATCTGATATATTGAGAGATATTTTGAAAGTACACCGAATCAAAGTACAGACGATCGCTGACCATTTTTTCTGAAGAGTGAGCCGGTGCAAAAGTTTATGTTCACTTTTTATTAAATAAATCGGCACACATATGTACGGAAATAATTAAATGCAAAGGTGTTTTATATACTAAAAACCGTGCATTGTTTTTATCTCTAAATGGAAAGAAAAATAGTTTGAAATACGATATATATATATATATATATATATATATATATATAGTTATAGTTATAGTTTTACCTCTATCTAAAAAAATCGACATTCATGATTTCATAGTTATTTATAGATTCTAATAAAGCAATATTCCGTATTATACATTTCTAGTATCATTGTAAAAGTGTTATTTATATGGGAAATGGTATTATATCTAGCATTATCTTAAAAATTACTAACAAATACGCTTAAACAAATTTAATCACAAATAGCGTTTACCAAATATGTTTTCATTTTGAATGCCATACTTTACTGCCACCCTGCGTAAAAGGGCAATTCTTGTTCAGGTGGAGGAATAGCTATTAGATTTTTACTGAGTCGGAATGCTTGAGGAATACTAAAAATGTAGTTTTTTTTCTGATTATGTTTTCTATTGAATGGAAAACCGCGAGTTAGTTGATTACATTATCATGAGATCGGAAATGTAGTTTAAAATTCTGGTATAATAAAACCGTGATCACTGAGTTTTTTTCTACTCACGAACGGAATATTTTTCTAAGTAAAATCATGAACAGATTTTTAAACTAAAACATGTTTCACTTAAAAAAATCAATGACAATACACAATATGTTTGCATTTTTACTTTTTTAAAAGAGTTTATGTTAATAAATCTGGTTTCCAAATAAAGAATACATATATATGTTGGCTTCTTTTTTTCATACTTTCTTGCAATTTATGTGATGGATATCAAATGATGCTTTATATCTGCCGATTATTATTTCAGCACCGTAAATTATTTATTGCAAAATGGGAGTGGATATCACTAAAAAAGAACTTATTTTGAACAATGGTTGAAATTATAAAGTGATTAAATGTAAGCTTCCAAGTAAACGTAGAGAGTTGAAATAGAAAGAGGATTGCTAAGGTAGACTAATACCTCAAATCCATTAACATGTACGTGAGAAATAACAACATATGAAAGAAAGGTTATCTTCCTAAATATCGGCATAAAGTTAATAAAAACCGCTGTCCCAATAGCATATTAAGGCGAAAAAGAAATTAAAACCTATTTTCTACTGCAGAAAGAAATTCCCAATTAAGTTAAATGTAATGTGTGTGAAAACATTTTAATATGTATATATATATATATACATATATGTATGTATTTATACACATATATATGTATACATACACACATATTAATGTATATACATACACACATGTGCACATACACACATACATATACATACACACATATACACACGCACACACACATATACATATATAAAGAGATTTCTGATTACATTTTTCTGTGAAAGAGCTTAATTTCTTAAGTATAGATGAGCTTAAACGTTATCGTAAAACAATACAAAACATACTCGAAATATATGTTGCAATTATATTTCTGTTAAATTAAATACTTACATCATCAAATCGGAACTTGAAATCAAACACATCGGACAAAATAGCGAAATGAGAATTATTATAATAATACCAAGATTTGAAATATCTCGACTTCGGGTCTTTTAAAAAATAACCTGCATATTAAAAACGGTTAGCTTTCAAGACCGTTAATTCAATACAATATTCAGTCAAAATAACTGATATATTATATTATTTTTTTTACAAATGTGCACAATCTTATCAATTACCTGTAGACCACACACTGGTGCTTGTAGGTCGCATAGCGTATTTTCAGACACAGGAGGGAATACGATCCTGATTGCATAGGGGAGGATAAGGGTTGATGAGTGTACAGCAGTCATTGGGACATTTGGTAAATTGGATTACTTAGGGGGGGCTATCATGACGTACTTGCATTTTACTTGAAGACAACTATATTGTTGTTAGCAAGAATTCCACAGACTGGAATTTCCAAGAAAGAAGCTTTATTCATGGAATGCACGTTTACGTTTGGGCATAGATAAATAGTGGGGAAAATTAGTGATATTGATTTCAGCTAAGCAAGTGTTTTTTCGTAAATGTTCGAAAAGTGGGGGCTATAGATTAGTGCTGACACGCGCTTGCAATGACAAATACAGAAGCACAGAGACAGGTTACAGCGTTTCAAATCAGAGAGATTTTTAATGTACGGTCTTTCAAGTGCTAAATGCTAGTGTCGTCAACATAAATATATACGAATAATCCAAGAAAAGGAAGACGTTGATGAACAGGATAAGAGTTGGGGCCAGATCGGAACCCTTAGTGACGCCAACGCTAATAATGGTAGCTTATGCCTATCAACCGTACTTATAAATCCATCAAATACAAATGATTAATAAATTAGAATATATTTCCAGCTATACAATAGCCGGGATTTTGTGAGGTAGATCACACTGCCATACCCTATCAATGGCCTTAGATATGTCAAGCCATATTACCTCGAATCGAAGCCCTTGTTGAGAGATTCACGAATACTATAAGGGGTATCTTTTAGCATAGCTGCTTTATATCGGGCAGAAGTGAAGCTATATTGCATATCACTGAGGAGGTTATTTTTGCTTGGATGGTTGACCACTTCTCTATAATACAGATTCTGACAACTTACTTATGAATTTATTGTGCTGTACTGAGAAATAAATGACCCATCATCGTAATTGTTAAATATATTACAGACTAATGAGGGTTTTCAGAATGTTGGGAAGAATTTCTTCCTAAAACAACGTTTACAGCTTTGTAAGTATGGAAGCTTATTCTGGTTGAAGGCTTTTGAGCATTATCATGGGAATGCTATCAGGATCAGTTGATTTTTATGAGTCAATGTTTTCGATTAGCTTGGCAACATCACGCACAGATATTTATATGTCGCATAACGTGTTATAAGGCTAAGGAGAAAATACGGGGAAGGAGGTGGCCACCCTGATGGCATAGAGATGAATTAGCTACAAAGATCTTTGCAAAGAAATTTGCTTTATCCGATGCAAATGAGATTATTTCATGTCCATTTATGATGGTTGAGACAGAGCACAAGCTTCTGTTTAAAAACCGGTTTGTTATTCACCAAAACTCATGCGGACCAAGCCACTTCTTAGCTACCTTCGTCGAAGCATACAATCGTCTTGTACTCTTTATTACTATTTACAGTATTAATTTATTTATTGCGGACTATTATTATAATAATAATACTCATCTCAATAATGAATTCCAATTAAAAAATATATATTTACAGTAGTTGCTGCTAGTCCTGGAGGCGACTGTAATTTAAGTAAATTCATTTGGTTGAAAGCAATAGGATAAATGATTTCTATGCGCAATGGCAGTGGTACATTTTGAAGACAAACGTGGTTTGTTGTAAGTATTTTGCTGGGATTTTGGAAGGTATGAAGCAATCTATACCAAGAATTAACCAATTCGCTCGGTCTGATCTATTAGAGAACACGTTCGTTCTAAAAATGAAACGCAAAGTTATATTTAGTATAAATGTACGGAAGGTATCCTCGTCGGCCACCGGGTATCAATATACTGTACGATAGAGAGGTACATTTACGATAGAGAGGTACATTTACATTTTATTAATTTTTATCATAATTGAAGCACCAAGTTTAATTTGGTATCCTGTAATTAGGTTTCAATCTCTGGGAGGTTGGAACGAAGGCCCCTGCTGGTGATTAATGGAAAACTGGCTATGGGTATTACTTTGGAAATTGTATTTCTCGTGTATCTTATATATATATAGATATATATTTTGAGACTTTGCGTGATAGTATAATAAATTTGTGAAACAGGTCAAAAAAGTTGGTTAGAGCAGAGTAGAAAGGGAAAGTAAAGGGGAAAATGAAAAACAAGCTATATTTTTGTAGATAAGAAAAAGCGGTTACATTACTCAATATATGGCATCGAAACTTCCTTAAATTGAATAATTTGCTCATAAATATTCGATAGAAAACCTACGTGAGAAAACTCCCAACCCAGAATTTACTTTCGTGTGAAATTTCCAAAAAAATGTGTGTGTGTTGTGTGTGTGTGTGTCTGTGTGTGTGGCTGTTTGTGTGTGTGTCTGCGTGCTTGTGTTTATATTAGCATACATAATTCATGTAATTTACATTCATAAATGTTTGAATCTCTGTGTACGAATTTAGAGTATTATTTATCTCTTTTTGCGAACTGTGTTATAAGTCTAATTTCGGAAATACGAGGGCAGCGTATTTATATGTGTATGTAAATAATTATTAAAACCTACACGTGATATGCAGCGAAGGAAAATCGTAAATAAGCTGCAAAACATAAAGCTTAAAAAGCTGAATTCAAAAATGAATCTGCTAAAAGGAAATGCATCTTTTTCGAAAAATGTACGTTTTCTTTATTATCATTTTGACATGTCAGACACATTTTACTTCAGCAAGATATTCCCGATGCACTTCTAACATGGCAGAAAATTTGCTGCTCTGCAAAAACAGATGCTAGTATTTTTGTCCGCGCACAATCTTCCTCGTATTAGAAGTCAATAAGTTGCGTTAGAAAAGCTTACGTTTCTGAACACAGGAATAGTTGTTGGCTTTTGGGTATCTAATGAAATTAAAATCTGAAAAACCAGGAAGTGGACAGATTTTCGAATCTTTGTTATTCCGGACTCTTTAGCGAGTTGTTGTTATATATTCCTTTTTGGTTCTACGTATCACTGCTTCCCCTGTTTTGCTGTCTCTTCCTCTACTTGTCTCTTTATATTTATATGTCTCTCTCATGCATATATATATATATATATATATATATATATATATATATATATATATATATATATATATATATATATAAATTACAACAGGTTTACCAAGGTAATCAAAACGATAAACTTAAAATATATTATAAATATTAAAGAGTTAATATTTACAAGTAAAGTAATCTCAACCAGATGTAAAAGCTCAATAAAACCGAAAAGGAAATAGAGCTTATAATATTTACTTGATTCCTCCAGCCTTGACAGACGTGTTTTAAATATTCTCTCCAGAGATTTTTCCTTTAATGATTAGAATTCATTCCATTTGCGATTTTTTCCAAGGAACTCTGCCTTTGGGATCATTTTGGACCATTTGGAATTTACCCATTGGATTGGAAATTTTAAATTCGACCGCTTTGGATTTTACCATTCTTGGACGATCCATTTTACCATTCACCGGACGATCCATTCATGTGAAATCTTTTTATCATTTTTCTTTTACCTCCTATTCCCCTTACCTCATCCTTTTTTTTTTAACCAAGTAAGTTCTGTGACTTGTAGTTTCATTAAATACTTTTATATGCAAAATCCGATCCCGCATTTTGCTAATTCCTGCCCTCTGATGAGAAGGAGAGTATTCCTTCGAAACTCCGCGGATTAAGGACTATCCACTTATCTTGTGCTTCCTTTTTTTTTAAATTAAATATGTTTTAACTATTTTTCAAGATGTCCTTTAACATGTTTTAATAATCATTCGTTCATATATATATATATATATATATATATATATATACATATATATAAAATATATGTAAATATATGTATATATATATATATACCAACGTATTAATACATGCACAATATGTTTTTAATATATTCATTTATCTACATAAATATATATATAATAGGCAGATATTCATACATGCATTACATAAAACTACATATTATATATATATGTATATGTATATAATTATGTATATATATAATTATAGATATATATAGCTATACATGCATATACATACATGTATTTATGTATATATTTATATAACTCTGCACACAGACATATCTATATAAGTTAGTCTATGCACTCGAATATTATAGTCTTATTTTTTTAATTATGTGTAAGTTATCATTACATTTTTCAACCCAAGACAATTTATATTTTATTCTATATATGCAGTGGTAACCAGAAAACAGAATTATTTTTCCATATAATATATCATTCAAATTTATCAACTCTACTGCTATAATTGATTTACATATTTGAAACAGTGTTACATATTTCGTATATTATTGACGCTGGTAACATGTAAAACCACTTAACAACTAAAAAGATACTGTCGCGGAAACACTATTTTCCATCATACTTTTGTTACTTGTGCTCACTGTATTAAATATAGATCCTTACATGATCTGGCTGTATCACTGTTTTGTTTTAAATAGCTAACAGTTGCTAAATACTTATTAACGTCTACTGATTATAAATAGAGACGGAAAAGATTTTAATTAAACAAAATTTTAAAATTAGTGAAGGCCTGTAATTTGTCTTAAAATAATTACGAGAAAAATACAACGGAACTATGTAACAACAGTAGGAGGAAACAAGGTAAATACAAAGTAAAGAACATATCAAAATAAAACTATTTTGGAAGTTTAAAATTTGACTAAGGTTTATTCAATCTGAAATAAAACAGATTACAACATGATGTCGCAATGATTACTCTAGTAACCTTATGTGACAGATATTTACACTGCGAAACTTACTGATATAAGGTGCCTTCAATAAATTTCCAGACTGTTTTGTACAGGTATTTATAATTGCGGTAGCCTTTTAAAAATTCAGTATGTTATTTCTGTATAACTTATGAGATTACTGACCAATTTTTATGATGTAAGGCTCAAATGAACAGCCATTTCATGAGTTCGAATACACTTTAATAAAGACTTTTTGTTCTAGCTGGTAAATTCCAAAGATGCAATCTGGACCTAAGGATACTTTATAAGAACGATATGTAGTAAGAGTATATATACAACTAGGAGAAAATGCCACAAAAACACATAGAATATTTCAGACCGCTTTTGGACCATCTTGCATAAATCGAGCATCATGTTTGTATAGTGGCTTAAGAGACCCAAGAAAAGTTAAGGAAGCCTGTGGGGGATAATGAGAAATATAGGAGAAGTAAGAAAGTCTGACACCAATAGTTGACTGACAAATTAAGAATTTCATGGTCCGTCGTATGTCTATAGAAAAATTAAGTGCAAAGTTTGATGTCATTGTTAGAACTGTACACATGATTATTCGAGAGGATCTGAACATGCTAAAGGTTTGTGCGAAGTTTGTCCTAATAAACCATTCCGAAACTCTATCCTTGCCCCATACTATTTGACTGAGATAGACATCAAGTTAGTTCCTCACCTTCTTATGTTCGAGACCTTACTCGCCATGACACTTTGTTATTTCTTAAGCTCAGAGAAAGACTTAGAGGCAGTCGTTATGAGACAAATGAGATGATGAAAGAGGATGTGACGATGATCATTGACACGCTTACACAATATGACTTTCATGGATCGTCCAGAAGTTGTTGCAATGGTACAACAAGTGTCTTGCAACCGAAGGTGATTACTTCAAAGGAGACAAGAGTCAACAAAATGTTCCATATGAAAAAAATCTGAAACTTATTTCTAGCACCTCGTATTTTGAACATGACTAATGATTTTCTCAAAGTGGGACACAAATCCTCGAAACAAAAAATAGCCAAGTACAATATAAACGTTTCATTCGATACATCGAATCTGCTTATATTAAGACCTAGCATCACTTGACCACAATATAGGGAATTTGGTTTCCTCCGGTGGTAGCGTAAAATACTTCACTTATCCAGGAGCAGTAAAAGTTATTGAGAATTTGTATATTCTACAGAATTTTAAATGTTTCACCGGTGTCGGCGCGGCTGCTAATACGACAGCTCTCTTAGCTATCAGTCTCAGTTGTATAGCAATGGACTATATTTACATTTTATGATTTTCTTCATGCCGATAACTATCTTGATTTAATGAAATATTTTCTGAGAACAACAGCAGTTGAAGATGTAACTCTGATACATTGTCTCTCGATTGGTTTCCTCGGATTCAAGAAAACCCTTAATTCGTATTTTCTTTGCAGATTTTCGCGATTAGAAATATGAGATGATTTTACTTTTATTAGAACCTCTTTCACACCAGACATTTTCGAAGGTTTTGATATATATATACAGGCTACAGGTCTCGCTTGTCGTGCTTTATCATGAGCATAGTATATGCAGTCAGAGATTGTTATTCAAATTTCAATAGCAGAACAGTGTTTCTTAAATCAATATTTTCGCTCAGAAAGATAAATTTACATTGCGAGGTCGCGCTCTAGTGCTTATTTGATTAATAAGTGAAAGATTAAACAAAGAGTGCAAGGAGATGGTTTTAGAAATAGTTTCACCAGAATACTTGCACATTGATACTCTAGAGGCAGTTTTCAAGCTGTTAGGGAAGCCTGATGCCGGAAGGTATTTTTTTTTTTTTAGTTTTTAAAGTATAGGATCTAGGTAAGCTGGGCGTTTCTTAATATTTATAGTAAGGGTGAGAACAGACAACATGGCTTGAAAGTGTGCAATATTTTTAATCATATCCCGAGATGAGTATGGGTTATTTTCAGATCCTCACGTTTAGCTTCAGCCCGGATAGGCGCATATGGAAAAGACTGTTTGTAATGTCTTATGTAGAGTTTGAGGCGAATTGTCACACCAGCTGTTCAGTATTCTCGGTTAGCTTTTACGCGTCCTCCTGGTTGTTTGGGTATTGGAATATTAATTACTTTTTATTAACTACAGTATTATATATTATCAAAACATCGCTAATATCTTCTTCTGCACCACATGTTTTCCACTTCTTCTAGATGAGTCTATATCACTCGTTCAGTGATTTCTAACATTTGTTTATTTTTCTGACGTACATGCGAAGCTAATTGATTTTCAGCAGAATCGACACGAAGCCTGATCGCTGAGAATTTAAATGTGATCCTCTCGCGCTGGTCAGCAGATGACTTTTGACCCCGCTGAACTGGTCTGGCGGTTGATCGTTTATCTTTCTCCGAGAGGACTTCACATTAATTCTAAGCGATCAGGCTTCGTGTCGATTCTGCTGAAAATCAATTAGCTTCGCATGCACGCCAGAAAAAGAAACAGACTCAGGAGTTCTAACTACGAAAAAGTTAATTTCACGAAAATTACAAGTTTTTACATATGAGAATCGTTCAGTCGGATTACATCAGAAACATCAAGATTCTCCAAAATCGTATTCTTCGCTCCCCAGGATAGCGGTCCGGAATGATTGGGGGGTTATTGGCATTCTTAGAGTGTGTGTTTTTTACGAGATTTGGCTTCAATCTCCTAAAATGCCTGGGCATTCGCTTAAATACTAAGGTAAAAGTATTGCTCAGGGCAATCCGCTAGACCAACCAAATCTAACACGCCAAACGGTTAATTCCCAACTCTTTTCCGTGTATGCATCACAACAAGTCGTCCATAGCCTGCGAATCTGAGACCAACACTAAATTTCTTTCACACGCCCTAAAACATCAATCCTGTCACTCAGAAGGGCAGGCGTCTGAGCAGGTGTTCCTCAGGCAAAACGCTTTTATTCCACCTTATTCTTACTTTTCCTGTCATTTTTTGTGAAGAATAAAATATCTGTCTGTTTTTACAAAGCACAATAAATTCGTCCCATTTGATAGGTCACCCGCCGCTGTCCGGCATTCACTCAACGTTTAAGAGACAATCTCAGGATATTACCCGGCCTTACTCAGGGTTTTAGGGGATTTTAATCTCTCCAATGTGGAATAATGTCACTCATATAGGCAGCCACGTCATAATAGTTAAAACTATTTGTACTTTGCTTATAACAAATAAAGCAGTTGAATTCTATTGATATCAAAATGTGGTCAGAGTTTCCGAGTAGCTAATAAGAATTTTAACACATTCTTTGGGAACTGTGTTTTTGAATTCGTTTGGGAGGCGGGACGGAAACATGGTTGTCTGTTTCAGGAGAAGAGTACTAGGGAATCTATGTTTCTAGCTGCGTAAGTGTGACTCGCAGAGCCAATAAATTATTGTTGGGGACATTAAAGTAAATAAAACCACGTTTATTGACGTGTGTATCCAATACATTTGTGTTATCCAAGATATAATTGATTAAATTACAGTTATGATTCGAGGAGAAGGGTAGATAAAATAAATGTAGGTAGTGAAGAAAGGTTAGTTTAGTGTTTATGAGTACCAGATCGTAGTAATCTCTATTTTTCTCTCACGGAAAATAGATTTAAATATTTGCATAAAGCCGTTCGAGCCGGATGGCAGTCAGAGAAGTTTGTTGTCATATAAATTTGTTAAATTATTAAAACTAAGAGAAAATATAAATGTTCGTATCTCATTAAACAATTAAGTATTTTAGCATGTCTACATGAAATATATTTTAGGTTGTTGTAAACGGCAAACGAGATACTCTTTTGAAATTGAGTTTCTCTTTCTTTGACCTTTATATTAACAGCCTTTTTTTTAGTATTTAAAAATTATTAAAATGATTAAAAATTCTAGCGCAGATAAATAAATATAGATTATATAATATATACTTAAATATATAATTGAAAAAAAACTTTTCGGCAGTAATATATATATATATATATATATATATATATATATATATATATATATATATATATGTGCGTGTGTGTGTGTGTGTGTGTGTGGCTGTGTGGTTTTGTCGGTGCGTGCGAAAAGTCTCTACCAAAATATATGAAACTGGGTAGTGCTTTTTGACTCGTATGTTCCAGCCTATGTTTCTAAAAGTTATCCTGATGTTTGGACACGTTTTCTTCTAGTTTCTGGTTTTACAAGAAATTTCTTTACTCTTAGGACAAACGCCTTCCACGCTTCCAGTTCCACTTTGTTTATTTGAACTCTAAATCTTTGATGCGTTCTACTTCTCCCTGGTCTATCAAAGAAAAGCTTGGCCTTTAGTTAAACAGTTATCCCGTTGCAGTCAGCTTTAACGAAATACTTGATTAAGCCGAGTCGAGCTTAATGTGCAGTCCCTGAAAGAGTATTCAGTGTTGGGCTAACAGAGGGTCGTGTACATAATTTCTTCAGTTGTAAGCCAACAATTTCGCACAAGCCCGTCCTTTTTCATTTATGCTGAGCATCAATCTTCTGAAAGATTTAAAAATTTTATTTCGCTTTTTGACATAATCATTCAATCTAACCGGGCCTGAACTTCTCTTGTCATCAAAAATAGTTTACAATAAGATCATTGCCTTTGACCGCTATCAGTATCTCAGGGGTATATGAAAAGACAAATAAAAAAACACATTTAGCAATAGCTACAAAATACTTTAATTGGTTGTGCAAACCAATGGGTTTTATTTATCGCATGAGATTTTTTCGAAATAGGCTGAGAAACGTAGAGAAAAATTTGCTTTTGTCCATTATAATCAATAAGCAATAATTTTGTAGTACAAATTAGAAATTAGTCCGAAATAAAAATATAATATCTATGAGTATTTATCAACCAAACAAAGCAAGGCGGTCTACTAGTACATATTTAAAAGTAGTCTTGTAAGTATGTGTTAAATATATCTGCCAAAAACCCTCTCTTGATACTTGGTTGACAAAGTGGAGATTTGATATAAACAGTATTCGAAAATTTAGTACACTTACATTTTTGTTTATTTGGCAAAAATGTGTTATTTAGAAATCAAGCTTGGGAACTATACCGTTGACGTGAATAGTATACATTAAATATAACACTACTCCTGCTACTTCTATTGCGCATGCGTATAATTAATGCCGGGCAATGCTGAGCAACTCCGGACAGCCTCCTGGGGTATATATATATATATATATATATATATATATATATATATATATATATATATATATATATATACATATATATATATATATATATATATAGCTTAAAGTAAAAGGAAAAGAGACAGAGCAATTCCACAAAAGGAGACTTATCCGGATAATGCCAATTAGGAGGAATAGGAATACACCAGACCAAAACATCTTCGGAAGACCAACCCAACAATATATTTGGAGAAATATGGAAATTTAAAGGACTGCTATAAACTATACTTCTTGTATCTCTTGGCGATAAGAACTACTACATAAAGTAGTTATGGCGGTTCGATGGACCTGTACCTCGTGTTCATAAACGAGAAAGTATGTGTTCAACTTTCTAGGCCTGGCCTATATAAACATAAATTTGATGGCCTTTATAATCGAACTTCAAGAAATTTAAAGTTTTAAGGTGGACTCTTGAAACTACCATTCATAGTGAAGCTATCCTTTAATTTAATTTAAAACAAAGGGTATTTTGTTCTCCGAATTCTTACGCTTTCCCGGCTTATTCTACATCTATTTTTTATACGGATATATGTATGTGTATGCGTATATGTATGTATATATATATATATATATATATATATATATATATATATATATATTCTCTATTTTTTTATTTTATTTTATACGAGTCAACTTACCCCTCACTCCTCAACCCCATTTCCTGCTATTCTACCCCCCACAACTTGTCTGTATCCCTTTCTTTTACGCACTCCTAATAATTAGTATTAACAGTATTTGCATTATTATTATTGGTAATAGTGGTGCTGATGGTGGAGGTAGTGGTAGAAATATTGTTACTACTGGCTTTATTATTATCATTATTATAACTGCACTGTTTTTAACGATATTACTATTGCTATTATTATTGTTGTTTTTATTATCATCATTATTATTATAATCATCATTATAATTGATATCATTATTATCACCATTATCATTACCCCCATTATTAGCCCCGGGATTGCTACCATAACCGCTACCATTATCTCCATTTTCACTGTTATTAACAGTATTTTTTTTATTTAATTTTGTCACAACAATTGGTAACATTATATTGAATGTTTAATTTTAATGTTTGCTTTTAATCTTGCCTTTGTTTTTATTTTATTTATTTATTTTTTTATTTTATTTTATTTTTTTATTTATTTTTTTTAATACTACACTTTACTTCTAATTTATTTTCAGCTTTATTAATGCTATTATTTTTATAATTGTCATTACTATCATCTTTAATAATATTATAATTTCCCTACTATTATTTGGTATTTTTACCACACTTATAAGTAGCTATGGTTTCCTCACTCCTTCACATACTAACATCAATATGTATACTTAACCTTTTACATCAAGTTATACGCACTCATAGTCATTGCTACCCTAATCTCCGACTGCTCCCTTATGATCATACTCCCTACGTCGTAACAGTAGAAACTTATAAATATATTGCCTCATATTACCTTCCAGTTTTACAACCTTGCAACCCCCCCAAATTAATAAAAATTACCCACTCCATAGAAAATAGACACCCCACAAACCGTTAAAAAAATTACCACGCAGCAACAATACACGACCTATTTAACCATAATACATATACCCCTTAATCTCAATACTATGTTAAAGACCATATATATATTCTTATATATCATACTATATATAATAAGCGTCTCCTTATTTATTTAGAATTCAATAAAGATTCCCCCCAACAACTTATAATTCCTCTTAATATTTTTCATCCCTAATTAACCTTACGCTAGACGCCGAATCTTCCCCATGCTACCTAGCACCTTCTCTAGTCCTCTGATGTGGAGTAATAGGCTTCAAAATGCCCTGACATAAAGAGTCCCGTCTATCCCCCAAATTTTGTCTGTATTCCATTATACAATAAATGATCCATTCAACATCTACCAATATATAGTTTGTATCTTCCTTCATTTCATACTCTTGTTGTCCTATTATATATATATATATATATATATATATATATATATATATATGAAAACTTTTAGGATAATAATTTTATAAAGCAGTTCTTTTATTATAAATTGTTGATGTTTTTTATAGTAAACCATATATATATATTTTTAATTACATTTTCACCCCAAACAAGGCAAATTGCCATTTGGTGTAGGGGGCTACTATCAGGGGCAACAACTACTGGGGTACTATGTAGCGATTTGGGCAGCAAGATGTCGGTTCACGTTACACTTGAACTTCTGCACGTTAGTCCTGTTGGGGAAGCAGGGACCTGGAATGGAATATCAAAGTCTAGCGGTTCTGGGAAGAAACTATTGGGGTAAAAAGATCTTTTACATCTGGGGATCTCTACAGTGTAGGGGGGGGATTTAACAGCCTGTCGGGTTTGTCGAGGGTGCTCACGTCGTGGGGGCACAAGTAATTGCAGGTCGTCAGAGCATTCACCACAAAAATACTTGTAGAAAAGGCAGAGGGATACAACATTTCGTCGATGGGACAGAGGTTGAGGTTTAGATGCCAGTTCAGGGTCTATCAGGTGTGCAACTCTCTTTTGAACCTTGTCAAGGAGCAAGACACTAGTAGCAGGTGCACCAGCCCAGATGTGACAGCAATGCTCCATACATGGGCGAATGGTGGCCTTATAGAGGTGCAGGATACTTTCGGGTGTTAGTAGTTGTCTAGCACGGTAGAGAGAGCCCACCTTTCTTGCAGCTGCCCTGGCAATGCCTTCAATGTAATTGTTCCAACTCATGTTTCCTGTGAACGTTCGGCCAAGGAGTTTGAAAGATGTACTCTCAGATAAAGAGTCGTTGGCCATTGCTATAGGTGGTAGAGAGGGGGTCTTGTAATTATTGAATTAAACTAGTTTAGTCTTGGCAGCATTGAACGCGACCAACCACTTTTGCCCCCATTCCACCACAGATTGGAGGTCTTCCACTAGTGTTTCTGCCATTTCTTTAGAAATGTGTTCATTCGTCTTCCTGTCGTGCCTGCCATAGAGTGTAGTGTCATCATCATATATACAAATCTCAGAGGCAATTTTTTCGGGGAGGTCATTTGTGAATATCAGGAACAATAGAGGTGCAAGGATAGAACCCTGTGGCACCCCCGCATTTATATCATATTGTTTAGATGTACGCCCGTTGAGGACAACCTAGATTTTTCTCTTATCTAAGAAGGATTTAATTATGTTAAGTATTCTACCAGTGATACCGTATTGTCTAATTTTCCTGAGGAGACCCTAATGGCATACCCTGTCAAAAGCCTTAGATATATCTAGAACTACCGCTCTGCCCTCCCCCCTTTGTCCAGTGAGTGGGATATACGTTCAGAGATCACAGTTAGGATGTCTGCTGTTGAACGGGATTGTCTAAATCCATATTGTTTGTCAGTCAGATGTTTAGCATCTGTAAGGTGATGGACTAGACCATGGTTAATAAAGGTCTCAAATATTTTGGCGAAAAATGAGAGGAGGCTAATGGGGTGATAATTTGATGGGTCAGTCTTTTCGTAAATATTGAATACTAGTACAACAGAAGCAGTTTTCCAACAGCCTGGAAAGCAAGCTTCATTAAGGCATTTGTTGTAGAGTTTGAAGAGAACTGGAGCTACTTCGGCTGAGCACTTTTTTAATAGCACAGCTGGGATAAGATCGGGTCCACATGCTTTTGAAGTGTCAAGGCTTTTTATGATAGCATGCACCTGAGCAGGGGTGGTTTTGATATCGTCTAGCGTGGCGTCTGTCCGCATAGGAAAGTTAGGTAGGGGGTGGTTGGGAAGGTCCAGTGTGAGTTGAAGGCAATCCGACTGGCAAGCATGTTAGCCTTGTCGGTTGCTGAGGAGATAACCTCATGATTGTTGGTTAGTGGGGGAATTGTTGATTGCCCATTATTTACTACGCTGTTGTAGATTTTCCAGAAGTCTCGAGTTCCTAGTTTTTGTGCTTCGATGCGCTTTTTAGTGGTTTCCATAAATTCTCTCTTAGCTGTCGCTATTTCTTTGTGAACGTTATTTCTAGCTTCTATATACTTCAGTCAGTGAACTGGACTTATGTCGGTTAAACCTACGGTATGCATACTACTTTTGAGCAATGGCAGTTGCGCAAGTCGACGTAAACCATTGGGGAGAGTGGGGCTTACTATAAAATTTCCGCATGGGAACATGCGCTTCAATTGCAGTTTTGAACCAGTTAGTGGTCTCGTTTGCACACTGTTTAGCAGGGAGAGAAAAATATTTCTCCAGGGGGCGTCTCTGATTAGTTCCCTGATGGCTTCCCAGTCAGTCTTTTTATAATATCTCGTTTTTTTTAGCACTGGCTCTTCAGTTTTGGCTCTAGAGTTTAGGGCAATTCCAACCATTATCACTGCATGATTAGCGTTCCCGAGTGGGCTGTGGGCCTTTGTTATGCAGTCATCGGGAACTGTGGTCAAAACAGATCTAGAAGTTATGCGTGTTGTTCTTCCTGGTCAGGAAAACGGGTTGGAAACGTAACTATTTGTGATAGGGAGTGAGATATAGTGAAGCTATGAGTTGCGCTGCCCGCTGCATCTGTGTAAATAGAGAATGCAAGCCAGTTTTTGTGGTGGACATTAAAGTCACCAAATACATGTGTTTGTGCGCTAGTGTCGAGGGACAGTGCCGTGTTTATGCTGTCAGAGACTTTGTTTATTATGGTGCAGTCCTGAGTTGCGGGACAGCGGTAGAGAAAATAAAAGTAGCTAATATTGTGTTGCATGTTTAGTCTAAAGCACATAAAGGCTTGATCATCTGTTTCTAGTTTTGTTTCTCTAGTCATGGGGAGGGTATTACGAATGTAAACTCCAAGTCCGTGCATGTGTCTGTCAGAGTCCTTACGGCAGAGTGGGAGATATCCAGGCATGTTAAAGTGGATGGAGGAGTGTAGGTTAGTTTCACTTAGTGCTAAGATATCCAGGGTATTTGTTAAGAGAAATACTTCAACATCAGCTAAATTAGTTCTAAGTCCACAGATATTTGTGAATGCAAGCCTCAAGGGAGGAGGCAAGTTGAATTTGTTTGTCCCTATGCCTGGTTTAAGCTTATTTTTAGATTGTACTGTCGTCATATTTTTTAAGAGTTTCGGTTTAGGTAAAGGGGAGCTAAATAAGATTTTATGCAGAGCATCAGACCTGCATCACAAGTAGACCATCAGCTGAACTTTCTCCAAGAATTATTTTCTTAGAATAAACATTTGACAACGTGCAGAAACAAAAATACACTTTTAAAATATATTTTCTTTTCTGTTTTTCTCCTTAGTTCTTATTTAACGTTTAAATAACAAATTATACAAACATTTTATATAAAATAATTAGTTAGAAAAATAATTCTATTGGGATGTTTTTCGGCCGACATTTTGCAACATAAACGCCTGCAACGGGGGAGGGAAACATGGTTTAAATATGTGATTAAAAGACCATAAATCATGAGGGGGTAGGAAAAAATTAGCATGGGGCAACAAATAAAAAGAAACAATCCCGGCAAACACCTATAGATTCCAAATTATGGCATTTTTCTTCTTTTATACAGAGACGGTTGACGTAAAGTAATAAATACCGCCTGGGCAATGTTCATGATGGCTGACTTATGAACCTGCACATGTCCTGGTGTTGGCCTTTTTTGTGCCTACGTATCAAAGGAGACACGTTGGAAAATTCTCAGAAACAAACACTGAATAATTTGTCCAACTTAGTCGGGCTTGCAATGACCATTAAAATACTAAATAAACCACAAAAAATGGGAACGCATTTATCGTCCCAAACACCGTTCGAACCTTAGATACAAATTAGCAACGTGAAACGGCTGTAGAAATTTGATGTAGAAACTCCTAGATGTCGACACTAATTTACATGTACTTCACAAATTGGGGGATATTTTTGAAGGACCACAAGAGTCTTACCTTAAAATGCCAGAATTGTATCACTTACACATTTTCCAATTGTGTGTAAAGTATAATCATTGGCTAAAAATGTCTCAGTGATACGTTGGAGTTGTGCATCTAGTTTAGAATTGGAGTAAATCTACAAAGTCCCATGCACTAAGGTCTTGCTCATATTTATTTTTCTAATATTAGATGAAAACTAAAGCCATCTAATGTATTGATCCGATGTACGCTGGTAATAACACTAATACCAGATCTATCGACGAGAGCATCTAAGAACGGTAGAGATCCATTAGCCTCAACCTCCATAGTAAATGCCTATGCAGGGTGAAGTAAGTTTAATGTCTTCAACAACCCCTCAGCTTCTGTACAAGTAGAACACATCACAAAAATGTCATTCACATAACGAAAATAACACATCGGTTTAGGAAACTGATAAAAAATCAATGGATCCGGAAATCCAACAAAAAATATTTGTCAATGTTCAACCCTAAAGGACTTTCCATTGCTGACCCATCAACTTGACGATACATGTTCCCGTCAAAACAAAATTCAATTGACTTAGCTTACCCGATGAGCTCAGGAGCATTATGCTCAGAAATGAGGGATTGGTTAATAGGCTGTCTTGCAGCAAAAGATGGCATAGTGTGGTTGAAAACAAGGGGCTTTTCACTAAATACTGAAAGGATTCTTTATTTTTTCATAATGAATTTCCCTCGTTCCTTAACTTTTGGACGCCTGTAATTTAATTAAAATTTATTTATATGTAAAAAAAACTAATATGTATTAAAATCAAAAATTAAAAAAAAAAATATTTCTTTAACTACCATTACTAAACATTAGAAAATTTACCAAAAATTCATTTTTCTTTTTCATAGATAAAATTAGAATCCATTAAAAAAATGATCGATCGTTCCTTAACATTTGGATGCTACTGTACATTTAGTCAGTAGAAAAATACTTAAAAGAAAATATAGAGCGCTTGTGTATATTAGCGATCAATGTAACTGACGTGTTTCAGTTTAAAAATTATTACTTACTTATGCCTTATGTCGAAATTAACATAAATTTCAAATATAATTGAAGATGAATGAATAGAAAGATAATTACAAGAAAATATTCAACGCTTGCGTGGATTATGGATCATTAAAACCAATGAATTTTAGCCGAAAATATTCCAACATACTTACGTGCCATGTCGAACATAGTGTAAATTTTAACAATTATGGAAAAATTACAAGACGCTTTGCGCTGTTTGGACAGAAAATGCGCATAAATATTATATTTTAATGCATAAAAAACTGAAATATAGGTGTGCAAGTATTATGTTTTTTTTTCTAAACATATCACCTCTTGTAAAAAACAAATACTCGAGATGAGACCGACACAAAAACCTAAAGACTATGAGACCAGTACGATTACTATTAAAAATGATTAAAATAAACGCATTCCAGGTTAAAATAATATAATATCTTAAATGTTTTGTCGAAGTTAGTATAAATTCTAAAATTATGAAAAATAAATCAATTGAAAAATAATTACTAAAACAATAATATTATTGCGTAAATTAGTGATCTGTAAACACGTGCATTTCAAAGATAAAACATTATTTCGTACTCACGTGTCATCTACAAATAAGTGTAAATTCGGAACTTTATAGAAGATCAATCAATAGAAAAATAATTACAAGAAAAATGGATGGTTTGATAGATTTGAGGCCATTCAAACCATCTCATTTCAGATAAAACATTATTACTGACTCACCTGTCATTACAGAATTAGTATAAATTCCAATAATTTTGGAAATCCATCAATAGAAAAAATATTCCTAGAAAAACATAATAGGGGTTATTCTGCAGTTTCTCATTTTTAAACTAACACATTTTAAATGAAAATAGTAACCTATATACTGGTCATTTCAAAAGCGGATACAAATTCTAAAATTGGAATATAAATGAATACAAGAAAAAAAGATGTTTGTGCAGATTAGGGATATTTTATATCAACGCATTTCAGTACTTACGCGTTATGTCTAAATTAATAGAAATGTTAAACTTATGCAAAATGAAATAATAGAAAAATGATTACAAGAATATAAAGAGTGTTTATATACATAGTGTTTCATTAACACTAACTTATTTTAGATGAATACTTTAACGTACTTTTTGTGTCCTGTAAACATGTGTATCGATGTAAGCAGATCATTGAAAATGAATAATAGAAAATATACGATGCTTGTAGATATGAGGGACATGTGAAACTAACACATTTTTCCAGAGAAAAGAGTGACATCTCGAAATAAGCCAAAAGAATACGGAAATTACTTAATACAAAAAATAGATCAAAAATATACTGCTTGTAAATATTTCGGATGTTATACCAAAGATATATAATCATGCTGAAATGCGTATCAATTCGAAAACATGAAGAAATAAACAATAAAAGATTATTATAGAAAAAAATAGCTTGTATAGCTTGATATTTTATAGTTTAAAATTTTAGATAAAAACATTACTGTCGGATTTTAAGAGACTAAAGTGGGAGGGGAGCGTTCCTGCAACTCACCGAGTTAGGCCTGAACTCGACGTAGAAGGAAAAAACAATGCAACTCTTATCTTACGTGGTGAATCCTTCACGGCTTTTCTCGGTTAACTGGCGTTGCAACGAATTGCCTCGTTGCTTACAACGACAGATCGTCCTTGAAAAAGTAACTACGAAACATATAACTGGACTAGACAAAAAGACCAACAACATATATAGGGGTGTTTTTTATAACCCATTAGTCGATTCTATGCAAATGGTATCACATCCAACCCACGTGAGTTGTCAACAAACAAACACTATTATAAAATCAGTCGACCAAGCACTTTCAAACCTTTCGCTTGAACGACTGCCACACATAATTCCATTGCTTCACCCCTCCACATTGAGTTCTGGTGAGTAAATTTGCCACATTAACTATTTATTTGTCACGTCGAAACTAAAATGAATGCTAAAGTTATGGACTATAGATCAACAGAAAATAAATTCTCTTTTAAGAATTAATAAACTTAGTTTTTGTAGTGCTTTAGTTAACTCCATAATTTAAGGTTGTAAATAGCTCTCTGGAAGCGTCATAACTTAACTTCATTCGAGGTCATTGATCCAATCGATTTTCCCTATTCAGTACATGTTTCCTTTAAGTGATACGTAAATTATTACAATCGACCTCATTTGTTTGAAAACAAATGAGTTCCATTGTAATAAGATATAAAGAAATAACTTTTATGATAATATTTATAGTATACCTTTATAATACTACCTTATTATTTTGCCCCCTGCCAACGATTTTTAACAAATACTAGAACAATGGATACAAAATTCAGTATAATACGTGGAAATAAAATTATTATATTTATATAATAATAATAAAATTATTTTATTTATATTAAATAGTGCTCAATTCTCAATATGTAACAGGTATATGTGATAATATTATTTTACTTGTATTACTATTTATTTTTAATAATTTAGATTTAATATATATGACTACTGAGGGAGAGGAAGAGAGAGAAAGAGCAGTAGGTAAATAGAAATACAAATGATAAATAGAAAAAACGAGGGGGTGGAAAGACTAAAACGTAGATTTAATTTCATGTGTTTATCTTTTTAATAGTTAACTTTTTATGAGATTTTTTTATCATTTTTTGTTACAAAAACTGAGCATTTCATCCAAGTCAAATACTGAAACAGCATTAATGACGCCTTCTTACAGACATACAATTTATTTTATATTTTTTTATGATTTTAAAGTAAGTAAAATATAGTCTTAAAATGAGATACAAGTTAGAAGAGAATTATTTTGGTAGGCTGGAAAATTGTTACGCAAAATGTTTTCATGAACTTTAACAATAAAGGAAGAACATTAATTTCTAAATAATTGTCACATTTTATTTTTAAGGTTTCTTTCAAAAGGTGCGATTGGTTTCTTTAAGATGCAGAGCATGAAAGAAAATTAAAAAGTTTTGTTTCCACGCGTCTTAAGTCAATTCTTACTTACTTGCCCAACACATTTTTTCTGGAAAAAGATGGGTTGTCTCTTTTAGGGCATAGCGATACACGGTGTAAAATAAACATAGAAATCTTGGTAGTTTTTACATGTCATCCTCTTTGCTCTACGTTATCAGGATTTAAAATGACACCTCTGAATAATCCCATATCAATTCCCTTCTGGTGAAAACAATGCGGTATCTATCAGATTTATCTTTGCAAACACGAGGATCAGTTCGTATTATCAAACAGAATGCTTTACTCAATCCACGTGTTAGACTATTCTCGTTCTATCAGTTGGGAGTGGAGGGAGTCAGCAATTCGTAATTTAGGTGGGGTTTCGCACGCAACGAATTCGACAAGGATGAAGTAGATTTAATGTTATATAGACGTAGTATTGGACCAACACTACGCAAGTCGAGACCAGTAGTTCGTGGAATTGAAATAAGACGAAGTTGATCGATATAAATAGGTTTTCCTTGGTTGTTATATTGGATTTTGTCATGTGTTTGCCGTAACAAGACTCACATACCCGCAACTAAGTATAAATTAAACAACACTAAAGGTAAACCATAGTTAGGTCTAAGAACATTAGATGACTTAAATATAAATTAAAATGCACTTTTTCTTACACGTGTATTCACTTAATTAAACCGTTGAAAAGGTGTTGAGAATCTATGATCTATGATAAATATTAGACAAGGTTAAACATTAAGAAAGAGTATAATCTATATAATTGTCACAATTTTTTTTTTAAGAAAAAGTTTGTAATAGTAATAACGCGCATTGAAAAAATGTTTTAAAACCCGTGTAATAGAGTCAATTAATTAGGAAAATAGACACATTCATGATGTCTATTGCAATTAACATAGTGATATAGGAAACATTATTTTCACATTATAATTACTGAGAAACGCATGATACGTCTCGCATTGCATAATATATATTGATATTTTGTTAAGAAGGATTAACTTATGTTATTTTAGCTATATAAATAAACATTCCGTTATAACTATGCAAATTAAAGCTAAAAGAAAACACGAGCAATAGTTTAAAAATAACTTGTCGAATGCATATGAGGAATAACGTTGTGTCTAATAGATCGTAGAACATATTGAACGAAAAAACATATGTTCATGTTCTACTAAAGAGCAATATAAAATATCTACATAAAGGTTATTTCAATTATTTTGTAGAATTCACGGGATAGACTTGAATGTGGATTATTACAAATTATTCACATTAAAAAAGGAGTCTATTTGCTAGTTTGTTTTACTTTGCATTGTCTCGCTCAGTTCACAGCTAAACGCAGACCTTGTTCATGAAAGTTTGCATTTCCTACTGAATTTTATCAAACTCGGTTTTCAAATAACTGTTTTGCGTTTATAAATTGTTTGATTATACATTCCTGTTTAATTGTTTTATAATTGAAAATAATTATAACAAATAAAAACAGTTTAAACAATTGGGAAAATTGGAACATAGTGATTCTATCGTTGGGATATCTATATCAGCAGACTCTAGATAAGGAATAAATTGATGTATTATTACGTCAATTACAACGTTCTATTAGACCACGTGATAGTTACCATAATTAGAGCAAAATATATAGTTAAATGTTGTCTATATAAAATCATGAAGATGGTGATGTGTTTCAAATGATACAATTTTTGTCGGATGTTTGCAAGACTGGTGTAATGAAAACAGGACAAGGAATCCCGTTTAGTAAGCTTTTATTCAATCAAAAATTCTACTGCTCGTTTACTTGACAAGCAGAAATGTACAGCTTTTGTAGTTTGGATTATCAAAGAAGAGATAATCCATACTCACAACATTCTCCCTCACCAAATTTCTCATTGATAGGGTAGAAATTCCGTTAAATGGCCAGGATCCCGACGAGCTCGCAGTAACCGCCTCGGCAGTGTATGATTCGGAGTCGGAGTACTCAAACAGAAAGGCTCTTCAGTGTGAGCCCGTTTGTGGGCTCTTAAATACCTTGCTCCGAAATGTTTCCTCAGAGAGGCAGGCTGCTTCGCGCCAGAGTCATTCTCTTGATAAACACGTTTTTTTTTGTGCTAGTCCCTCGTCTCTCAGAGATTAATGTGTTGGTCCATCCGAAGTGTCTGATGGAGCCCCGAAGTGTCGGGATAAATTTCAGCGTCTTGATCTTCCAGAGGAGTTTCAGTGTCAGGAGGAGTTGAGATGTCCTCAAGAGGTTGCCAGCAGTCCTGGTACGTCTTCGGCAGGTACCAGGTATCTAAGAGACACATTTGTGGTATTTTTGGCGGTACACTATAGGGATCGAATGGCGTATAATGCGACAGGAAGGAGATGTTCCCAATTATCAATCGAACATCCGTTATTTGATGCAGGCAATTGAATGTTCTTCCAAATAATACCGTTATATCTTTCGCATTGACCGTTACCATTAGGATTGTAGGGGGGAGGGTCCGGCTTATAGCTACTCCTCGTTACTGTAGAAATTGTCGAAGCTGCTCTGACATTACAGAAGCCCCTCGGCCAGAATCTATATAGGCTGGAACTCCAACGATAGCGAACAATGAACATAAGCATTGTATAATTGCAGTAGCCGATATGTCTGAGCAAGGAAAGCAAAGAGAAACCGTGAATATTCGTCAACAAAATTTAATACATATCGGTGCCTTGTTTTGCTTGGTAGCGGTCCTTTAAGATTTAGTCTATCGAACGGTTGTGTTGCTTTTATGAAAAGACCAGTCCTGGGTTTATAAAAGCAAGGCTTTATTTCAGCACACGTTCAGCAGGAATTTGTAATTCTTATTAACTTCTCCACCGTGAAATGTAAGTTTCTACAACTACAGCATTACCCATTCGAGTAATGCCCGGGTGACAGATATTGTTATGTAGCGTTCGAAGTTCAGCCAAACTTGATGCCGTACATCATACTCTTGACAGTGTATCAGCTGTTAATTTCTCCTTGCAGGGTCGATAGCTGACGTCAAAGGAGACACAAGATGGTTCAATTCTCCACCTCACTATTTTCTCATTTTTTATTTTGCTTGTAGTCTTAGAGTTTAACATATAAGCGACTGATATTTGGTCAGTAATAAGTTTAAAATGGCGTCCGATCAGCTATTTTGTAATGCTTCGACTTGAAAAGTCATAATGCCTCGACTATGGCGTAGGCTCCTTTTCAATTGCGGGGTGTCGTCGTTGATCCCATGGGGGTCCTTGAAAAAAGGCTACAGGACAATTATCTTGTCTCAAAGAACAGCAACAGCACCGCCTGACGCATCCGTTTCAACAAAGAGAAATATTTTGGTCCGTTGTTTTTGTTGATTTCTCGATATCATTTTTCAGTTCCTCGAATGCTTTAACAGTTTGACGAGACAGAGGAAACGTCTCTACTTGTGTTAATAGATGTATCTTTTTTCTGAGAACGATGCACTCTATTGGGAGCAGTGAGCAAACATGCCCATAGCACGTCGAAAGTGAAGGCCGATTATGAGGAACAACTATCTAAAGTAAAGGTTTCGATCGATCTGTATTATATTTTCCGACGGCGGACGTGAACCGTCTGAGATTTTCGTCGTGTTCCTTTTTATTATGGCTACATACCCTGACGTTGTCAATGTACGCAAATGTTCCTTCCAGTTTTTATCCGTTATGATTTGGTCGACTATACTTTGGAAGCTGTCTTCCCCATTCGTAACACCAAAAGGAATCCTGTGAAATTGATATAGTCAACCGTTCGTCTCGAAAGCTGTGTATAGCTTGTATTTATGTCTAATGGTGATCTGAGGGTACGAGCTTGTCAGGTCCAGAGTGCTAAACATACGATATTTGGCTATTTGGCCTATCATTTCATCTATCCTGGGTAGTCGGAAGGCATCCAAAAGCGTAAATCTATTTATGGTTTCGCAGTAATCTATAACCATTCTCTTTTTATGATTTTCAGAATGATTAAAACTACCTGAGTCTTTTAAGGTAATATGCTAGGAAGGATTTTACCCTCTTCGAATAGTCTTTTTATCTTAAAGTCAATATAGTTTTATTATAATAAAAATGTCTGCTTCTCACTGCTATGGATTTGCAGTTTTCAGTTTTTTTTTTTCGAAAAGTGACGGGTACTGAATTTTTGCTGTCGCCAATCAACAAATTTTCAATTCAGGCATTGAGACGCCAAACGAAATTTCAATCTGTGAGTGTTGCTGCGAAGAATCGTGTCTCAGTATTATTTAACAACAAAGGTGTTTCATTATGGATGATTTAGTAATTTTATAGGAAACGTCATTCAATAGTAAGTTCACTAAACAATAACTACTTACTTGTCCAGACAAAGACGCGTTTGCCATTGTTACCCTGCTGGGGCGGGGACAAAATACAATTTGTTGGTTTTTACCTAGATTTTTGATAAAAGTTTCTGAGCTGCCGGTATCGAGCAAAGCATTCGTTGATCTCCCGTTAATTTTCACTTTTACAATAGATTTTGAAAGACATTCTGGAGAGACGGCTAATGTTGCAGATATGTTTTGACGAGTGCCTTTGTATCGGGCTTTAGAAGACATGCATCTCTTTGAAAAATGACCCAATTTTCTACATTTATGAAAATGAGTATCTCTGGCAGGGCATGAAACTCATAGGTGTTTAGATAAGCCACAAAAATTACAGGTGTCTTATTTTAAAGCGGCAGTGACCGATTGTTCTTGAAGTTTCGTCGGACTGTCCTCATGAGGGGGGCAGTAGGAACAGGTGGGTTTAGCGTGGCACCAACTGTATCTGTTTGTAAATAAGACCTGGAGTGCTGTATAGCACATTCGAAAGTATAGACTTGCGCGTAAGCTGTTCTAAGTGTAAAGGTCTTATTCTAGAGAAGACGTTGTCTTACCTGAGCATTACGTAAGCTGTTTATGAAGGTGTCTAAAATATGTTGCTCTTGGGCTTCTAATGATGTCATTGAGTAGAAGTTTTAATATTTGTCCAGTGGCCGAAGTAAATGCTCCAATGGTTCGCCTGATTCTTTTCGGCGAATCGTAAGTAAATGTCTAGAAAATATCTCATTTTGGGACTTCATGTATTTAGCGTTCAGTACATCAATTGCTTCTTCGTAGGAAACGCCATCCGAGAGACGTTCCTTAACTTTGCGATACAGATAGTTGGTTATGAACGTACGCTTATTGATGAGAAGTCCCGGTCTTTCTGAATGTAGAACCTCGATGAAATGTGGAAATATCTCCTGCCGATGTTTCTAGCACTTGTCGGCGGAATCGCTTTCTGAATCTGTTGTAAATCGCATCGGTCGAATAAACTGTAATGAAAACATGACTAGAGATTCCGTCTACTTGACAAGCGGAAATATACATTTTTATAGATTGAATAATCATAGAGGAGATAATCCATGTTAACAACAATTCGCATGTAAGTTTTATTGTGAAATGCCTTACGGAAAGTAAAAAAAATAAACTAGTTTATCTATTTGTAAAAACTATTAATTGGTAAGTCGTTCTAAAACAAACAAATGTTTTACGAAGAAATCACACATCGTCTTCTTAGACAGACGTGTGCCTTTGCGTTTAACAAATCATGAAATATCACTGGGGAGCGATACAGCAATAATTCGATTCAAATAAATTTCTTTGTGCATGCCTATGTTGGATCTCCATTCTTTGGTCGTCGCGTTTTCATGTGTTTTTTTTTTCATCGTTCAATTGTTGTGTAGTCATATGCAAATTATAATTTACATATGAGCAGATAGCTCATATTTATAAACTGACACCAACTAGAAGAGGCTGGTTGTTGAACGCTTACTTGGCGTTATACCCGACATATCAATGGTGTTGCCGATGGGATACTTTCTGGTCCGTGAAGACCCAGAATACGTAGATACGTGGATTCTTTGCATCGCTTCTAACGCGAGATGCAAAAAGTTGACAGGCAATAAACATAGCAGAAGGGAATATGAAATCACCAACTTATCCATGGCTAGCGCTGGTTGTGAAGCAATTATTAAAGTTGCTACAATGGTTTACGCTGGAGAACTAGAAGAAATGACTTTCAAAGAAAGTCAGGTTATTAAAGGAAACATGAGGCTGAAAAAAAGACTGGTGATTGCAGAAAGGATCAAGTTTATGGCAATGAAGCAGGAAGTGGATGAACTGATAGTAAAATATTTACACAGCTTAAGAAGTGCGAGTAAATACTATGAATGCTAAAAACGAGAAACAGAAGGAAAGGCAACAGAAAGAGTTAATCTAATTAAGATAAATTGAAGGTATGCATAATTAAACATATATATATATATATATATATAAGCTAATTAAACGGTTACAACTTGCAAACATGTCCTTAAATATGTGCGTATAATTTATACATCAGCAGGAATGAATATATACTTACAACCTAAATAAAAATAACTATGGCAGAAACGTATGTGGTAAACACGAAAAGAAAAATTGTACATACTGTGGACAAATTCATGAAATGAAAAAAGAAAAATGCCCAGCGTTTGGAAAAAAACATGTTCAAAGTGTTTAAAAAAGATTTCAAATAAGGATGTAAAACGAAAAATGTGGGAGAATTAGAGAATGAAAATAGACAACTGTTGAATGTAAAAGAAGATACAAAAATAAAAATTAAATCAACAATTGTGTTGTTGAAATGCAGATAGACACTGGCAGTGAAGTGACTATATTACCCAGATATGTGTGGAAAAAATAGGAAAACCATTTTTACAAAAACGCAACATAAAATTACGTGAATCGATTATAGCAATTATGGTACCCAATTGCCGAAAAACGCATGAACTATTGGGGAATGACGTATTAAAAATAAATTCAAAGAAGTTGATTGACGAAATAGAAATGAAAAAAAACAGGAAAATTAAACAAATTATTAAGCTAGCTTAAAATTAAAAGAAAATGTTCCCCCCTCCTACTACGTAGAGAGAAAAGTACCAGTGCATTAATTACCGTTAGTAGTAGTTGCAAAAGTTAATAAAGAAATACTTATTAGAACCTGCCCCATCAGGAAGAAGTAAATGGGCATCACCCATTGTGGTATTATAAAAAGACGGTGACTTGAGAATTTGTGGGGATTATAAAATAGAGGTTAACCATAAAGTTTACGCCAATTTGTACCCTATTCCGAATGTAGAAGGAGCTTTACATATACTTACCGGAATGAAAGTATTTTCGAAGATAGACTTAAAATCAGCTTACCACCAAATGCCCATAGATGAAAAATTTAAAGAAGTGACGACTATAAACACACCTATAGGTCTGTTAAGGTAGAAAAGGATGCCGTATAACATAAAAATAGCAAGTGCAATTTTTCAAAAAGCTATTGAAAAAAGTAATAGGAATGTTGAAAATACCATCTGTTATTGGGAGATTTAAATTAAGATAATTTAAAGAAAAAAACTGAAAATATACTGAACCGGCTAAGATACGCTGGTATGACCGTAAATACAAAAAATTATGTAAAGAAGCAACAGTAATGAAATATCATTTTGGGATTATTCAATATAAAAAAGGGATCTCTCCAGGTAAAGCACTAATAGAGAAAATCCTAAAAGTGGCTACACACAAAAAAATAAAAAAGTGTTGGAGTCTTTCTTGGGTTTGGTAAATTTTATAAAAAAAAATATGTACCACAGTACAATGAGTTGACAGAACCATCTGCGAAATTAAGGAAAAAATGCGGAATTCATTTGGTTAGAACATCAAGAGAAAGCCTTTGAAAACTTAAAACAGATTCTGGTGAGAAAGCCAATAGTACAAATTGTTTACCTTAAGAAGGACATAACTCTAACTACTGACGCTAGTGAGCATTCCGTATCTGGTATTTTACCACAAGATTGTCATTCCGCGATGCACTTATCAAAGAGATTAACAACGACTGAACACAATTATTCGAATATAGAAAGGGGGGCATTAGCCATAATGTGCACAACGGATAGTGCAAGCGAGTTCTCGATGGGAAAGAATTGTTGAAAATGATTACAGACGAAATAAAATGGCTACTGAGACTACAAATGACTCAGTGTTAAACAGAATAGTGTGGAGGATAAAAGAGAGTCGCTGGGGAAATTCTTCAATAGCTGAAAGACAATTCAAAGAAATAAGACATACACAGACTATAGACAACGGGATAATATATAATGGTAGTTCCCCCAGAAACAGGAGAAATATGTTATAAAAAGTGTACACGGTGTCGTACATTGTGGAATGGCAGCTACGCAAACAAGATTTAAATTTGAAGCTTGGTGGCTGGGGTACTCAAGAGGCATAAAGGACTACGTAAAAAGATGCAAAAGAATGCACAGAACTCAGGAATTTAAAGCAAAAGGAAATACATGTGTGGCCCCGAGAAACAGATCAGCGAAGCAGAGTACACATGGATCATGCCTATGTCAATGGAATAGGACTATTATTAATATTAGTAGAGGCATATTCAGGTTGGCCTGAAATGGTGAGAGTAACTGATACAAAAGTACCACTGTAAAACAAATAGTAAGAGTAATATTTTCGAGAAACGGGATACTGAGAACATTGGTGACAGATAACGCGCCAGAAGTTTCGGATGGGGATGCATGAATAGCTAAGAAATATAGAATGCAGACCTATCAAGCTCACAGTTACCAGATAGCGCAAAAGATGGTCCAGACGGTAAAGAAGGGCATATAAGCATGCTTGCAACAGAAGGAGAAAATCGATTCTTTACTACCAAGACTATTACTAATTTATAAAACAATTCCGCAAACAAGCAAATCAGAAAGTCCATCTGCCTTAATAGTCAGACACTTAAGATCATCTTTGTTGATGTCATATGCCACAAATTAAAAGATGTGGCACAAAAGAAATAGAAGTACAGAAGCCGAGACAGCGGAATTTATTATGCAGTAAGGACATGATAATATTAAATAAAGAAAATGGGAACAGTGTTCTCATGACGACCAAATAAGGTCACAAGGAGAACAATCAGATTAGGAAATGACTTCAGAGCTGCCCATTATTGCCGTAACAGAAAAGTTACTTCAGAATGAGCCTGTGGAAGGAGAAGTTGAGAGAGACGAGGTGGAAGAGGAAGAAGTAGAATGGGACAAGGCGGAAGGGAAGATCAGAATATCCAGGAGGAACATTGCGATTATAGGGAAAGACGTGATAGATCAAGATTTCCAAGGGAAAACAGAGAGATAAAGGAAGGTGTTCAAGAGAATACGAGAAGAAGTACAAAAAGTACTGGCGGGATAAAGTGCCACTGTTATAGGGAGATGTAGTGATATGCAAATTATAATTTACATATATGCAGATAGATCATATTTATAAACTGACACCAACTAGAAGAGGCTGGTTGTTGAACGCTTACTTGGCGTTATACACAATATATCATGTTGTTTACCTCTAAACAAATAAAAGTCACGAATGCAGACAGGAGAGACTTGTTGGATGTTTTCAATTGTTTTTTTTTAATATTCTTTTTCAGGATGGGAGAAAACAAATATTTCTTTTAATCTGAATTTAATATCTCCTTAATTATATTACGTAATTTTTTTTTACACAGTGATCACCACTTATCAAAGCCCGGAAGCAACTCAGGGATAAGGGTTATTGCAAGTACATTACGTTAGTGTGGAGATTTGATGAAGTGTTTACTTAAGGGAGCGGTTCATTAGGAATTTGTTAACATTGGACTTGAACACATCCAAGTTGTAGTCCGGTGGGAAGCAGGCAGACGGAACAGAGTTCTACAGGCGTGCAGTTCTAAGAAAGAAGCTTTGTTAATGGAATCCACGTTTGGATTTAGGCACAGATACAGAGTGGGGGAAATTTTTCACAGTGGATTCAATTAGACGGGTGTTTTTCGTGAAAGATTGTCGAGGGGGGGGACCAGAGATTGGAGTTCAGACGTGCACCTGCCATGGAAATACCGATAGAACAAGGATAGGCTCGCAACGTCTCTTCTGTGGGAGAGACGTTGCAGGGTAGAGAAAAGGGCATCCGCCACTAAGCCACGAAGTCTATTTTGTACTCTGTCAAGGCAGGATAGGCTGTTTTTAGCAGCTCCTGACCAGATATGGCACCAGTATTCCATCCTTGGACGTACTTGGCTTATATATAGATAGAGAATTGCATCAGTAGTGAGATATCTTCTGGAGCGGTAGAAGGATCCCACAATCTTTCCAGCGACCTTGGCAATAGACTTGATGTACGTGTTCAATTTCAGATCAGGAGTAAAGGTCAAACCCAGAAGCTTGTCAAAACACGGAGCCTCTCCAAGACGAGAGCCATCCATCACAATTGGTGCCATATGGGGATCAGAGCCTTGACCTTGTAAGGATAGGAGTTTGGTTTTGGTTGCATTAAAGGTAACCAGCCACATCTTCCCCCACTGAACCACGCGCTCGAGATCAGAGGAGAGAGAATCGGAGAGAACTTTGTCATTTACAGCCTTTGATGTGTTGCCGTAGATGGTCCTGTCATCAGCATATATGTCAACGAATGATTTAAGTATGTGTTTAGGGAGGTCATTAATGTAGATCAGGAAGAGAGTTGGGCCCAGGATTGACCCCTGAGGGACTCCAGCATTTATATTGCAGGCCTCCGATTTTTGTCCATCTACCACTACTTTTATGAGCCTATCGGAGAGAAATGATTTAATGATTTAGAAAACATTTCCAGTTATGCCGTAGCTGGAAATCTTGTGAAGTAGACCCTTATGCCATACGTTGTCGAAGGCCTTTGATATGTCAAGAGAAATTGCCCTAGAAAGGAAGCCTTTGTCAAGAGATTCACTAATCCTGTGGGATATAACCGTCAGCACATCTGCGGTAGATCTTGCAAAGCGAAAACCATATTGTGTGTCACTAAGAAGGTTATTCCTGCTGAGGTGGTCGACTATTTCTCTATTTAATATGGATTCCAGCAACTTACTCATAACACACAGGAGACTTATTGTTCTGTACTGAGAGGGAGATGACTTTTCACCTGAATTCTTAAATACAGGGCAAACTGATGAGGTCTTCCAGGGAGTCGGAAAGCACTTCTCCTTAAGGCAGTGCTTAAACAGTTTCGTAAGTATGGGAGCAAGTTCTGGTTGAAGCTTTTTTAACACTATAATTGGGATGCCATCAGGGTCAGTTGCTTTACTGGAATCTAGGTTCTTGATTAGCTTGGCGACCTCATGCATTAGACATTTGTCGACGAACCATGTGTTTTGACGAGATAAACTGAAATGCCTATATTGTGTAGGCCCATCTTGTGTAGTGGCTCCCCGAATGCAAACTGTTTGAAATGTATTCTCTATCCCTTTAAGCACGTTATAATTCCTTATCCAATCGAAATCTGCGTCGAGCGCGAGTTTTGTACTTTCGAAGCAATAACTCTAGGTGAACATATATCCTTTTATCTCCGTTCGTCGTCAGGCTGTCCTTTCATGCAGTCAATAACATATTCTCGAAATCCATACTAGTTTACATAAGTCTACCTTCCGTTGTTGGGCGCAAATATATAACATTATATTGCACTCACGACTTTTACATATAATTGAAGTCTATAAATTCTAAGTAAATTGACTTAAATATAATATTGTTTTTAGAAACTATGTTTAGTAATATCATAAAGAATAAAAATTATAAGTACCTTATCTATGAATGTAACGTACACAAGAAAAGACACATATGCCCTTAATGACCTTTCTATTTTATTTAAATGATTTCAGTAGTACCATTACAGAGAATAGTTTATTCTTCACTATATATATGAACACTAGATTCATTTAATTTTAATGATTTAGTAAATGCTCATAAAGTGCTCATATAAAATTTCTCCTTGCAAACCTCCCGGATATTTCAGTACTTAGTAAAACTAACTTGCACCCCTCCATCCTGTCTAACATCTTTAACGTCTGGTTATCTTCCGCTTTATCATAATTACTCTGACAGACATTATCACGGACTTGGAGTCTATATTCATAACATTCTCCCCTATGACAATGGAATCTAAACTAGAATCAAATGATCAGGCCTTCATGTGCTTTAACCAAACTTTCCAACATAGTGTTAGATACCTACATTCTCTTTATCGCTCTCCCCCGATTCAGGACTATAATCTAATTCAACTATGTATAATTCTCCCTTGACACTAGCGACCAAGTACATGTAATTAGTGACTTTAACGCACACCACAATAATTGGTTTGGCTTCTCTAACAACACAGACACAGTTAGTAACATGATCCATGACTTAATGTATCGCACTTGATACAGAATGTCATACCCGACCCGTCTCCCATATCGTCAGTGCCAGAATGCCTCACTTCTGGATCTGGACAACAGTTCCTGGGGATTGTGTAACAAATGACCATTGCCCACTCGAGAATGCTGTTCATGCTTTAATAATTATAGATATTAATCTAGAGTATCCTCCTCATTGTCCAAAACGACAAGGTAGTACAATAAGCCTTATTGAGATTGCTATCAGAGATGACCCATAAGGAAATATATTTGCCTTTTCTGAGAAACAGTGCGCAAATGAATGATTCAAAGCATAAATCGAAGCGCATGTTCCCACACAGAAGTTCTATAGTAAGATTTCACTCCCCTAATAGTTTACTTCTACTTGCGCAGCTGTCATTGCTTAGAGGCAACATGCATACCGCAGATGTATCCAGCGTAAGTCCAGTACGAATAGACAAAAGTTTATAGAATATACAAGTAATTTTAAGAACGAAGTTGCGAGAGCTAAGAGAGAATATATAGAAACCACCAGAAAACGCATTGAACTGCAGAAATTTGAAACTCATGATTTCTGGACAATCTACAACAGTATAGTAAATAATGAGAAATCAACGATTCCCCTACTATTCAACAATCATGAGGGTGTTTGCACGCCAACCGAGAAAGCTTAAAAACTTGCCCGTCAGTTTGACTCAGATCCAGCAAACCACTCCCTCCCTGATTTTTCTTTTGCAGAATAAAAATCACATTAGATGATCTGAAAATCAACTTATCAAGTACATGATATCATAAAAAGACTAAACACCTCAAAAGCATGTGGACCTGATCTTATCCCGGCTGCACTATTAAAAAACTCGCCCCGCTGAGGTTGCTCCAGTTCTCTCAAAACTCAAACTTATGCCTGTACGAATCATGCTTACTTGACTGCTAGGAAACCCGCTTCTGTTGTACCAGTTTACAAGAATTTGGGCGAAAGAACTGATCCATTAAATTATCGCCCCATTAAAATTTTTTCGCCAAAATATTTGAGTCCATAATTAATCAAGCTCTAGTCCACCACTTTACCGTTGCTGACCTTCTGATGACGATCAATACGGATTTAGGCAAGCTCGTTATACTGCAGATACCATAACTGTAATCTCTGGACATGTATGCAATGCCCTGGATAAGGCAGGGGAGGAAGGGCAGTAGTCTTAAATATAGCTAAAGCTTTTGACAGGGTATTACACAAGTTTTTTTCTCATGAAAATCTGATCCTGACGAATACTCAACATCATAATATCCTTCGTAAGTAAGGAAGTATCCAGAAGATGGTCGTACATCTAAATAATTTAATATAAATGCGGGTGTACTTCAGGGGTCGATATTTATTATTCCCGATATTCATAAATGACTTCTCCGATTAAATTTTATTTGCTGCGACATCACACTCTATAAAAGGCACGAGGGAAAAACGAATGAACACATATTCAAGGTATTACGGAAACCTCAAAGGAAGAAATCCAGTCTGTAATGAAATGGGGTCAAAATTGATGGTAACGTTCAATGCTGCCAAGACCAATCTCGTTTTCTTTTTTAATAATTACAAGAAATTTTCTCAACAATCTATAACTATGGCTAAAGATACATGTCTATATATATAGACAGTTGTCTCTACACAACCGTGCATGTTCATGGTTCAGGTTATTTCCTAAGAAATGTAACCGGTGTTACAAGAGATTCATATATACTCGATCAGTACAGTTTTTGATATAGATTGGTACTATATTGCCCAATTTTGAATAGGTATCCAGGAAGTTGTCTCAGATCAGTACTCTGCTCAGCGACAAATGTGGCGCTGAGTGTAAGACTTAATATAACCGTAATAAGACTTACGAGTATATTTGTTAAGTTTTTCATACGTTTTCATATTCTTGGTGGTTTCAAGTAGTTGTCTAATTGAGTGGAGAGCAACATGTAGGACGTGTTCTCAAAAAGATAGGATCATGTTAGAAAAGAGTAGAGATATATGTATCTCCTTTTTCTAAAGTGCCATTAATTTTCTGAAATCTTTCGTTTTCTTTGTTTTAGAAGTGGCAATTTTTTCTAATAAAACCTTTCAGCCTTTATCGCTAGGATACGTTATTTTTTGTATTGATAAGCATAAAAATAGGCATCAAATTCCATGAATATGTTTAACGTATCGCTATAATAAACTACCGTTCATTTCTTATAGATTTTGTTTGACGTCACTTATATTTGAGCTTGCCACGAACATATTCAGACCTTCTTTAGATGTTTTATCATTCTAGCTGTTCTTCCATTTGTAAATGCATTCTCAGCAATCGTATGATGACGTGATTTATAGCTATAAGCTTTATTTCTGGACAGATGTGCGAGAAGGGAGACGGAAGATGGATAATGATACATAGAAATGTGTTATTTTTGCTAACAGCTCCAATAATAAGTTCAGCCACGTAATCATTACATTATTAAATTGTAACAGCATTAACTGAGACTCCTAACTACTTCGCTCAATGACCTCTTTTAACATTTTGTTCAGCCGTGGTTACGCACTGTACACAGTAGAAGCGAATAACGTTGGTTTTGTAAAATATTGCACAAAATATTCAATATGTTCGTGTATCAATTGACAGATTATGGATGACTTATCATTACAGCTATTGTATTGTTTATATTTTAGTATCAAGAGAAGTGTTTTACTGCTTGTCTCATTGACCTACCCATAATGGATATTTTTTGGAGAGTGAGTGCGGACTTTTTTGTAAAAAAGAATAGCTCATGCTGCTGATACTCGTGTCCTGTAAATATTGCATTTCATTTTCCTCGACAGTTACCGCTTGGAAGGGGCAAGGTTTTACAAAATCGTTTAATTGAAGTATAAACGCGTCAATAGTTCGAGCAGATTGCTGACTGGCAGTTATTAGCTGATTTCTGTTATATATGACGATAACCGGTTTTATATAAGAACCGGCTTGTATTTTAACATCACTATAATAACCATTAGTATCGCTAATTTTGGCGTATATTGCTGGAGATGTTTTAACCCCATACTGATGAAGCTCGGCTAGGGCCCCTGTTTATCTGGAAATCTAGGCTCGTATCGTCTAGTCCTTCTCTGAGGGTTATTACATTGAATCCTGTATGCTGAAAGCGAATATCGAAGCCGCAGGCAGGAAGAAAAACACACTCGTAAAACTCTAGTCTGCAGAATTATTTTCACAAACTTATGTACAAGTACTTCTACAAATATCGTTCAGTTCTCCATAAGTTTTTAAAGTTTCAAATCTCTTTACAGACAGCGTAAGACGGGCGGAGGAGTAGGGCGTCTTCAGGGAACGGCGGTCTCCACACGATCTGTTCTCCCCGAAATCAAAAAGCAATCTCACTAATTTTCGCGCAACAGTAGTATATATCATGAGGTATGTGGATGGGATGGAAGTTTCCCTAGCCAATCAGATTTCGCTACGAAATAAAATCCAAGATTTTTGCGTGTGTGCAATCAATTCCCGAATCTGGGGTTCAATTCAAGATTAAAATCCCACCTTGAGGTCACCACCCATCACTCAGCCAGTACAATATGTTCTTCTAACATCCTCACATGTCCTGTTGTTGAGTTTTTCCAAATATCAAAATATCTCAGGTTTTTCCAACCAAAAAGCAAATATATCTATTTTGACAATGAATTAAAATAAATCTATATTTATCCACCCAAAATTCCCAGGGCACCTGCCGTTACCCGGGATCGGTCAAAATCTGCCGTTACCCGGAATCGGTCAATATCTATCTCAGCATAGCTATTCGGCTCTCCTCGGACATCTGGTGGGATCTAAAGCTCCCCAATGAACGATTACGTTACATGTAATGCTGGATGAAGTCAAAATGGTTGAGGAAGTATTCCCGATATCGCTGTCTTTTAGCAATTACAGTTTCCAATGCTTTTTTTTTATTTTATTTCAGAGTTTCTTATCTCGGAGTTTTAACAAAATAAACGTCAAATCTCTTTGGCCACAGTAGTCGTCTCATTTTTTTCTTTCGAATTTATACAAATAAATTGTCATGGAATTTTCAAGTCAAGTGTAATCCTTCGTAAAGGAATGATTCGAAAAATGTGCACATATGGATTAATACATAGTTTGTATTATCATATTCCAACTTTATATAGAGGTTCAAGTTAATCAAGAGGGCAGAAACAATGTTAAAACAATGACAGATTAAATAGAAAAAATAATATAGTGAGACTCTAGCAGACTTTTATTGTTAACTATAGAAGTTTTAGTAGAATATAACCTAGGACATTTCTACGTAACATTCATTTAAACGTTTCATTATATATCGAAATTGGAATTTGGCTGAAGCATATGATATTAAGACTTAAACTAAATTACTGAAATTATTGCTTGTTTCTTAATGCACGTTAATCAACCGTCTCCTAAAAATCAATGGACAATAATTATCCGATCTGTTACAATTATTGTACATATTCTTATAGTACATTTCGCAATATAGGGTTAATATTATCTTTTATTGGCCCTTTAATCAGGATGATCTATACATTAGATACATTTTAATAAATTGAACACGTCACTGTATTAATTCAATGATGAGTGTGAGATGTGACTGTATTTTAAAATACACTTTTTTTTAATAATTACATCATTTATTAAATTGTTTCGATATTCTTATTTTCTCTTGAAGATGCGAAAAGATTCCCTCTAGATACTGATAAATCTTTAATGAATATATATGTTAGGTAGTAAAACCTCGCATACTCCAAATATTGATCTGCATGTACAAAAATGGAGTGTAATCATTTTTAACTGCATGGGAACTTTGCGCGATGAAGAATTAGTGACGGAAATCTTTACTGCATATTTAAATGTCATATATTATGGACTTTAATGTGATATAATATATTACGGACTAGTGTTTTACTCAGTGGTATAGGTTGATGGATCATATGAAACATATTTTAGATCTGCCACATATATTGTTTTATTTCTGTAAATGCATAATGAAATACTTACAGAAAATATTGAAATTGATCTTCTTGGACTTTTACAATTTAGGTTCATCAATATTCATTAGGCCTAGCCTTGTATCGTTGTCCGGAAAACAACAAGTTCTAGCACCAGTCGCAAAGCAGACAAAGGGTAGAAAAAGGAATAAAACACGCCTTTTTTTTTTTTGCACATTTTGGAAGATCGGCACATTACTATTCGCCAAATAGCTCGAGATGTCAAGATTTGTACAGGGTCTGTGGAAGCTATCATTCATGACCATTTGCATATGCATAAGGTGTCTGCCAGATGGATTCCCTGGTTGCTCACACCATTCCAGAAGCGAGAACGCGTCGAGTGTATATATTATAACCTATGATTTTTTGGTGATTTTTTAAGAAAGGGAGGGGTTAAAATGTTTATACATTTTATGCATCGGCATTCACTTTGCCCGTACCTATAATATATATATATATATATATATATATATATATATATATATATATTCTAACTTTTTTATGATACTTTTAAAGCGATTTCTTCTCTTACGTGTTCAAGTGTACTTACTCCCAAGCACAGGTCAATTGTAACATTTTGAAGGATGCCAAATGACGCCTGCACATTGTTGCTAATACAATGCCGATAAATATTCGCGACCACAATCATACGTGCCTTCCATTTAAAAAGGTTTGTTCACGTGTGCGAATAGATATGCAAGCCCACGCGATGTTCTGGGTTTCCCTGCGTAGACTCTGTCCTTAAGATAGCCCCAATGAAAAAAATATGGGGGTCTTAGGTCCGGGATATGGGGTGCCCATCAAAATAAGTCTTGAGAACCAGAACTTCCTCATGAGCGACGGGAAGATGGTCTGGGGCTCACTCTTGAAGATTTTGAGGAACCCCACATACAGCTTCTTGGTGAATGTCACTGCTGCGCCAGATTCTTCGATGAAGATTGGTTCGATGATGCCTCTGGCCGAGATTACAGCCCACACCGTGCACTTAGGAGAGTGCATGGGCTTGGTGGCTACTTCATTGGATCTGGAGGACCTCCAGAAGACATTTGTCTTGGAGTTCGCCTTTCCATCAAGATGGCAGTGGGCTTCATCTGAGGTCCAAATGAGGTTAAGGAAACTTGGTGTCTCCTCGGTCTTCTCAATCATCTTGTACTCCGATAGTCCTCCTCTGCTTTTTGTCTGAGGCTGTAAGGGTCTGCAGCGTCTGTATTCTGTATGGGTAGGCCCTGATATCCTTCACCAGCACTTTCCTGCAAATCTTACTGGACATACCGAGGGGCTGACTTCGCTTACGCACAGAGCGTTTCAGACTCTACTTGAGAGACTTTCTCAGTCTTTCAACCAGCTAGGCTGTTCGCTTCTTGGGACGTCCCGAGTGGCTTGGACAGCGTTGAGGTTCTCCACGGTCCCATACTTCTCGAAGTAGTCCACCCAGTTCTGAATTCTGCTTTTGGATGGAGCCTTTTCACATTCGAACTGACGCATGAAACTGTCCTGGGTTTTCATAAACGAGCATGTTTTTTAGTAAAACTTAACACAGTGTATTCTTTGTCCCAGCTCTCACTGGGATCTTGGTGTACTCACGGTCGTTGATTCTGCCATGTCCTGTAAAATAAGGGCAATCGATGAATAAATAATGGAGATATCATATAAAGTGTACACAGGGCCCGTTTTTTTATTCACCCTCTATCAATATAATATATATTTCGTATATATATATATATATATATATATATATATATATATATCATATATATTTTAGAATGCATATATATTTATTCATAATCAATAGATACGTAATTCTAATATGCATTTTTAATATCCATAAATTATAATATATTTATTATAAATAGACATATATATATATGAAAAAATCCACAAATTAATGAATATATTTACTATATATATATATATATATATATATATATATATATATATTTCTGTAGTATATGTAAATGTTTTGTAATACGTTTAAATTTTTGATATATAACTATAATTGTAGTATTTATTCAACTATATGTATATATATTAATGATATTAAAATTAATGATATATATATATATATATTTATATATATATATTAATGATATTAAAATTAATGATATTTAATATATTTATTACACATGTGCTTAATTTTAAAAATAACTGTTTCAACGCATAAGCAAAACGATTTTAATACTACAATATTATAGATTTACATACACACCTGTAAAAATTCAAACAGTGTAAATATATATATGCAGACATATATAGATATACATATATTTACATATATATATATATGTATATATATTAAATATATATATATATATAATACATATTATATGTATACTAGAATATAATTATACATATAAATATATATTAAATGTATATATACTTAGTATATGTATTTAAATATATATTAATTCCTAATATGTATATATATCACTATAATATAATATATATATACTATTTATTATATAGATTTATTATATATATATATGTATGTATTAAGTATAATATATATTATTATATATAATATCTAATAATTTAATATTATATTAAGTATCTAATAAGTTAGTATATATATATATTATGTATGCATAATATATATGTTAGTAATGATTTTAATCATATATGTAATAAATATACGTATAAATATTCTCAATATAAATATATATATATATACATATAAATTTATAATAGAAATGAAATTTCTAACTAAAATTAAATGAGTGTGTTTTCGTTATGTAATTTATTGATTTAGCTCATATGTATAAACTTGCAAGGCCACCCGGCGTTGCTCGGGACCGTATAAAGATTTTTTTGAACATACCTGTTATTCTTAGGATAGAGGAATTTTTGATGTCTATATATCATTTGCCATCTTGAACAAAACAATATTTTACCTATCCTAGGACGGGTATTATATGTACGAGATAATTGTACGTTCCCTAGAATAGGAAAATGAAAAAAAATTCCTTTCCTAGGGCGGTTATATACAATACATATTTAAAATAATTTACATAATTTTCTGTTGTGCAAACTTTTCTATATGTCACAGGTAAGCGTGTGTTTGTCTTTACATCAGAGTGCTATAGTGGAGAAGAACCTTATTTCTCATCTAAAACTCATACTACCTGAATATATTACATGATTTTTTTGGTTTTAATATCTTTTAAGCACGCGGTAGGATGTTCTTTGTTTTTACACATGAGTACTATACTGTACAAGTACATTATTTCTTGGGTAGAATAATGTACGAGTACGTCATTTTTTATATATAGATGAAACTACTCGATAAGTTTACTTAATTTTCAGTTGTGCTAACTTTTCCGTTTGTCACAGGTGAGAGTTTGCTTGTTTGACATCAGAGAGCTACTCTAATATATTACATGAGTTTCGGTTTTGATTACTTTTATGTACGTCGCAAGTAAAATTTCCTTTGTTTTTCACATGAGTACTATACTGTACAAGTACCTTGTTTATTAGGAAGGATACCGCATAAGTACCTTATTTCTTGTGTAAGATCCTGTACAAGTACTTTTTTTTCTAATTTATAATCGAAAGAACTCAATACTTTTACGAAATTTCCTGTTGTGCTAAATGTTTTTTATGTCAGGGGTAAAAATTTGTTTTTTTATCCGAGTGCTATAGTGAAGAAACATATTAATTTTTAGATGTGAGTTATACTACTCGAATATTTAACGGGATTTACAGTTTTAATAACGAATCTACGTCACAGGTAAGATATTCTACTGCACAAGTACCTTATTTCTTAGGTAAGATACTGTGCAAGTTTCTTATTTCTAATATAAAAATGAAACTACTCGATTATTTTACATAAGTTTTTCACATGAGTACTATACTGTCAAATTCCTTACTACTTGGATAGAATTCCTTGTACACATAAATACATTAACAAAATAAGTGAACATTGTATGTGATTTTTAGAATATGGCATCTATAGATATATTCATTGCATATAATTCATAATGATCATTTTTTTTAGTTTTCGAGTTGATCAAAGACATAAAAAGATATAATCATATACACATAATTAAAATTAATAATGATCGTTTAATTAGTTTAGGAATGAATCTAATACATACATATATATATAAACATATACCCATCATTAAAATTCATAATGATCAGTTAATTAGTTTAGAATTGAATCTAATATGTAGAAATATATAAACATACACACATAATTAAAATTCATAATGATTGGTTAATTAGTTTTGGAGTGAATCCAATAATGGAAATACATAATCATATACGCATCCTTAAAATTAATAATGATCTGTTCATTAGTTTAGGAGTGAATACAATACATACAAATATACATATAGACATGAATAAAATTTATAATGATCGGTTAATTTGTTAAGGAGTGAATCCAATGCACAGAAATATATAATCATATACACATCATTAAAATTAATAATGATCGGTTAATTAATTTAGGAGCTGATCAAATAAATACAAATATACCGACATATACACATAGTTAAAATTCATAATGATCGGTTAAATAGCTTAGGAATGAATTCAATACAAAATCCCATTACTGGATCTATTTACGTGATTATTAGAATTTTACAAATAAGCCGATATATAATACATCCTATATATTTGGAATATGACATTTTCGTTATATACAGCAAAAACATTTTCCGTATTTTTTTTTAATATAAAAGTGGACTTGTATAATTATTAGGTAACATTAAAAATATAGGAATGTAACAAAAAAAAAAGAATGAATGAAATAGTGGAGCTCGAACCCGTTATATTGGTGTTAGTAATCGATGACGCTACGCGTTGCACCAACGAACAACTGCGTTAAACCTCTGTTACAGATCGTGCGCATACGTAAACGATGTCATTGTCGCTATGCTCGTTAAGTTGTCATTTTCTTTCAAGTTTGAGCGCTTTTTTGGCAATTGTTTTAATCAATTAAACACCCCTAATAAAATTCTGCACCCGATATGCAATCTTTTGAGCTACTGCTCCCCGTCAAACGACTATCCGTCTAGGAGGAGATACAATTTAAAAACGGAGACACACACACACACACACGCACACACACACATTGAGATTTATATATTAGATAGCAAGGTCACTCGGCGTTGCTCGGGACCTTATAAGACAAGGAGAAAAATGTTGAACATATCTGTTATTCTTAGAATAAAGGTAGTTTTTATGTTTATGTATCATTTTCTATCTTGAACTAAAGAATATTTTACCTACCTTAGGACGAGTATTACACAACATGGAACAACATGTATGGGATAATTGTACCTTCATTGAACAGGAAATGTGCAGCACGTATGTGGAAAAATCCTTACCTAGGGCGGGTAATGTACAATAAATATTTAAAATTATTACCATAAGTTTCTGATGTGCTAAATTTTCGGTATGTCATAGGTAAGAGTCTTTTTATTTTTATATCAGAGTGCTATCGTGAAGAAGAACCTGATTTTTATATGAATGTTATACTACTCGAATATATTACATGATTTTCGATTTTGATAACTTATGTACGTTACGGATAATAATTTCTTTGTTTTTCATGTGTACTTCACTGTACAAGTACCTTATTTCCTTGGTAGGATACTGTAGAAGTACCACTTTTTCAAATTAAAAATGTAAAAACTCGATACTTTTAAGTAATTTTCTTTTGTGCTAAATTTTCTGTGCGTCTTGAGTAAGAATTTATTTGTCTTTTCATCTATTGCTATAGTGAAGAAGCAACTTATTCTCACTTAAAATCATGTTATTTGAATATATATATATATATATAAGGTGATTTTAGGTTTTAATGACTTTTATCTCACAGGTAGGATTTTATTTGTTTTTCATATGAGTATTATACTACACAGTTACCTTATTTCTTGGGTAAGATAATGTGCAAATACCTTATTTATAATATATATATATATGAAACTACTCGATGACTTTACATAATTTTCTGTTGTGTGAACTTTTCCGTATGTCCTAGGTAAGAGTTTGTTTTTATAATAGAGTGCTATAATAAAGAAGCACCTTATTTCTTATATAAATGTCATACTACTGGAGTATATTATATAATTTTCGGTTTGTACGCAACAGCTAAGAGTTTTATGTACGCAACAGCTAAGAGTTTCTTTGTTTTTCATTTGGGTACTATACTGTAACAGTACCTTGTTTCTCAATTAGGACACTGTACAAGTAGCTTTTTTCTAATGTAAAAATGAAAGAACTCGATAGGTCTATGTAATTTTCTGTTGTGTTATATTTTCTGTACGCCAGGAGGAAGAATGTGTTTATTTTTTTATATGGGTTCTATAGTGAAGAAGCACCTTATTTCTTATATGTAAGTCATACTACTCGAATATTAAACGAAATTTTCGGTTTTAATAACTTTCATATATGTCACAGGTAAGATTCTATTTGCTTTTTCATGAGTACTATACTACACAAGTACCTTATCACTTTGATAGAATTTCTTGTACACATAAATACATTCATTTGATAGGATCTTTGGAATATGACTATACAAATATAAAAACATATATAATACATTACATTTATAATGATAAGTTAATTAGTATATGAGTGACTCCAATATATACAATATATACGTATATACGTATAATAATCATTCATAATGATCGGTTAATTAGTTTAGGAGTGAATCAAATACATACAAATATTTAAGCATATACACATAATTAAAATTTATAATGATCGGTCAATTTGTTTCGGAGTGGATCTAATACATAAATATATATAAACATATAACCATAATCAAAGTAATGATCGGTTAATTAGTTTATGAATGGATCCAATATATAAAAATATATAAACATATACACATATTTAAAATTCATAAAGATCGGTTTATTATTTTAGGAGTTGGTTCAATACATACAAATATGTAAACATATACACATAATTAAAAGTTATAATGATTGGTTAATTAGTTAAGGGGTAATTCCAATACATAAAAATATATAAACATATACACATAATTTAAATTCATAGTCATCTGTCAATTCGTTTAGGAGTGAATTCAATGCATACATGTATATAAAAATATACACATAATTACAATTCATAATGATCGCTTGACCCTAGCGGACTCAATTTTCGTAAATCGATACACATTAACACCTAAAGATTTCTTAGGCATGCTTTTGATTATACCCCTAACCCATAACTAAGCTTCTAAGTAAAAACTTACTAGCCATAGTCCTATACATAGATTTAAAGTGATCTATAATGAACAGCAACCCTTAATATCTTTCATTTGAAAGTTTATGAGTGGATCCAATGCATAAAAATATATAAACATATACACATAATTAAAATAATGATCGGTTAATTAGTTTAGGAGTTAATCCAATACATAAAATTCATAATGATCGGTTAATTAGTTTAGGAGTGATTCCAATACTTAAAATATATAAACATATACACATAATTAAAATTCATAATGTTCGGTTAATTAGTTTAGGTGTGATTCCAATACATAAAAATATATAAACATATACACATAATTAAAATTCATAATGATCGGTTAATTAGTTTAGGAGTGATTCCAATACATAAAAACATATACACATGTACACATAATTAAAATTTATAATGGTCTGTAATTAGTTTACAAATGACATTACTTGATCTATTTACGTGATTTTTGGAGCCGATACTATATATATATTGTAATATGACATTTTCGTTGCGTAAAGCAAAAACATTATCTCTGTATTTTTGTTAAATATAAGTGTTATTGTTTATTCATTATATAACATTTAGAAATCAAGAATATCGGAATATAAAAAAAGAAAGGAATTGATGGGGATCGAAATCGAAACAATTGTGCTAGTAATCCGTCACGTTAGCCATTGGATTAAATGGACAATCGCTTTCAAAGCCTTGTGAAATATCTTAATAAATACATTTCTCTTTTACTGGATGTAACGAATGCGCATAATGACGCCATTGTACTACGCTCGTCAAGGTTTTATTGCTTTCAAGTTTGAACCCTTTTTTGAAGCTCTTCGCAATTATTTTAATCAATTACATGCTCCTTATAAAATTCAGCATCAAAAATGCACTACACTGTGTGCCAATTATTCCTCTCAAAACCTCAATAACTACCGCTGTTAGTATGCTACGTATATCCTATAGATAATTTACCTCTAAGATAAATGCCTTGTCTATTTTGCATGACACTTTTTTTGTACTGTTACGTAAACCCTCTCTCTCCTGATCACTATCTAACCAACTGCTGTATTTCCTAAGTTTCCATTAAATCAAATCTATTGCACGTAAGTTGCAGGTGTCCTTGCTGTCAACCCTTGACCCTAGCGGACTCAATTTTCGTAAATCGATACACATTAACACCTAAAGATTTCTTAGGCATGCTTTTGATTATACCCCTAACCCATAACTAAGCTTCTAAGTAAAAACTTACTAGCCATAGTCCTATACATAGATTTAAAGTGATCTATAATGAACAGCAACCCTTAATATCTTTCATTTGATAGGAGTTAGTATTGCAATAATTGTTTACACAGACTGAACCGGTACTCATTTTAATACTACCTTCCGGATATTAAGAGCAAGGCGAAGCCATCCTCCTTCATTAGACGTCTAAAGGCAACTTACTCAATGTCTAAAATTCCATACATATCTATCTAACGCTTTTGACAGGGTATGGCACGATGGTCTTCTAAGGAAAATTAGATCATATGGTATCACTGGCATACTGTAATTAAATCCCTCTGAAGTAAGAAAAAAATCTAAGTTGTCCTCGACAGTCGTACATCTAAACAATATGACATAAATGCGGGAGTACCTCAGGGGTCTATCCGTAGGCATTTATTATTCCTGATATTCATAAAATGACCTCACTGATAAAATTATTTCTGAGATGGCTATATTTTCTAATGACACCACTCTCGATAACAGATAGGAGGGGAAAACAAATGAACGCATATCTAAGGAAATGGCAGAAACACTAGAGGATGACCTCCAATCTGTAGTGGAATGGGGACAAAAATGGATGGTCACATTCAATGCTGCCCAGACTAAGGTTGTTTCCTTCAATAAGTACAAGAAACCTTTTCTACCACCAATAGCAATAGCCAAAAACACGTTGCCTGAAAGTACTTCTTTTAAACTCCTCGGCTTAACATTTACAGGGAATATGAACTGGAATAGATGCATTGAGAACATTGCCAAGGCTTCTGCAAAGAAAGTGGGCTCTCTCTACTGTGCTAGAAAATTACTTACGCCTGAAAGTATTCTGTACATCTATAACGCCATCATTCTCCTATGTATAGAATATTGTTGTCATATATGGGCTGGTGCATCTGCTGCTAGTTTCTCACTCCTAGACAGGGTTCAGATGAACTATTATCTAGGCTTCAGCCTCTGTTCCATCGACGAGATGTTGCATACCTCTGCCTGTTCTACAAATACTTTAATCGTGAATGTTCTGCCGAACTGCAAACACTTGTACCTCCTCGACCCAACTACCCCCGACAAACCTGACAAACAATTGTCCCATCCGTTTACATTAGAGATCCCTAGGTGCAAGAAAGCTTTTTACTTCAACAGTTTCTTCCCCAGAACTGCAAGTCTTTGGAACTCCCTTCTGCTCTCCCAACTGTACTAATATGTAGAAGTTCAAGTGTAATGTGAACAAACATCTTTCTACTCATCTCCCTTCATAATGCCCCCGCAAATTATGTCCCTGATAGTAGCCCCCTACGACAAAGTAGCACAGTGTCTTGTTTGAAGTTAAAATTGATTTTTTAAAAAAAACTATTGCACATCGTCTAACGATCATCCGTCCAGGAGGAGATACAAATTGAAAAACGGAGGCAGACAGACAGACACACACATAGTGAGATTTATATATTAGATTATCATTAACATTTTCACACCATAGAAACACCCCCTGTTAATAATTAATACATCTAATCTCAATCAATAAATTACATAACGAAAAGACACTCATTTCATTTCTGTTACACATTCATATTTGAATTTTAACAGGCATTTCCTTTCCAGAAATAATATTAACTGTGTTCATCTCTTTTAAAATATATATTAACGACTATATGACGTTATTAAAAATCTTTTTCTCTAACAACGCAAGCTCCCTCCATTTTTGAATGACCAACGTCTTTTTCTGTTTCTGAAGTAGAACAGCATCACACTTTGCACATGAAACATTTCAAATATTTTGTACTGGTGTTTTTTGTCGTAATCTCATTCACCCAGAGGAAGTCTTGAAATACAGACGAAACATTGGTGATAACATAACTCGGTTTGTTCCTTTTTATTTTTATTTCTCTATTTTGTCGGAATACTGTTTCCATTTTTCTCATCAAATATATATGTATATTTATTTAATTTATTTTATAATCCGTATATATATATATATATATATATATATATATATATATATATACTAATATTATACAAGCAGGACCTGTGTACCGGCTTTAGTTAGTGAAATATGCTAGTTAAACCACATGTAAACAAATTTAAACTACGATGTTAGTGGGAACTTCTGTCGGCCTAATAAAATAGCGAACACTTGCGCCCGTGTTCTAAAATCAATATACTGTGCAAGAGTATAGACGTAGTTTATATATATTTACATATTTAAGAGTTTAGCTTTGAAATAATGGCTTTTTCTGTTATGAATTGTTCCGAAAAATAAATTAGGACATTTTATTAAAATAAATAAGTGGCGCAAATACATTTGTTGGGAAGTGATAATTTTATAATATTACTCTTTATAAAAATTCCTTTTTTTTCTTTTTTTTTCGGCGTAATAATTAAAACAAATGCACGTATTTGAGGGCTAAACTCTTCAAATTAATCCAGAAGTAATATTTCGACTGTAACCATATTTATTATGTATAAATAATAAGGTTAAATTTTCCAAACAAGTTTAATTTGTGGTTTCTCACAGCTTTTCACATTTACCATCATTTGACAATATTTCAAATTCTTGCCGTATTAGACAATTTCTTAAAGTTTTCTGTGAATGCTTGCCTACCTGGTATTAAAAAGTACCAAATACCTTTTTTACACAATGATCACCACTTATCAAGGCCTAGAAGCTACTCAGGGATGAGGATTATTGCAAGTACATTACGTTAGTGTGGAGATTTGATGAAGTGTTTACTTAAGGGGGCGGTTCATTAGGAATTTGTTAACGTTGGACTTGAAGAATCCACGTTGTAGTCAGGTGGGAAGCAGGCAGACGGAACAGAGTTCCACAGACGTGCAGTTCTAAGAAAGAAGCTTTGTTCATGGAATCCACGTTTTGATTTAGGCACAGATATAGAGTGGGGAAAATTTTTCACAATCGATTCAGTTAAACGGGTGTTTTTCGTGAAATATTGGCGAAGGGGGACCAGAGATTGGAGTTCAGACGAGCACCTGCCATGGAAATAACGATAAAACAAAGATAGGCTCGCAACGTCTCTTCTGTGGGAGAGAAGTTGCAGGGTAGAGAAAAGGGCATCCCCCACTAAGCCACGAAGTCTATTTTGTACATTGTCAAGGCAGGATAGGCTGTTTTTAGCAGCTTCTGCCCAGATATGACAACAGTATTCCATCCTTGGACGTACTTGGCTTATATATAGATAGAGAAGTGCATCAGTAGTGAGATATCTTTTGGAGCGGTAGAAGGATCCCACAATCTTTCCAGCGACCTTGGCAGCAGACTTGATGTACGTGTTCCATTTCAGATCACGAGTGAAGGTCAAACCCAGAAGCTTGTAAAAACACGGGGCCTCACCCAGACGAGTGCCATCCATTTCAATTGATGCTAGATGGGGATCAGAGCGTTGATGATGTAAGGATAGGACTTTGGTTTTAGATGCATTAAAAGTAACTAGCCACGTCTTCCTCCATTGTACCACGCGCTCGAGATCAGAGGAGAGAGAATCAGAGAGAACTTTGTCATTTATAGCCTTTGCTGTGTTGCCGTAGATGGTCGTGTCATCAGCATAGATGTCAACGAATTATTTAAGTATGCGTTTAGGGAGGTCATTGATGTAGATCAGGAAGAGAGTTGGGTCCAGGATTGACCCCTGAGGGACTCCAGCATTTAAATCCCGGGCCCCGATTTTTGTCGATCTACCACTACTCTTATTAGCCTATCGGAGAGAAATTAATTAATGATTGAGAAAACATTTCCAGTTATACCGTAGCTGGAAATCTTGTGAAGTAGACCCTTATGCCATACCTTGTCGAAGGCCTTTGATATGTCAAGAGCAATTGCCTAGAAAGGAAGCCTCTGTCAAGAGATTCACTAATCATGTGGGATATAACCGTCAGCACATCTGCGGTAGATCTTGCAAAGCGGAACCCATATTGTTTGTCACTAAGAAGGTTGTTCCTGCTGAGGTGGTTGGCTATTTCTCTATTTAATATGGATTCCAGCAACTTACTCATAACACACAGGAGACTTATTGTTCTGTACTGAGAGGGAGATGACTTATCACCTGAATTCTTAAATACAGGGCAAACTGATGAGGTCTTCCAGAGAGTCGGAAAGCACTTCTCCTTAAGGCAGCGCTTAAATAGTTTCGTAAGTATGGGAGCAAGTTCTGGTTGAAGCTTTGTTAACACTATAATTGGGATGCTGTCAGGGCCAGTTGCTTTACTATAATCTAGGTTCTTGCTTAGCTTGGTGACCTCATGCACGGATATTTGTATGTTACCTCGCTTGTTCTGTGTTATAGGATGAAATATGGGATGTTGATGGCCTTCGTCGCATAAGGTATAATTAGCTGCCAAGTTCTTTGCAAATAGTTTGGCCTTGTCTGACGCTGACGAGATGACCCCTGGTCCATTGATAATGGTTGGGATAGAACGCACACTTCTGTTCAGGATCCTATTTGTTATTTGCCAAATTGGTGGGAACCAAGCCGCTGATCAGCTACCTTGGATTTAACAGACTGAGCATATAGCTCTTTTGCATTTTTTATTACTCTTTACAGTGGTTGCTGGCGGTTCTGAAAGCAGCTTTAGTCTCAGTGCATCTATTACGTTGGTAACTATGGAAAAATTATTTCTCTACGCGATAGCAGCAGCACATTCTGGGGAGAACCATGGCTGGCTGTTAGGTTTTTGTTGGAATGGTTTAGATGGTATTAATTGGTCTATGCCTACAATTAACCCTTCGGTCAGATCTGATGCTATAGAGGACACTTCCTTTTTAAACATGGAGTGCAGAGCTAAATCAGATATGTATGTACGGAAGCTATCCTAGTCAGCCATAGAGTATCGGTATACAGCACGGTGGAGGGGTACGTCTGGGGACTTCTTACATTTCGTTTTTATCTTAACTGATACGACGGAGTGGTCGGAGGATTCTAGAGGAGAATAAACGGAACATGAACATAGCTCAGGGGAATTTGAGAGAAAAAAGTCTAGGAGGCTTGCATATTGGGCACACCGGTGGGTTCGCGAACAATCTGAGTGAGGTCATAAGCAATGGCAAAATCATGACAAAACCTCCCCTCATCGTCTGTCTTATTTGAATGGGTCAGCCATTCCACGTTATGGACGTTGAGGTCACCACAGATGTGGATGTTAGCCGAGGGATGTGCAGACAGTATGTGGTCTATTTTCTCAGATATGCTCTTAAAGGTAGTAACTCCGCTGTTGTGGGGCCGATAGAGGGCAAATATAAATGCAGTGGTGTTAGCAAGTGCAAGCCTGAAGCACATAAAGGGTAAATTAGGATCTTCTCCAGAGATATCCCTGCCACACGGGAAGCCATCCTTAATGTAGGTACATATTCCATGCCCATGGCGATCTTGGAGGTCAGATTTAGCTGTTAAGTTAGAGTATCCGTTAATTATTAACTCATCTAGGGAAGTGATCTGCCTGTTCAGGTTTCACTTAGAAATACTATGTTCGGTTTCGTCTCCTGTAATTCGGTTTCAACCTCTGGAAGGTTGGAACGTAGACCCCTGATGTTGGAGAAGGATACCTGGTAGTAGGGGTCTACGTTGGAAGATGGGGTTCTAGGTTTTACCGAGCTTTTATTCTGGAGATATTTCATGTTGAGGTTTTGGGATTTGTAGAATAGGTCGGCATACTTGGTTAGAGCAGTACAGAGAGGGAAAGTAAGAGAGAAAAAGACAGGATTTTTTTGTAGAACACGAAAAGGTAAAGCCGTAACAATTACCCACTAGTATGGCATGGAGAGGCCCCACCAGATACTTCTGCATGGTCCAGATCCACTCACCAGATGGCAATACAGCAGTCCCATTGCTTTGTCCTGCTGATAGGACAGCGTCCTTAGTGGTTTATGCAAGGTTCCGGTCCCTGACTATCAGGCAGATAACGTCAGCCCAGACAAAACGTTTACCTCCAGCACCCTTACTAGTTACATGGCCACAAGGACAGACATGGAGACAGAAAAATTTCCGACATCTTAAACTACTGGTCACCAAGTACTACCGACCTTTAAGCAGCTTTTTCTTAACCCTTTGTCAGAAAAACCACTAATTAAATGAGGACTGAGGGACAAAAAAGGAGAAGCGAGAGTTACTGGTGCTGCCGAAAACACATCCACTGTATTATCTACTCTCCAATTCATATTTAAATATTAAGTATCTCTATGAAAAGTGTCAATCATTTATATGTAAGGACAGTTGAGGATGGATCTTTTTTTTTATTATTACATTTTCACCCCAAACAAGGCAAATTGCCACTTTGGTGTAGGGGGCTACTATCAGGGGCAACAACTACTGGGGCACTATGTAGGGATTTGGGCAGCAAGATGTCGGTTCACGTTACACTTGAACTTCTGCACGTCAGTACTGTTGGGGAAGCAGGGACCTGGAATGGAATTCCTGAGTCTAGCGGTTCTGGGGAAGAAACTATATATTTTACATCTAGAGATCTCTACAGTGTGGGGTGGGATTTAGCAGCCTGTCTGGTTTGTCGATGGTGCTCACGTCGTGGGGGCACACGTGTTTGCAGTTCGCCAGAGCATTCACCACTAAAATACTTGTAGAAAAGGCAGAGGGATGCAACATTTCGTCGATGGGACAGAGGCCGAAGTTTAGATATCAGTTCAGGGTCTATCAGGTTTGCGACTCTCTTTTGAACCTTGTCAAGGAGCGAGAGGCTAGTAGCAGATGCACCAGCCCAGATGTGACAGCAATACTCCATATATTGGCGAATGGTGGCCTTATAGAGGTGCAGGATACTTTCGGGTGTTAGTAATTTTCTAGCACGGTAGAGAGAGCCCACCTTTCTTGCAGCGGCCATGGCAATGTCTTCAATGTAATTGCTCCAACTCATGTTTCCTGTGAACGTTAGGCCAAGGAGTTTGAACGATGTACTCTCAGACTAAGAGTCGTTGGCAATCGCTATAGGTGGTAGAGAGGGTTTCTTGTAATTATTGAATGAAACTAGTTTAGTCTCGGCAGCATTGAACGCGACCAACCACTTTTGTCCCCATTCCACCACAGATTGGAGGTCTTCATCTAGTGTTTCTGCCATTTCTTTAGAAATGTGTTCATTCGTCTTCCTGTCGTGTCTGCCACAGAATGTAGTGTCATCAGCATATATACCCATCTCAGAGGCTATTTTGTCGGGGAGGTCATTTATGAATATCAGGAACAATAGAGGTGCAAGGATAGAACCCTGGGGCACCCCCGCATTTATATAATATTTTTAGATGTACGACTGTCGAGGACAACCTGGAGTTTTCTCTTATCTAAGAAGGATTTAATTATGTTAAGTATTCTACCAGTGATACCGTATGATCTAATTTTCCTGAGGAGACCCTCATGCCATACCCTGTCAAAAGCCTTAGATATATCTAGAGCTACCGCTCTGCCCTCCCCCACTTTGTCCAGTGAATGGTATATACGTTTAGAGATCACAGTTAGGATGTCTGCTGTGTAACGGGCTTGTCTAAATCCATATTGTTGGTCAGTCAGAAGTTTCGCATCTGTAAGGTGATGGACTAGAGCATGGTTTATTAAGGTATCAAACATGTTGGCAAAAAGTGGGAGGAGGCTAATGGGGCGATAATTTGATGGGTCAGTCCTTTCGCCAGAATTCTTGAATACTGGTACAACAGAAGCAGTTTTCCAACAGCCCGGAAAGCAAGATTAATTAAGGCATTTGTTGTAGAGTTTGGAGAGAACTGGAGCTACTTCGGCTGAGCACTTTTTTAATAGCACAGCTGGGATAAGATCTGGTTCACATCATTTTGAAGTGTCAAGATTATTTATGATAGCATGCACCTGAGCAGGGGTGGTTTTCATATCGTCTAGCGTGGCCTCTGTCTGCATAGGAAAGTTAGGTAGGGGGTGGTTGGAAGGGTCCAGTGTGGAGTTTGAGGCAAACCGACTGGCAAGCATGTTAGCCTTGTCGGTTGCTGAGGAGACAACCTCGTGATTGTTGGTTAGTGGGGGAATTGTTGATTGCCCATTATTGACTACACTGCTGTAGATTTTCCAGAAGTCTCGAGTTCCTAGTTTTTGTGCTTCGATGCGCTTTTTAGTGTGTTCCATAAATTCTCTCTTAGCTGTCGCTATTTCTTTCTTAACGTTATTTCTAGCTTCTATATACTTCAGTCTGTTTTAACTGGACTTATGTCGGTTAAACCTACGGTATGCAATCTGCTTTTGAGCAATGGCAGTTGCACAAGTCGACGTAAACCATTGGGGAGAGTGGGGCTTACTATAAAATTTCCGCCTGGGAACATGCGCTTCGATTG